>NC_071572.1:24520416-24835993 GCF_024509145.1 Vidua macroura
CATGTCTAAGTCTTGTCCCGGCTGCTATTTCCCAGTAACGATCACGAAACAGCCCCTTCCAGGCTGGGACTGCCAGCTGGAGGGTCCCCACAATTGGTGGCAGCGGCCAGGACCAAGAGCCAGCTCCCACAGCTGTTGTCCAGCTAAGCAAAACTTAAGTGCAGGGCTCTAGCACTTAGTTCTTTCCCTTTTTCCTGACCTTTCTTTGTGCCCTGATTCTTCGTGCCCTGATTTCTACTCTGGCCCCTGGAGATGCATCATGCGGCCTTGACTCCTCAGAATCACTTTGCCATTAAAAAAAAAAAAAAAAAAAAAAAAAGAAACACGATGAAAACACAGACTTCCTAGGATAATGTTAAGCTTTTCACTTTATTCTCACTTTAATTTATGCCTCTTGCTATTCCCTGCTTTTCTCTAAAAGTGTCCATGTTGATTCCAAAAAATGCAGCTGTTCTTAAAAAAGATACAGCCCCAGTCAATACACTTCAGTGAAAAAAAAAAAAAAGGTTTCAATAAAAAGTTAGTCATAATTTTCTCAAGTAAAGCTGTTACATTACAAGCATCTACATGACTTTAGTATTCCTTGCCTATTCTAACAAACTGCTAAAAGCACATGTGCATTTTCAGCTAAAAAAGTCATATGAGTTTTGGCCACAATTAGTGCTTGCACATGTATCTTGCCTTTATGGCAGCCAGAACTCATCCTTTTTCATTCTGCTAGTAGATAACTGACTTACCATTGCCATAAAAGGGACAAGCTTCAAGTACAATATGAAAATTCCTGGAATGCTTGAATCTACCCTCATGTAGCTGAGTTTTCCCTTAATATGTGCACTATGAATACAAACTATTAGTGCACTAATTTCTCTTTAAACTTTTGTTCTAACTCTTGACAGCTCCATCAGTCCATACCAGTGTAATTTTTCAGCCTTATTTGGGTTTCATTACAATCTTAGGATTTGTTTCAATGGTTTTAAATTAACAAATATTTCAACAGAAGTTTTCAGTAGACTAGAAAACAAGTTTTCTTCCACTAGATAAACAAATGGACTAATAAGACCAAAAGACTTACAATATCTAGTCAGCACATAGCTATCCAGTGAAAATGGGCTAATTTGTTCTATCCCTTAGCTACAACTGAAATGTTTGCCATGACAAAGAGAAAAAATAAAAGAACTTTTCTCATTCTTATTTCTCTGTTCTAAACTAAGAACACCATAAATGATCTACTAAAAGAGAACCAGCTAATAAAAAGAATTATTTTCTAAGTTAGTGATTATTTGCATGAAAGATTACATACTTCATTATGAATTTCCAATGTGAATTATCTATAGGAAGAATCCTCATGTAAAAATGGCATTGATCACTAACTATGATGAATTAGAACTCTTTCTCCCACTAAACCATTTAGAAATGCTCTACCACGTTCATTTCCCAGTGTTAAGACAACATCCATATGTACAGAAGACATATTGAGAGGGCATCTTGACTAGAAGAAAGGTCGAAACCTCAGACCTCCCATGTAGCCAGAGGGATCATAAATCCCACAGCAGCTGAGACACACATGGGCAGAGAGAAGGCTGGACATTGGTGTTTAAAGGTAGTAGAAGAGATGAATGTTACTTGCCTCAAATAATTTTTTTCTAGCAATGCTAGGGAACACCACCAGACTTCTGGCACCTTTCAAGAAAGTTTAACATCTAAACCTGATTTGTGGCTTTCATCTTATCTCAATGCAGAGATGAAGATCAGAGTTTGCAAACTGGAGCTACTCAGCACATCTCTTCCACTCCCACTTTTACAGTTCGGCAGGGATCTCCACAGGGGTGGCAGACTTTACCTAAAAACTTTCTGTTTCCCAGTTGTAGCATTTGAAATGTTCTTTAATAAGGTATACATTATCTACAGACAAGGTAATGGATAGTTTGTACCATGCTTCAGTCTTCTATAAAAATCTACATCTCTTCTGAAAGCAAATGACCAAATTCACTTGATTTTTAATTAAAATATTCTAGTTTTTCCTACCAATCTCAGTGTATCAAACTAACTATTGGATTTATTCTATAACTCTGATAATTTCTTCTACTGGCTCCCTCTCAGCCACCTTAAAAATCTGCATGTCAAAATGTGGTCTCTCTGTCACTGCTACAAGCAGATGAAAGCCACAAAAAGATGAAAGAAACTTAATTATTACTTTGCAATTTGTTTAGTCCACACACTTGACAGCACTTTGTATTTTGTCGTCACATTGTTCTGTTGAAGAAGCACACCCTTCCTCAGACCCTGCGAGAAAGAGGCTGTCTGCCAGCAGCAGTAAAGGTGAAGGCAGTGGATGCATACAGAGAGGAAAAAAAACATAGGAAAGGAGGGGAACAGAGTATGATTACTGATTCTCTTGAATCCACACAAAGAAACCTTTTAGCTTACAAGAAATTCCATAAAAGTAGCTGAATAACTTCGCTAAAAACACAATTGCATATTTTATAAATTAAGTTGGCTCACTCATGGCTAATCTTGTGCCATTTATTTCAGAACAGCATTCTTTAGATATGAAGGTAACATTAAAAAAAAATCAAGAAAAAGGAAACCTATCCTTTTCCAGCTCTTCTTTGGCTTCCCTCATTTCATTTTCTGACATGTCCTTTTAATCATGGGGCTGTAAGGCAAGCCAAGCCAAAAAAAGGGAACTTTTTTGCTGGCTGTGAGGCTGACTCATCTCTACCCAAGCAGATTCCCAAGCTGCTCGGTCCTGTGGCACCTGCTGTCTGCACCCAGGCCTCAGCACCTTGCACAGAACTGCACTGGATCCCCCCAGCACAGGTATAAAAGCAGGACTACAATTCTCATTGGAACCCATAAGTACAGGCTTTCAGATGCTTGATAAGTTGGCAGATCAGAGGTGAAAAGGGGTAGCTCCTACCAGCACCACACTTAAGTAAAGCTAACATAATATTAAGGCTTACAATGGTTTTGCCATGTTGGAAATATAATGAAAGCACACCATGTTAAGAGGTTTCCTAAAAAATACATATTTGAGATATTTTGAGATACCAAAGCGGTAAAAGGTGAGCTGAACAGAGCATAGTAGAAGTACAAGGGACTGGAAGCTGAAGTGCTTTTGAACATCTACGCTGTACTTTTCAATTTAGAAAGTTTATTCAAGCTCCTCCTTCTGTAAGAGGATATGTCAGAGATAAAGGAAGATTAAACAGTCAGTTTTTTCATCCTATAACTGTTTGTACATGCCAGAGGGTAAAAAAGGACTAGTTTTTGCACTAGTTATACTCTTTATGAAGAATACATTTGCCTATTTCTTTACTGTAACTCATCTCGGATTACAACAGCATAATGGTATAATTACATATTGATAATGTTTTCACTTGTCCTATATTTTACTGACACATTGTCCAAGACACTGCTATATAAAGACTCTTGAAGGGTTAATGCCACATATTTTTCTGATTTGTTAAATCACAAAGAATAATTCCAGCCAGTCACAACCCAGAGAAATCAAAAATTTATCTTCCCACACACATCATTACATTGCAGCAGTACTTTACACCTTCAACTACTCACTAAAGCCACAGGTTGCTCTTCCATTCAGGTCACAGCCCATGCCCAAATTCTTCTCTTTGATCAAATCTTGCAAGGTGTTAAGGTGTTAAGTGTTTATGATGGGAAAGTCACCGGAAATTCTGGGAAGGGTGTACTATGTAACTTTCAAACACTGACGAAGTAAGTCAATTTATTCTTGTGTAGAGGTTGTTGAATCTTCCTTTGTTTAGTCTAGTTCTATAAAAAGAACAATATTCCTAAACCTATCCCTAAAGAAGGTTTCTGACATTTTAGAACAATAGTCTAAGCTGCCTGCAGCAGCTGTGCTCTACATAATCAGGGCAACTGACAGAATATATATCCAGCATGCATAACCTCAGGCATTATACAAGCTAGTGGCATCCAGGATTATAAACACCAAGCAGACAAGTTGCAATGAAACACTGCAGTAGTCCTGCAGGCGTTTGATACAAACACTCAGAAGCAAAACTTGTGCAGCTTGGGATGACAGTCCATGAACGCACTTGCATATGGTGACACTCAACAGGTTCAGAGACTGCGCTCACCAACATGGCTGGCAGCAGGCAGGCGCATGTTTCCAAAATATCCTGCCCTTCTCTCCCTCCACCAGCACCCCATGCCATGATGCTGTAGAAGAAGTGGCCAAGAGGCCACTTGTGGCAGAGAGGACAACAGGTATAAAGCCATTCCCTTGGGAGCAAGGAGTCACCAGGCCTGTCCCCTTGTCCCCAGAAGTGCCCATGCATTTTTCTGTGTATACATATTGAGTACTAACCCCCCACTGCTGGGACAGGTGAACCCATGCCCACCACTCTTCCACTTTCCTGGGAAGAAGTGCAGGTCACAAGCTGGAAAGCCACCCTCCTGCCCACGCTCTCATGACCCTCTCTGGGGCACCCTCAGCCACCCCAGATCTTATACCTCTTCCTGACAAGACATCTTGCACCAACAGGAGGAAAAGGGAGCACTGCACTTGTCTTCTTCATACTCCCACACCCCACCATAGCCTGGCAGGGGCAACTAAACCCATTTCCTGTTCTTCTCTGAAGCCTTCCAGCCTGAGAGGAGCTTCACTCATTAGAAATCATTTGGGTCTCCCTTCTGGCCATATTTTTGGAACCAGAGTGACCATGTGTCCCTCCTGAATTAACACTTGCTAGGGTTTATTAAATGTGCTCTTGGTATTGTTAAGTCCTTGAGGGCATTCAGGGATGAGGGTGTCAGATGGCCTCAGGGTGTCTCAGCATCAAAGACATGGCAGTCCTAGACAGGAACTGCTGCAGAAGGCAGCTGCCCAACCCTGCCTTACTTCATTAGCAAAAGCACACCCAAGTGAAGTGCTACCAGTGATTCAGACTCAGTCATACAACTTCTCTTCAACCACATGCCAAAAGCCCAGGTCATTCTTTTTATCTGCTCTAGGTTTATGTGCCCTCTACATTTCCATCTCAAGTAAATCACATTTTTAAAGAAAAGAGAATAGAAAAATTGGTCAGATTAGTTGGAAGCAATTATATTCCTTTTGCTTTTGGCTTCTAACTGCATGTGTCAGAATGCACTCCCAAATATCATGTAAAAACAGGAGAGGTGATGCAAGGAAGGCATGAGGACAATACAGCAGACCTGTCTCCACCTGGCCACATACAGGACCACTCTTTATATAGGGTTTACCCAGGGACAGGAACCTCCTGGTCTCCCACCAGTGCATCCCCAGTTGCCACCTGCAAATAGCGCTACTGGAATCAGCACTGCCCTTGTGGAAAAATTTATGCATGCTGTTTTGGCATGCCACTGTTTTGGCATGCATTTCCCTATTAGCTCCATAGAGCTTCCTCTCACTCTGTCCCAGCACTCATTCCACCAAGACTAAAAGCAGAAAAGGGAGATTGGTTGGGAACTTGGAGAGAATGCTAAACCCACTGCTGAGCAGTGGTGGCCAGGAGTGCTCACATGGCAGCCAGTCCACTTGTGTGGAAGGTGACTCAACCCAGGGCTCAAGTGCAGCTGAAGATCTCGCTCTGCTGCATGCAGCACAAGGGCCAGCACTGCAGCAGCATGGACAAGGTACAGAAACACGAAACAGGCATTTCCATGGCACTCTCCACTCTCAACTAAGCAGTACTAATGATAGGAAACAGACTTTCTCCAAAGGAAATGGCAGCCTGAAGAGTGTCAGAAAAGAGAGCCCCTGCAGAGATCCATCAAAACAAGCTTCTCTTGTGACCATCTCACGGGAGCAGTCTTTTATCCTGACCTGGAAACATCTTAACCTACTGCCCTGTCTTCCACTCTGCTCTCATTGTAACCTGAAAACTAATATCCTGAGAAGAACACAGAACGGCTCAAAAGCCCAGATTAGCTATAATTATTATTTTCATTATACTTGATCAAAATAAAGAACACTAAACTTCCAGTGTCATATCTGGAAGCACCTCATAGTACCACATGAAAATCAGAGGGAGCTGCACTGGAGCAGCTCCCTCTTTCTGTACTGAGGCACGTGATTATGACAGTAGCTGGCTCAGGGCTGGCTTGCTACGTCAAATGCCTCTGTCAGAGCAGTCATTCCAAATCTCCTTGTATGTATTTAATCACAGATATGTCAGAGATAAAAACAATTTTTCACTCTGTCAGCCCTGACAGACTGCAGAATCACCACCACCAACACAGCATGAACTGCTTCTGTCACACTTGCTTGTGCTAACAGGCATGGATGGTCTCAAGCCTAGAACAACCACGATGCACATATGAAGAAACATTTACTGTGAGGGTGATTAACGCTGACACAGGTTGCCTAGAGGGGTTGAGCAGTCTCCATCCTTGGACATATTCAAAACTCAGTGGGACACAGCATTAAGCAGCCTGTTGTAGCAGTCCCTGCTTTGAGCAGGAGGTTGGACTAGATGATCTCCAAGGTGCCCATCAGTCTCACCAATTCTGATGAAGGCCATGGTACAATTAATAAGACTGTGGCTGCACAACTGCCATTAAAAAAAAAAAAAGAAAAAGAAAAAAAAAAAAAAAAAAGGAAAAAAAAAAAAACACACCAACACTAGCCTAGCCAATAAAAGCTACTTTGGGGAAGGAAGGAACCAGCATATTTTTTTTTCCTGCAGAAAAGTGGTTGCTCCATTCAGCCTATTGCAAAGAGTATTGCTACAGCTTTCCTTACCACACAATCTTCTGCTAATACAGCTACTCTTTAAATGTAAACAGTGGGAACACGTTCATCTGAGGACAATGTGAGCACTGGGTCAGCTCTGCCAGCTCTCCAAAAGCAGAAGAGGTGCTGCCAAGGTGTAGAGTGCTTCCCACCACCCTGCCACAATCATGCACAGGCATCAACCCAGCTCAAGAATCTCCAAAGAGCAGCCTCTCGATCACCACTCACACGTGGTATGGTGCAGGCTAACAGCCATCTCCATCACCTTTTGTGTGGTTGCTAGTGACAGGGAACAGTGTGGAGTTGGGGACAATGCCAGCAGAACTGAATTGATTGAAAGGCCACCCATGTACTGCTGAAGGTTTATCTGACGCAACAAAACTGCAAGGAGCTCATCTTCCACTGCATACTTGTGTTTGTGGTGGCACTGACAAGGAACTGTAAATCTGCAGTCAGCTTAACACACAAAGAACGATTAATTATGGGAATAGCTTTGTAACATAATTAACAGCTTCAGGTTACATTTTAAGAAATCTTGATTTTAACGGAATAATTTATCCAGCACATGTTAGATACTTTTGGAACAGAGCCTCTTCACAGTTGCTACAGAAGACCTCAAATTGTACAACTGATACTAAAGTTTGTATCTTCTTTCAATAAGTACCTCATCCCTACATAGTTTTGTGTCTTTGATTGACAGTCATGGTTCACCCAATTACTTCACTTTACAGCACAAGATGGGAATGTATCTCACAGACAGGTATTTTTATCTCTGGATATACGAAATTTAGAACTCAAATGTAAATAATTTACTTCAAAATATTCTAATTAATTAAAATTAATTATAACCTTAAGGGAATACAGCTTTATCAGCTTAATGGCAAGTGATGGGTGAATTGCCTAAAAAGATTCACCACTGTGATTTATTGCAATCACAGTAAGCCTGGTATTATGAACCTAGGAGCAACAGACAAGACATCAGAAGTTCAGTGCATTGCTTACTTCAGTTGATTCAATACATACACACCATCCCACGGGTCACACGGAGGTATCAAAAGTCATTACAGGACTTAATTTCATCTGAAATTGCAGAAAAGCTTAAAATAACCCTTTCCCATACCTCCATTGTTGACTGAAATATTAATACAAGATCTTACATTTATAGCAGGAAGCACGACAAAAAGCCATGTGTCTACAGCTACTGAAAAGTTTTCTGCACTCCTGAATTTCACTAATACAGTATCAATCTAACTAAATTCAAGGAAACAAGGAAACATAAAAAGATAACCTATTTCAACTTACTGTGTCAACTGCCCATTACTTAGACGTACAGAAGGAACAGCCTAAATACTTCAGGAGCGCCAGGAAAGAGAGTCCTTTAGACTTAAGGACAGCTAATAGCTATTATCACCGTGATAAAATTAGCTCCCTTAGCAAAACTTTCAGACTACTTGCATGCTTTCGATTTTACAAGTCTATGCCACAATCTAGTTCCACCCGGAAAGATGCCAAAATTCAGCTTTAACCATTAACGTTAGGATCTTTCCCAGTCCCCAGCCCGCTGCCCATCGCGGGGGTCAAAGGCAGCGTGCACAGCACTTTGAATCCAAGCAGCTAACTCGAAACTATTATTAATAAAAATACTGTTTCTTTTTTACTTTTTAATTTATTTTTATTTTTCACCGTGGAAACACAGCTCGGTACTTTTCAGTCCCGGGTGGGTGCGCGCTTTCTAATCCCTCCCCAGTCAGCGGCGCTCCGTGCCGGGCCGTGGGAGAGCGCTGCGGGGCCCGTCCCCGCCGGACCCCCGCTGCCATCCCCGCGCGGTGCCGGCCGCCCCGCTCCGCTCCGCGCCCGCGGAGGGCCGGCGAGCAGGCGCAGCCCCGCGCAGCGGCGGGGCAGCCGGGCATCCGCGCGAAGCCCACCTGGCTGCCCCGAGAGCGGAGGCCCCGCGCCGACCCACGCCGGCTCCCGTCCCGTCCCGTCCCGTCCCGTCCCGTCCCGTCCCGTCCCGCGTCACCCCGTGAGAGGGTCCCGCGTGTGCACCCGATCGCGCAGCCCGAAGGAGCCGCCTCCGCGTACTCACCGCGGCGGACACGGCGCTGAGCTCGGCGCTCAGCAGCAGCCCGAAGCCCAGCCAGAGCCGCATGCTGCCGCGCACCGCACCGCGCCGTCGGTCCCTGGGCGGCGGGGCGCCTGCGACTCAGAGTGGGGCTCCGCGGGGCCGGCCCCACATGCGCGTCTCTTGCCTCCGTCGCGGCCGCGGCGCCTGCAATGCCTCGGGGGCGAAGGACTCGACTCGTCGTACACGATGGGCGGTGGCAGCCCCCCCTCTCCTCCCCTCCGGGCGGGGACCCTGGGAGGGCGCAACCTCGCCCGCTCCCGTTCCCCGCTGGCCGCAGTTCTTCCGCCTCCTCGTCCCCGCCGCGGGTGTGTGGTGGGCCGCGGGGGGCGCGGGCGGAGGTGGGAGGCGCGCTGCTTCCTCGCCGCACACCGCCGCGGCCGCCCGGGAGGGCACGGTACGGCAGCGCAGCGGTGCGGAGCGGGCGCGGGGCGGGCGGCGGAAGGGGCCGCGGGAGGGCCGGGGGCGCTGGCTCTGCACGGCCCGTCGGGGTCCGCGCCCCGCGGCTGGCTGCGCGCCGGGAGGACGCCGCTCTGTGCGCGGCGCGGGGAGCGGTGCGACAGCGCTCTCTCCCCCCGGATCGCGGCCCGGCCCGGCCCGGCCGGCGGGGCCGCTCCCTGCTCCGGCAGCGGCGTCGCCGAGCCCGGAGACCTCCGGCGGGGGGAGCGGCGTTACAAGCGGGCTCTTCTCTGCCTTGCAGGGGTGGCCGTCCGGCGGGAGGGAGCCCTGAGCCGAGCCCCCGGCCAGGGAAGGAGCGAAAATGGACATCTCGCAGCTTCCCAGTGCACGTATTTTCCTTTGTCAGTAAGTAATTCCGCTTGATAGGCTTTTGGAAATAACTTTTTTAAAGTCGTATTGTCACCTTTAACTGCAGGGCGTTATCACGTGATTGTTTTGCACTAGCTTGAAACAATATCGTCCTTATTCACCTTTCCCTGCAGGGATACGGGGCTTTTGCTGATCCTGATGGAAGTTGTGCTGTCAGCCGTCAAAGTGGACGCTGTAAGTAAAACATCTTCTGATTTTTACTGAGGAGAGAAGAGGAGAAAAAAGCAGTTTCCTTGGTACCAATAAGTGTGGAACTGCGTTTTCCTTGCCAGATGGCTTATCTATCTTTCTATTAAAAGAACCTAACAAATCATTTTAGCAAGCCTTACAGATTGTTGCCTTCAAGAAAATGATGTTCAGCAGAGAAGCATAATGCTTCAAGTGTCAGGTTGTTTGAAGTATTCCACTGTTAATTTTGCTCTAATTGGGTAATTCTTTAAAACAATAGTGAAGCAAACCAAATGATTTCTTTATTTTTGTGAGAAACACACCAAAAATGCAGTAGATACCAACAAGTATTTTGGTAAAGTTAACCTGCAGGTGAAATGTCTTCATTTACATACAAACTTCAACTGAGGACTGTGAAGCTTATTTCCACAAGTCAGAGTTTATAAACAAATTGTTTAAATTAAATTGTTAAATCCAAAAATAGGTGGTTTGTGCCATATAGGTGTGCAGCTATCTACCTGAGTTGTTGATGTAAGCAGAAGTTACTAAACTCTTGCATCATTGTCACAAGGATGTGAAAGCTGTGAGAGGTAATGCATAGGAGAGTGCAACATTTGCCTGTTACAAAGCTTGGTGAGTTTAATGGAAAGATTGTCATTAATGGGAATAGATTTTGGATCAGGCCTGAATATAGGAGACTGAGGCTTCACTTATGGCTGCATTTATTGGTCAGCCACAAGTGTGGGTAAGGCTCTGTGGTCATGTGCTAGTGGGACCTTGATTACATTTTTTCAAAAGCTATCCTACTTATATTTTAATCCTACTGTCTACAGCTTTATGACTTTCCACTCCATATAGATGTGTGATGATAGGCCACATCTTTGGTGAGATAGCATACTGTGTTATGGAATGGGAGATACTGTGTTAAGGAATGGGAAATGCTGGGGCTTTTGCAGCAGGTGTTGTGACACACGATAATCCTGCACTCCAGCTGCAGTTGGCATGTAGCGCTTGCCCGTCAGCTTGTGTGGATGGTTGATCTCTCCACATCATGCCTGAGCAAGAGCTGTCTGGCTGGGGACCCACAGCCCTGTGGGAAGGGACAGGAGCAAGAGCCTTAAGTGTCATGTGCTGCTTGTCTTTGCCTCATTTAGATACATTGTTCTGCTGCATAGTGCTGAATGGATGATAAAATTACCATGTGCTACTGAAACCAGAGCAGGCTGGTGATAACTGCAAATGTTTTATGCCCAATAGTGATATCACTGGGATCATAAACCAGTGGCATTATGACTCTTCTTTTATGAAGTTGTGTTGTAGTGTGCATAGCATGATACCTGAGTTTTAGCTACAGCACGGACTAATTCATTCTTCTTCGTGTTCTTACAGTAGACTGCAGGCTGTGGTGTTAAAACAGAGGCATACTGAAAGGTGGTCAAGATATCTTGGTTAATGCATGCAGTCTGATCATGGCTGCTTGAATCTCCACATGCTGGTTTTCACAGAGAATCTTGAAAAAGTAAATTGGCTTTCTTGAAGGTTTAATTCCTTAGGTTTAGTAGTTCCTAAGGTGGAGGCTATATAGGAGATGAAGCACTCCAGTGAATGTGAATGGGGAAGTCTGGTCATGTTTCCATGAAAAATTGAGCTGCACTGCCACCACAATATTTATCCCATTTTCCACTCATGTGCTGCTTCCTTCCCTTGGTCAGCCCAGGTCTTTCTGTAGTTGTGTGGTGAGCTGAATTGGAAAATTCCTTGATTGTACTAATCACTACCCCAAAAAAGAAGAGGGGTGAGAGATAACTTTATCCTAGGTCAGATCATCACTTGTATTCATAGAAACCTGGGCTGGCATGGGGTTGGCAGCAGGCAGCTGGGGGTGGGAGGAGGGTTGTGCTTGCTCCTTGCAGTGATTCCTCTGGTCAAATATGTTTGCAAAGTGACAAAGTGGGTGTCAGTGAGAACCAGTAGCACCTGAACAATTGCCAGAGTTGCTGGCAGTCATATTCTTTATATTGTAAACCTGTTTGTCACACTGAATCTCCTCCTATTTGTTACACAGATCAATGTACTAATGTTTTAGTACATACAATGAAGTGTTTTATTAGCTTGAATTTAAAAAAACTGCTATGAATTATTACAGTCTGTAGGACCAGGTCTTAAAATGGTCTTAAAATGTAGGACCAGGTCTGTAATGAGACAGGCAGAGCTGCTGACTTTGACAGCCATATGTATGTGAATGAGTTACAGCTGCTGGACATAGGTGGTGTTGAATGAGAAAAATTGCACATAGAAAGAAATTGGAGGAAGATTAAGGAAAAGCTGGGAAAGGGAGAAAGGAAGAGCAGAACTCAGAGAGTTTGACTGAATGTGTTGCCTGGCAGGCTGCTGCTGGCTGTTGGGGAGATGGATGTTTCTCAGCAGAAAAAGAAATGAGAGGAGGAAAAAGAAGGAGGATGTTTAGGATATCAGAGAACTGGGAGAGAAAAAAATGGTGTCTCTGGCAAGAGAAGAGGATGCTGCATGCAGGCTTGAAGAACTAAGGAAGAGAAGTCCCTGAATGGAAGTGCCAGGACAGACAGCCAAATGGAGTGGATCAGGCACAGTTATCTTTAGCGCTCTTTGGCGTACATTGGATAGTGATGTTAGAGGCCTCAAATAACTTTGGAACTACTCTGAATTGTAGATTTAATAATTCACATGGCTTAAATAAAATTAAGTAGTATTAACTACCTGAAGTTCAACTAAGTTTACAGATTTCTTCTCCCTTTCTGTTCCTGTTAATGCCTTACATCAAAAATATAGTTCTTGGATATCTTTTTCTCTTCAGAGACAATGTATCTTCTGCTAATGCTGTTATTTTTTTTCTTTTGTCTTCCAAAAAGAACACTTTTCCCTAAGTAGTTTTGTAACATTTGATTACTTTATTGGTGTTCTCTTAGTATATTTTTTAACTGCCTCTAACAAAAGTTGCGTTTTTTCCAAGTTATATTCAGGTGAGAGCAGTAGAATCCCAGCAAAGAAGGAAATAACTGTCAGATCAAAGAAAGAAAATTGAGAGAGAATAAGTTTGAATACCATCTGCAAAAGTAACAGCAAGTAACAGATCACAACTGTCATCAGAACAGGAGACCATATATATATATATATATATATATAAAGAAAGAAAACAGTTGAAGTCGTGCATGAGGTATAATTCTCTTCACTTCTGTGAGATTTTAAGGGGATATATCATGGAGGATGTCAACAAGTGGGAGAAGCAATAAATCTTTAAAAGAGAAAATAAAACCAATAGTACTATGTACTACTTCTATTGATTTTTTTGTGAAATTAGATTGCTGGCATGGGTGCCTAAGTTATTGCTCTAAGTTAAAATGTGTCAATGCTCTGGGCTATCTCACATCCAGGTTTTCCCAGATGTGTCCTGTTTTATTCCATCTGGAAAGTTTTGTCTGGTTGAAACAGGAGGACTTTTTACATTAACACAGGATTTCCAGGCTAAAGAAGCCAGGGTGGAGTAATCACTTGGCCCATCCTGCTTAATGTGTCTACTGTAAGTGTAGGCACTGGGTGAAAAATGTGATAAGGCAGGCATACTGCCCAGGTGATCTAGGAAGGAGGCATCGATCTGATGTATTGATTTCATCTGCCATATTACTTACTTATTTCATGCAAAGTGAATCTACCTCTTCCTGGAAATACCAGGCTCCCTACCTGTGGGCTGCTTCAGAAATAGCCTAGGAGATTCCCCAGAAAGATACATTGCAATCCTCATTTAGAGCAACTTCATTTGAGGTATAGCCACACTGACAGACATGACTTATTTATATCTGATTAAATATGTGTATAGTTGGGCTCATCTTTGAGTAAGAGTGGTCGTCCATAAGAAAATCAGACAGAATAATGATACCTTGAAAAAATTGCTAGCATTTTGGGGACCATCCTAGCACATCTCATTGCTTTATTCAAAATTTCTTTGAACCCTGGAAGAATTATTGGGTAGTTTAGAGAGGATGCTTTCCATGTTCAGTCATGAAACTGACAGGAAGGGGCAGCTCTTTTAAAGAACTATGAGAAATCCTGAATGAAGGAGGTGGCAGCTGCCTAAGGCAAAGTCCCTCATTTTCACTGCCATCAACAGCCATGTTTTGGTCTGGCAGTGCTGTTTCGATGCTGAGGGTCACAGAGTTTGTATCACATTGTGGACAGGCTGGCTGCCCAAGTGGGAATTTATTTATGGTTTTTTTAAGAGCCATGATTTCTCCCATCAGCATTATATGATGCCAGACAGACAAACACTTTCACAGCCAGTATTGCACACCTGGAAATACAGTCATGGTTGATAGCTTTGAATTCCTTATTTTTGGTCCCTCCTTTCTTGTATGCTGTCTGCTCCACTCATCAGTAAGAGAGTTCCTTACGTGTGTCTTTTCCTTGTTACTATTGAAATTCTTCCTTGAAATGATTTTTTTTTTACTGCCATGCCTATGATACTCATTCTAATTTGCTAATTAATCATTCTTTCTTGAAATATTTCTTTAAGAGTCAATTGTTCTATATCTGTATGGAAAAAATTGGAGTCTATTATTTGTATACAGTCATATCCTGTATATCATCATGTAAGTGATTCAAGTTATTCATGCAAGGACAAGACAGGTTACACCAAAAGCAAAATATTGTATCTACCTGAAGTTAGTGATGATGATGAGGAGTTTCTTGCATGTGTCCGTGTTTTTTAAGCTCTCTGTGCAAAGTCACATATAAGTTCTTTACTCACTTTTTCTTTTTTCTAGATCAGGATTATGTTCAAAGAATATTTACTATAATATATTCAAGTTAATTCTATTTTGTTGAGCTATTAACTGGCATATCATATGGTCATGCTGCATTTGGTAGCAGAATAGACAGAGTTTTGTCAACTTCCCTGAATTCTCTGAGTTAAAATGTTGATAATGAACCCTGACAAGGTAAACTGATAACTAATAACAAGAACCCTGACAAGGTAAACTGTCATGTAATAAAAAGATCTTGTTGTTTTTTCACCTTACTCTGAAAGTAGCTGAAGCAGTTTCAGAAATTCAGCATTGCTTTTCATTGAGCTTTTAAGGTAGGACATCTGGGTTTTATTGTGTAGTGATTTTACCACAGGAAGCCTTTCTGCATTATGATACTAAACTTATCATGTATTTTTTAAATTTTGCACAAAAAATTATTTGTAGGTCCAATTATATTTGCCTTACCCAAAATGTAAAGCTGCATTGTGGCTCATTGAGTTATACTATAAGCAAACACATTTGTTATAAATATTTTAATTCAGTAGTTCAGAGCATATTTTTTATTAGTGTTGGGTCTGGGGTTTTTTTGCAGCAATGCATTTCTTGTTTGAGACCAGATTATTCTTAATTACTTTGTCGCTTTTGTTTTGACAAGCCAAAAGCTGGCCAAGGAGTGGAACATTCTTCTTATCATATTGTACTGATCCAAGATCTTCTGAGAGTTCAATGTTAATTTAGTAGCTTACATAGTTTTGCCTAAGAAGGTAGCTTATCTTCTCATGCCTTGCTTTATTCCCAGTGCCCTGTTTTTGCTCCTCAGGAGTAAAAAGCTCAGTAAAATTTGCAGTGTTTCCTGATGTTTATCAAGAGTTATTTTGTTATTTTCTTTAAAATGGCAGCACCTAGTTGATTGCAGCAGTTGACTCAGCTTACAGTGAAAGTATGTGATCTTTATCATGCAAACATTTCTGAGTGACCAAGGACCAACATTGTTGATTTCCATGTGCCCTTTTTTGTCCATTTGGAAGCTGAAGGTGATGGTTTGATGCAAAGAAGGCTCCTTGTTTTCACACCCTAGAAACAATGTGTAGCAAGGAAAAATGCTCTCACAGTTCATGAGCAAACTTGCATTTGTGTGATTAATTTTCCCTACTTCAGCAGAATCATGTTTTTGTTGCAGTTTCTCCTCCTTGACAGTCACAGTGTTTGACTAGGCTGCTGCGTCTTCTGAACACACCTGGTTTTGTGCTGTCTTTCAGTTTCTGCCTTTACTTTTGTGCTTCCCAGGAACGAGGGGTGATGTCGTGGTGGATTGGGCAGCAGCAGAGTGGGCTGCTGCTCCATGCGGGCAGGGGAGCCAGGAGGCAGGAGACCACAGAAAGGGTGGGCAAGTGGGCAGGACCTGTACCCTCCAGCAGGTCCAGGTGGTCACCAAGGACAGACACAGCCCTGGAGGGCAGGGCAGGGCATGGATGGAGACAGGCAGAGGCCAGGCTGGGGTATTTGCCCACAGGTGGAGGAGGTTGAGGTAGCCTGGCACAGGCATGACTGACCACAGCTCAGGTCAGCACCGAGGCTCAGCATTCAGCCCGAGCTCCCAGGCTGCTGGCAGGCCAAGGGGGAAGCCCCACTTCTCACAGCCCTTTTCCCACACAGCTCATTTCACACCACTCTGGGAGCACAGCTGCACCCAGAGCTGGCTCTGTGCCCGGGGAGCAGAGCCGGGGCTCCCCTGGGGTGGGATGGGGGAGCCAGCCTGAGGCAGAGGCAGCCAGCAGGTCCTGGTGCAGCCCAGCTGGCTGCAGGGAGACTGGGAAGCTAGAAAAACAGATGTGTGAGTTTCAAGTTTGTGGCAATTTTACAGAAATCAACATGTTTTAGGAAGGCCAGAACAGAATTTAAAAATTGACCAGAGCTTTCTGTATTAATTTAAAGGGCAGCATCATTTGGTATATCTCTCCAGGAATAGTTCCTCAACAGGGGACTTTTTGTTAAGAAACCCCCCCGATTTCCAATGTAAATTTACTAACAAGTTCTATTTTTATTTTAGAAACACGAGATCAGAAGAACATTTAGATCATATCAGTTACCAAGGATGCACGCTTACTGGGATATTTCAGGAGTCCTACTTATTTGTAAATGATCCCGACCTTTATTTTGAAGTAGCTTTCTGAAGTTAGCAAGTAAAGATCATTCAGATAAATAGGGCTTGGCTTATTTTTGGCAGGTCCTAGCTGCAGAGCCTACCCACACCTCTTCTCACTATTGGATGATGCAGCCAAATAATAAATCCTTTATTCCAAATATACTTTTCCTTTTTAGCCCACCAGACCTTTAAAGGTCTGACCAAAATTACTTGAATCAGGCTGTATACAGAAAAGTAATACTGGACAAAGTGAAATATTTTGGCTACAACACATTTGTTTTGCTCTGCATTTGGGGTTTTTTGGGGTTTTAGTGGTTTTTTTGTTATCTTCTAGTTTGTGTCATTACAAAACAACTAACTGCCTCAGGTTTAAACCTTGTCACAAAGCACAGCTCTGAGCTCATGAGTTTTTACATCCAATGGAACTACAGGACCTTGCATACCTGCCATTGGTGCCTGGGCAGTGTGGCTGCCCTTCTGTCCATGCTTTGGAGACTGCCGCTCCTGGCTCAACACAGAGCTGACCCCCTTGGTGCACACCCCAGCCTCCTGTGGAAACACAGGCTTGGAAATAAACCTGTTAATCCAAGATAAAAAGAAGGAAAAAAGCCATCTGTACAAATTGTCAATTCTCTGCCTGTACCACATGTGTTTCCATTGTCAGGTCCTGCCCATGCTTGTAGGGCACAGAATCGTTTTCCAAGGTAGGGACGGGAAACTGGGAAAGCTTCACAGGCTTTCCCTGTCGCACTGGTGTGTGTCTTGCTCTCAGCAAATGTTGGCTCCTGCTGCTCCATCTGTGCAGTCCCCGGGCATGCTGCATATGGATGAGGAAAGGCATTCCCACATTCAAGCTGCAGCCTCACTGACCCCGTGTAATTGATGTTCAGACACCTGGTCTGAGTCTCACGGCATCCTGAACACGTGTACTGAGACCCCAGGGTGCAGTTCCGGCAGGAGAGTGGAGCTGCTTACGAGGGCTGCCGGGGTGTCCTGGGCTGAGCCTCGGCAAAGGGAGTGGGCAGAAAGGAATGCCGCTCCCGCGCAGGACTGGGAATAGCCGCTGGGGCCACGGAGCATGGGAAGCCTGCATATCTCCCCAAGCCAGCAGCCAGAGAAACAGTCTGCTGGAAACAGCCCAAATGTCTCTGCATGAAACTTGGGAAATCTTAAGTGACGCTGGCTGGAAGAAGGCTGTGAATGGGGAAATGTAAGCATTTTTCTTGCAGTGTGGGGCTGAGGCTAATCTCCACCAGGTGCTTTGCAGGTTTGTGGTAAGAATAGGTGTGAAGAAGTTGGTGTGAAGTTGTCCAAATCTTCTGTCCTCAGTAGGTGCCCACGAGGTAGCCAGCACATCTGTTATCTCTTAACTCACTTAGGCATAGGGGCTGCTTCCTCTCTGGCGGTGTCCCTTACAGTAAACCGCAGAGTCCCAGGTGTATTCTCTGCCTTGTGGTCAATTGGCACAGTCTGTCCATGTCCATAACAGTAACAGCCTCCTTAGTTTCCAAAACAGGGTGGCCCCTTAGAGACTGCCTCTGTTCCTTACATTATGCTGACTCCTGCACCAACAGCCAAAACTGTCTTCACAAGCAAGGCAAGTGAAAGCTTCCTAGCCCAACTGCAGGCATTCATGAGGCCATTCTGACAGCTAAATGGTACAGATGGTCAAGCTGTGGGGCACAGGGCTCCTTAATACATTATGATAAACATGGAGCATGTGTGCCTCAGACTGACATTGACTGACTGGAAATCAGGGCCCACTCTCATTTCTCACATGCATCATTGTATTGGGGAGTTTTACCAGAGTAAGGATGGAATAAAAGAATTGAGCAGCACTGTCGCCTATTTGAATAGGAAATTTGTGCCAAGGAAGACCCAAATCCTTTCTGATAGTTTTGTTTTAAGCTTTATCTGATAATTCATGGCATTTTCATGCCCTATCTGTTGATATTTTGCTTCATATAAGCAAAATAAAGGACAAAAATAAGCTTATAAGAAGGTGTGACTGGCAACAGGTCACAAGTCAAATTGCAAAAGCAGAGGTATCAAAAAACTATTTACTCATCCTCTGTGCCATGCCTAAGTGTTAGGAAAAGTAACAACAAAAGGAAAGTGACTAGAATATTTAGCTATTGGCTACATACTTGTTTTCTGGTGGCTTATGTTGAACATCCCAGCTGCACCTTAAATCTGTGCTGGAGTCAACACTGCAGCGCATCTTCTTCATCTCCCCCCCTCTCCAGAGAGCTTTTCCAGGGAATAAGTGAGGGACATGGCAAAAATGTGCTGTTTTACCTTGTGGTTTTAGAATGCAGTCAAGAACAGGCGAGTAGTAGAAAGAAAGGGTTTTAATTGTCCTCATTTGATGTGAACTGGGGTTTACCAGTTGTCAGTCATACAATGCCAGCTTCCAGTCTACTTTTCTATTCCACTTCTTTCCTACGGCAAGAGGTTTTTATTTCTTTGTGAATCACATCCTTGCTGCCTTAGCTATTAGGCTATTAATACTGACTAAAAAAAAAAAAAAAAAAAAAAAAAAAAAAGAAAAAAAAAAAAAAAAAAAAAAAAGTCTACTATAAGATCACCTGTTAAGCTTTTACCTTGGTCTTAGAGAATAAGGAGAGAACTTTGTGAGACTCCATCCCTTCAGTGATCTAAGGACTAAAAGGATCAGTACCCCTTTCTTTTGAGTAAACAGATTTAATTAGACTCAAAAAGAGTGAAATATGGTACTGTTTTTACACATCAAACCATCTATACCTGAATCCCTTTTAAGAAATTATTATTTAAATAAACTTATATGGTTGATGGACTGGGAAAACTCCAGGGAAAACATATTTTTTCTCATTAACATTTATTTTATGAATTTATGCCATCAAATTGAGAGCCAAACATCTTATACCATCCATCCAATGCATGTTCTGCCCAACACTATTCTCATGTTTCTGTGTAAGAGGGGAAACTTTAAACTCTTCTTGTTGTTACTTGCTCATAATAATTGTTTTTGTGTCTTCAAGGGGATAATATAGTAGCCATTCTTCAAGAAAATGTTGCCTCTGCTTTTGCAACTCTAATCTCTTTCTTGAGGTTCATATTGTCCCTTAGGGACACAGTATCACATAGTCACAAGTGGGTAGATGGGTGATTAGTAAGATAGCTTGAGGCTGTGTCATAAATCACTTTGAAGACTGGGACTGTATTCTTGAATTTGTCTGAGTAAGGAATCCTGTGAGCCCTACAGCAACATGCTTGCATGATCCTGTGCTGCTTCATGCTTTGAAGCAACTGGTCTGTTCTTTTTCCAAGGAAAGACATACAGCAGTTACTATGAGCAAATCACAGGCAACAGAAACATCATACTGGTATGTTGGGAGCTCTTTGTGTATAGAATCCAGTTTCCATGAGCTAGATCCAGTGAGGCTTGTCAGCTGCAGTAGAACTGTATCATCAGAAATTAGGGATGATGTAATTTTTACTACTTCTTCAAGGTATTTAATTTTCATTCAACATGATTTCCATGTTAGTCATGTATCATTCACTGTCTTCAATAAAGTCAGTAACAAGTGTAAACAAGGAGAGAGGAACTGAAGTACAGTCATCATGTGTTATAAATGAGGGGAGACTGAGATCCGCCCTGGACACATGTTCTTAGACTTGAGGCTACTGATCTTTCATTAGGCTGTAAAAAGAATGTTCCATTAAGACAAGGACACATAACTTCATAGAGTAGCATAATTTATTTGGGGAGATTAAAGATCATCCTCCTCAGAAAAAAAGGGATATAAAAATGCACTTGCCAAGTAGTTTCACTATTTACTCTGCAGACACAGTCCGTGGAGAGATTACAGTGCTGCATGCAGGTAGTGGGCAACCCCATCCGACTGTGCAGAAGCTCTACAAACCCATTTATGTACATAAAGAAAAAACAGGACTTTTTTTATTTAACAGAGGGACCATCCTAAAATTATTTGACTGTCCTCCAAAGATCCTCCAATGTTTGCAGCATTTCTGTAAATATAAATTTAGTCTTTCCTTTGAGGAAAGTCCTATTCCTCAGTAGCTAAGAAGTCAGGCCTTGGACCATTCTTGTCTTTTTGTGGTCAGATTGATCTGAAGTTGTTTCAGCTGCAGAAATCTTGCTGTTTAATCTCAGAAATCCTACGGTATCTTCCTACATCTATGTTTGTCTACTGTCAAAAGTGGGTAGTTTTCCTAAGAAAGGACATGGGAAAATCGTGAATTAAAATAAAAGTGCAAGGTTATTGCTTGCCTTTTTTTTCCCTCTTGAGTAAAAGACTAAATCAGTTTTGCCATAACTTCAAGAAATTTCCTTCTTTTCTGGCACTTCACAACCAAATTTTAGGTAATTTTAGATAGTCTGGGTAGCCTTTGCAGAGAGTCCTGTTAGTAGTGTCAGCTGTCCCAGCATTTTTCAAATGAGCAATGAACACAAAAACTGTGCTCCAGAGCACAAGCAGGAAAGACTTCTGACCTTTTGATCTGATGATCTGTTCCCAAAATCTCCTCATGTCCAAAAGCAGCAAGACAAATACCAGAAGACTTGGAGAGCAGGGGCAAGGGGAAGCTCCAGCATTTCACAAACAGAAGAAGGGAGCAGCTCTCTGAGGAGCCCAGCTGCAGCACAGAGCTTGTGACTGAGGCTGTGAGAGACCTGGAAATGGGGTTTGCTGCGAACTCCTGTAGCTCTCCTTCAAGCATGAGTGTCAGACTGTCCATAAGCCTGCACAACAGCAGAGCTGCACAGACTCTCTTAAAAACTGTCAGCCTTCCAGTACCTAAAGGAGGCCTAAAAGATGAAGACAGATTTTACTAGGATGTGTAGTGATAGGACAAAGGAGAATGGCTTTAAACTGAAAAGGGTTAGGTATAGATTAGATATTAGGAAGAAATCCTTTACTGTGATGGTGATGAGGCACTTGAATTAGGTTGACCAGAACAGTTTTTGAAGTTCTATTCCTAGAAGTCAGCTCTTGTTGAGGGGGCTGGTTGAATTCAACCAGGTTGAATGGGGCTTTGAGAAACTTGCTCCAGTGGAAAGTGTCTCTGCTCATGGCAGGGATGTTGGAACTAGATGATCTTTAAGGTCCCTTACAACCCAAGCCATTCTATGAAAACATAACCCCAAGGTGAGATCCATGGCTGACTAATTAGGGAGCATGAGCAAGCCAGGAATTGCTATCTGTCCCTCCCTGTGGTGTTGGTCTTACTGCAGTCATGGTGTAGGTTAATTACAGATTCAGTGAGGTTGGAAAAGACCTCTGAGATCATCGAGTCCAACCTATGACCAAGCACCACCTTGTCAACCAGACCATGGCACTCAGTGCCACGCCAGTCTTTTCTTAAACACCTCCAGGGACAGTGACTCCACCACCTCCCTAGGCAGCCCATTCCAATGTATCAGCAACCTTTCTGTGAAGTTTCTTTCTAATGTCCAACCTAATCCTCCCCTGGCTCAGTGTAAGACTGTGTCCTCTTGTCCTGTCACTGGTTGCCTGGGAGAAAAGGTCAACCCCCACCTGGCTACAGCCTCCTTTCAGGTGGTTGTAGAGAATGGTAAGATCCTTGCTGAGTCTTCTCCAGGCTAAACAACCCCAGCTCCCTCAGCTGCTCCTTATAGGACTTGTGCTCCAGCACATTCACCAGCCTTGTTGCCCTTCTCTGGACACACTCCAGCACCTCAAAGTTCTTCCTGAATTGAGGAGCCCAGAACTGGGCACAAGACTCAAGGTGTGGCCTCACCAGTGCTGAGTACAGGGGTACAATCACTGTCCTGGTCCTGCTGGCCACACTATTGCTGGGACAGGCCAGGCTGCCACTGGCCTTCTTGGCCATGTGGGGACACAGCAGGTTGTGTTCATCGGGCTGTTGACCATCACCCCCAGGTCCTTTTCCACTGGGCTGCTTTCCACTCTGCCCCCCGTCTGTAGCTCTGTCTGGGGTTGTTGTGACCAAAGTGCAGGACCCAGCCCTTGTTGGGCTCAGCCCATTGATCCAGCATGTCCAGGTCCCTCTGCAGGACTTTCCTACCCTCCAGCAGATCAACACTCCCACCCAACTTGGTGTTATCCTCAAATCTGCTAATTTGTGAGTCACGCCCCAGTCTGCATCATGCAGAAGGTGTGTGTTGCCTGGCCCAGCCCAGGGGAGAGGGAACTCATTCTCCCTGTTGGTGTATAAGCAGGTTAACCATTTTCTCCTCCTTAGCATTCAGTACACACATTTCTGCCACTGTTGCATTATATTAACTGCAGCATCTCTAGCTTGGAAAATAACAGGGCAAGAAATGTATCAGAGTGGCATTCCCACCACTACAAGTTACTGAGCTAGCCACGTTGCTAATATGAGTTACTTTCAGCAAGCTGTGTGTTTCTGCAGCAAGAACTTTCTCAGTGAAGTCCTCTAGGAGATTTTACAAATGCACTGTGACTTTTGCTATTCAGGCCATACACAGAACCCAAGGCAGCTCACTTGAAACTGATTTTTTAAATCTCTGTGCTGTATTGCTGTGCTGCATTTAACATGCCCCAAAAGGTCACATTTCCAAACAGTATATTGAGCATGATTTGTAAAGAATTAGTGGTGTGGGATCTCAGTATATTGTTGCATGGATTCTGTCTAGTTATTAAGGACATGTGACCAGTTGCTTTAAGTCTAAATAATTAAAGCTGAAAAACACAATACTTCCCTGGCTCCACTGTTTTTTAATAATTAACTACAGTGTTATGAGAGCCATTTTGTGCCACCAGCTTTTAGCAGAACAGCATGATGTCTTCAACAGAAAATTCCAATTTTAGTGTGTGCCATCAAATGGTCTAAAGTTTTCAATCAGGTTTTAAAGCACAACATGTTTGTAGAAACCCCTTTTAAATCAGTGGATTTTAGCACACTTTGGGTCAGGCTCTAAGCATTTGACCTTTTCTGTTAGTTGCTGCGGGATGCAACAGAACACAATAGGATTGACTGGATTTAGTTTTCAGGGTAACAATTAATAGAAATTCTTCCAGTGTGTGCTGACAGTGAGATTTCATGTTAATCGTTACTGAAGTTCTGCTTTTCAAGCCTCCCTCAGGTAATAATGAGTGACTTAACATCACGTTTTGGTTTTTTGGTTTTCCTGGTTTTGTAGCTGTATGTCCTATGTATGTCCTATCTCTCTGTCTGTGCTGATAAACGTATTCCCTCCTTTAAGGAGGTTCAAGCTTTAATTTCTAAGAACCAGAAGTTGAAAAAATAGGGTCCTGGAAAAGTGAATCAGAATATGTCATCAGACTGGTCACCTACATTTGTTATCAACCAATGAAGTTATGCATGAAGTGAAGTTATGCCAGCAGAGAGTGTCCTATGACACCACGCCCCCACATTACACTTGTGTGAGACCTACAGCACTAACTGTAAGTCTTTCATCTCTCATCTGCAGTCCTTGCCTATCATCAGCTAAAAGTACAGGCTCAGTTTGATAGAGAAAACTTGATTCATGTGGCATATTGGTGTAAAAAAAAATACATGGAATATATAAAGCAAGGCTGATATTTACAATGTAGGCTGTGACAATTTCCTGAGTTTAATTCATGTTTGAATTACAGTGCCAGTTTTGGAGAAACATCCAGTCTGTAATTTCTGTGATTTTAAGTGCCAAAGAGCGGACCATATCCCCTATTAGATTTTTCCAGTAGTTGATTACTGTTAAAATAAATACAGATTGATTTAACCACATTGATCTACCTTTAAAATCAGTCTCTGAGCTTTTGTTTTACCTTTGCAAGGTAGATGAAAGAGCTTAATGTTACAAGTTTACTAGTTTCATTATGTTATTATATAGGTACTATATATATATAAATTAATATCATTTTTAAATCTTAGCCAATTAAGGAAAAATAATATTTCCTTTCTCATTTCTTGCATACCTTCCATAAAACACATAGACTAGGTTATCCTGTCACTGATGCTGTCAATTCCCCTAGGGATGGTTTTTGGATTTTGCAGATATAGCTGAAAGGAAAGTGTGGCCCTTTATGTATTTTGGCAGGCAAAGAGCATCAGAAGCATTTTTGCCTTCGGGATAATTGCAAAATTGTTTCCTTTTTTTTTTGTCATCCACCCATGATGCCATCTAATTTGATGTTCCTTGGCTGCTAGCTGTTAGCCTCATTAACCTTACTTGATAGAGTGTTCCAACATTTATGATTCTCATGTGAAAAAATGCTTCCTGACGGCTGGAATTTGTTTTTCTTTAATTTCTACCTTTGCCCTCTTGTCCTATTATGCATACTAGGCTGAAAATAGTAACTTGAGATTGGTGTGTCTACTTCTTACAGTTTAATGAATTCCAGTTAATGGTCTTGCTTTTTCCTTCTCTTAAGATAATCATGGTGATTTAAAATTATTTAACCAACAATCCTCCTTATTTTCACTTAGGTCTCTTATGTTTTTACATTTAGTAATAATTCTTCTGTGAAAGGAAAGGAGGAAATTCAAATGTGTATCGTAAGTCACTTGGCCTATTTCCACAAGAATGATATTACTGTGATGTTATCTTTATTGTCTTACTTGGCATGTGGAGTAGGGCCAATGCAATATTCCTGTGGGCAGCAAGACTTGACATTTCTAAGGTTAAAATTTCATCAGTCAATGCAATTTCACTCTACAGAGTGGCAAAATCCCAGTTCTTAAATCTAAGTGCATTTCAGCTAGCTGTGATGATCATTGTCAAATTTGCAGAGGTGGACAGTGGGAATTTAATCCCTGTTCACAATTAAAAGGGGGTTTTCCCCTTATTGGGGTCATACAGAGACTCTTGTATACTTGCATTCTGCACTGGTAGCAACAGATCTTCCCATCCAGCACAGGTTATCATTAAAAGTACCATCACAAAGGCAGTTTATTTTTATTGCATTTTCTTCAAAATTCTGACTTTATTAAAAGGTTGAATGTAGGTCTGTTAAGGGCTACTAATACAAATTAGGATTGGTCCATAATGCAGCATCTTTTCTTTATATGGATGTAGATTAATTTGAAATTCTGGGCAATTTTGGGACAGAGTGCATTGTATTCCAAGAAGCCTGTAATATTATACAAGACTTATCAGAAAGGCTACCACACTGTTTCAATTAGCTTAGAGATTATGTTAAGTCCTTTAAGTTCAGCTGGTCTGGAGCTTGGTGGCTTTTTTCTTTTCTTTCTATTGTTTACTTTGTTGTTTCCTAATACAGGCTTCACAGGGTGAAGAGAGAAACAAACTGTGACACTTGATACCTAGGAAAAAAAGGTCATTCCACTGACAAGAGAATTGTTTACAATTGTTTACAAACAATTCTCCCCAGTCAGACTTTTTAATTAAGTTTATGAAGGATGAATAGAAAGAGGAGATTGTATGTTACCTAACTGGGGTGTTAGGGATGAAATAATGCAAAGAAACACTCACAAGTGTACTTAGAAAGTGCAGCTGTTCTTGGCCTGAAAGGATAAAATTGTGGTTACCATTCACTTGCAAGTATTATATTGTAAAGTTCATCCCTGGATACAATTGCTTTTAGGGCTGTTTCCTCTTTTGAGTTTAAAATCTTCCAAATCAAGAGTTTGTTTGATGATCTCTTTCTGATAAGACTATCAGGCAACTTAGTATTCTCATCTTTGAAAGTGGTTATTTCAGCATATATTGAAACATACACACCATTGTCTGAACTCATGAAGGAGCACACAGTAAATCAGTTTTGGCTTTACTGGCTATTAAAAACCTATTCAGAAGTGTCCACCTTTTGGCTCAGGTCCTATTTTTTTGTATAGAGAAGGTATTTTCTGAAAGGTTATCTTGCCTTGGACAAAGTTGGTGGATTAATTAAACTGAAAGTTTGGCCTATCTGTATTATCTTGTATGATGCATGTCATTCATCCTACATGGAAAAATAATCCCTCCTGTGAATTTCTTTAGTTATGTTCTAAAGACTCACAAAATTTACTTTCAAAGTCTTCTTTTAGGGAAAGAAATTGGGGTTCTTTCAGCTAATTAAAAAATACTGTGCAGATAAATAACTCCAAATGATGTCTTCTTTTGCAAAAATAACCAGAGGTCACAGTTTTGCTGGAAAGAAGGTTATACTACCAAAGTTAAGCATTTACTGAGTCAAGCATTCCAATGCCAGGTTCTTCTGGGAGGTATCCTAAGAAACAGAAGCCTTCCCTGAAGTACTATAAATTCAGTGATGATGAAATAATAGTAGGATTTTCTGGAAACTCAATTTTAGAAAGTTATTTCACACTTAAGACAGTAAAATGCATCTTCTCAAGTAAATTGACACTTTATCAGGCATGCATTTCTACCTCCTTGCATTTCTTGTCATGCTTCTGAATGCATGGTACATATCCATCACTCCTTTTGCTAGCTGCTAATCCAAGAATTTCTTTACATTGTCAGGAAAAGATAAACTCTCTATCTGTAAATCTTCTTGCCTACTTGTTGATGTAAATTGTTGATTTGATAAACTCATTAATGCAAGCTTTTCTCCTTCATAATGGTCCATGTATTGAGGAGAGTAAATGTGCAATGTGAGATGCTTCAGAGCAGTCAGGGTTCGGAAGGGCTTGGCTTCCCTTCACCCTGCATTAGCTGGACAGGCTCCGCAGTAGGTCTCGGCTGGCTGTGGGGGAGGAGGTGCCTGCCAGGCACAGCTGAGCCTGTGGCATGGTGGATGGGTATCTAGACAGGCACAGCAGGACCTGGCTGTCCTCTGGAGATGTCTCTGTCTCTTCCCTGGTTGCACAGTCAGCAATGAGTGTCAAACAGACCCTTCTGAGATGTTTCAGCAGCACACCTCGTCTTCCAGGTGTCCATAGCCTTTTGTCATTTAGAAAGCACTGCTGGCTTGTGCATGGTGACGTGGGCTCAAGGCTTTGCCTCTGACCATGTTAAACCCCCAGGCACTTATCTATGGCTCTGAGGCTTTTGTTTGTCATGACCCTGCAGGGCACAGCTTAGCTGTGTTTCATTGCAACCACATGCCCATGACAGAGGAATCTTCTGCCTTCTCAAATCCATCCTTGGGGCGAGCCCACGGGGAAAGGCTGCTGCTAGCAGTGATCAGCATCTGCCACTTCCTCTGCTGAGGATGCTTTGCCTGGTGCCAGGGCACAGGGACATAGGGGTTCCCTAAGAGATGTGACACCCCTGCTCTGCACTCCACAGGGATCCAGGTTCAAGTGTAGGAGGGAGCATGCTTGCTGAAGTGAAGTGCACTGTGTGTTTGCTACCTGGCTCAGCACCCCAGTCAGCAGGGAAGCAGGGAAGTGCCTCTGCACAAAGGAACACTTGGGAGGATAAATACAGTGTGGTCCTTTTAATAATTTTTAAGCCTGAGTGCATCTCAACGTGGTGGGTTTTTGGTAAAGAAAGATCAGGAGACAGGAAGATGAAAGAAATCTCATAAAAAAAAAAAAAAAAAAAACAGTGAGAAAATGAATTATAAAAAAGCAGCAACAGAAGGAATAATAGTGCTTTGTTTATTCTTTCCCTTTTAGCTTTGTGGGCATATAATAGATTTCCACTTCTTGCTCCTACTTTCTATTTTCTCTACCACCCACAGTGTCCTTTCATTGCCTCTCCAAAGAGGCCCAAGAGTGCAGCCACCCTGCACAGACTAACCTGGACTCAAAGGGCAGCGTGATGTTGTAGTCTGAAGCCAGTCGCTATTTGTATAGCAACATGACATTGCAGGAAAAGAGTTCAGTCATGCTCAATTTTGCTTCTGGTATTGCAAAAGCAGTACATTGGTGATGGACTTGTGCAGATTGGATGGAACTAATTATATTAAGTTGTTCCATTGGAACTTATAAGAGTGTTGCATGCAGAAGAGCAGGCTTTTTATGACAAGTTGATTTGTATGAGGCTTCACAGAGCATTTATTTTTTATCCCTACAAGTTCAGGTCACTTTCTTCCATGAGAAAAACAAGAAAAGGAAATCTTTACCAAATTTCCTGTAGAATTTCCTCCCCCTTTCTTCAGGCATTTTCCTTTCTCAGCCTGGAAGAAACCAGCTGCACGGGTAGCATGAAATGTGCAGAGAACCCAATTTCATCTTTCTCCCTGGCTGACTGTGTTCTCTCTGACTACCTTTAGTAGTTTAAGTAAGAAAAAACTTCGAATTGTTAAGGTTGAAAAAAAACCTTTTAAGATCATCAAGTCCTACTGCCAACCTAGCACTATCACTATGTCACCATGTTCACCATTAAACCATTTCCTCCTCTGTATAGAATGAAAGCTTTTCATCTTAAAGGTCTAAGGACTCCAGCCTTTCACTCTTAGTTTCCAGCTGGATAAGAGGCAATTCCTTTTCCCAGATATTGTATTTTCTAGATACAGAGCAAGTGCTTCTAAAATCGGATACTGTAGACAGCTGAATAACTTATCAAAGCTTTTTGTAATTTGAAGGAATATGACAGAATACTTATGTTCACAGAATTTGGTCCAACTTATTATCCTCAATCTTAGATTTTACTGAGACCACCAAAACACTACTGGCCAGGGCAGACAGTTATCTTTTTTTTCATCACTAATGATGACAACTGGGTTCCTAGTGTCACAGCACTGTTATTTTCCCTGATGGGGCTTCATCATGCTTTTAATGAACATTAGTTAAAAACAACTGCTAGACAAATTCCTCTGGAAAATTCCAATTGCAACAAGTATAGAGATAAGAGATAAGTTTAAAGCTAGTTTGCATACTTCTGCTCAAGAAAAAGCAGCAGCACAGAAGTTACTTTATGTGACTATTTTTAGTGCAGTCAGAAGATTCAGAGTAGCTGTCTTTTTTTTTTTTAATGTGCTCCTTGAGATTTTAGGTTTATTAATTCTGTTTCCTGCAAGTCAACACATTTTTTTTTCTCCAACTTTGTCCTGCTGTTATAACTGCCTCATCTTTATGCTGCTAATAGCAATTGAATACTCTAAATTATCTGCTTTGTTGTTATAGTCTTTCCACACACAGGTGATAGGATTAACACCGATGAATCTTTTCCCTTCATGGGCTGACACAAGTGACAGAACTCCAGATGTGTAATACCAAAGCTCAGTCTATGGACAAGCTACTCTGGCCTCTTCTTCCTGATTTGGGCTGATTAAGGAGCCAAATGTTTGTAACTGTCATTTTTCAGTCCCCTTTCTTTTTTACCACAGTTTCATGTGTGATTCTCAGACCATATTTTATAAAAAAACCCTATGGGCACACCGCTTGAAAGTAGTACATGGGGACCAGCTAGAGACGGCGGCTTCCAGCTCAGCTCACTCGAGTCTCCCTCTGCACACAGGAAAATCAGAAGCACTAGTTTCTACTGCTGCCTGCTAGCATGGGTGCACCTGCAGAGAAGCCTGTAGGACACCTGCAGCTCTAACTAAGGAGGCTGGAGCTAGGGCATTAGGGGAGTGAGTGTGTATAACAGGAAGATGAAAGAAGTGATTCCACAGCTTTGAATTCATCAATTCAAGCTCATCTGTAAATTCAAGGAATAGATACACCCATCTGTAAAGGCAAGAGCTGTTGCCATCATCAAGTAAGTCAGGTAATATTAATTCATCACTGAAGTTCAGTTTCTTTCAGTTCAATAGCTTCTTTTTTTGTTTTTTTTTTTTACTTGAATGTAACTCAACTCCCTGTTTCTTAAATTGCTTTCTATCTACTCGCCAAGTTAGAGACGCAAAAAAACAGGAAGAATGGAAGGAACCATTCTTCCCATTATTAAATTAGAAAACCAAGTCCCAGAAACCTTTCTCCAGTCTTTTTTTTTTTTTTTTAATTTTTGAAAGCACTGCACTTACAGAGACAGCTTTTAGCTTTGCTATTTTTGAGAAATTGAAGAAAATGATGTTATGTCCCTACATACCCCTAGTGTTTACATCTATCAAGTAAAGAATGACAAATATGCTAAGTCATTTTTTCATAACAAGATAAGTGGTAATGATGCTGTTCTCTAGTCCAGGCAACCCACAATTATTTGATATCCAGCCACTCTGGAAAGTTCATTTTGCTGCCGGCTGTTCACCAAGGATCAGTCACAAAGATAACAGAGGTTTGGGAGTTCTCAGGAATAGTCTGTCTTTTGCAAATGAGTGAGTAAGTGAAGAATGTTTTTCTTTTCTGCGTTGCTAGCCAAGAACTTTCTCCACATGCTTGTGGGACCTTTTGTTTTCCTCATGCAGTAGGTATTGCCATGTCCCAAAGAAAGAGAGACATTTAATGCCAGGAGAAAAAATTTCAGTGCAGAAAAGCATTTTAATGAAACAAGGCACAAGTCCTCCACAGAAACCTCGATGAGATCAGATAGCAAAGTTATACTAAAGCTGCTTTTGATATTCCACCAATGCTTCTCCCCTTTTGACCGTCGATCTGATGCACAAGGCTGTGTTACAGCAGTAACATTTGCAGGCTCCAGCCATGCTTGGGAGACAGCTGGAATGTTCTTGCTGGTCTTCATTGCCTGCAGCCTTGTCAGTCCAACCTTTAGCCTTATCAGATCTTCCCAGCAAAGCAGCGCTGGGCAAGCTCCCTGAAGCAGACAAGTCTCAGCACAGGCGCCTTGAGTCTGTATGGAGGCATGGATAAGAAAGTTGCTTGACCTTTCTACCACTACTATTTTCCTGAAGGTGTGGGCAACTTCTAATCTAAAAGAAAGGAAGCCACATTTCAAAGGTATTTAATAAATTTAATGGAAAAGTATCTGAAAAGCAAATTCTTCCTACTCAGAAACAAGAGATTAATAACTCAAGTGATCTATCATTTTGATATTGAAGATTTCTATCTATCATTTTGATATTGAAGATTTCTACACTTTATATTTACATAGAAAGTATGTTGCATTCGTATAAATTTTCTGACTGTACAGATCTAAAACATAGTCAAAGCTGGGAAAAACCCAAGTTTACATTTTTGTTTGTATACAAAAAAAAAAAAAAAACACCCCAGAAATTAACATCAGGTTAAGTAAACTTTCCTAGCTTTGCTTATAGATGTTTTGATATTGTTGTTGCTGTCTCCTACCACGAACAATTACTTTTTGCTATTTTTGAGTCCAAGGATTAGAAAAATATGAAAGCAGAAAGCATATAAATGCACTTATAGGCACTATATTGAACCTTCAGCTTACAAATTACTAGAAGAATTGTAATGAGCTATTAAAAACCAGCAAAAGTGTTTGGTAGTACTGATCATGATCAGTTCCTCAGTTTGCAGCAAGGGATATTTAGATGGGATAGACATGTGCCCTGCAGCAGGTAGATACAAAGGATATTTGTATTTGTCCTGAGCTTTGAGACTGAATCATGCCACAGAACACATGCTACAGGTGCTGTGCTATGGAAACAGAGCTTCTTTAGAGTGAAACAAAGTGACTGACATACTAACACAGTTTCAACACTGCAAATTAGTGCTAGTTAATGCTTTGGGCGTGGCTGTAGAAACATGGGCAAGGAGGATGCTTTTATGAAGGTTGGGTCCAGCCTGCAGACATGGGGTGAGGTGCATTGGGTTGGTGGGGGTCAGTAACAGTTTGGTTCATGGTCTCTTCAACTCCTGTGACAAATAAAGCAGTCTTTGCCCAGTTTTTTGAAAACTGCCCAAGCAGCATCCTTACTTTAGCCAGATCTGCAGTCCATCCATCAGTGGATCACATATACACATTTTGCTGACAAAAGCCTCTATTATACATAAAGCTAGAAAGGTAAAGCTTGTGCTGTTCTTGATTTGTATTTCTTGTATAGAGGCACTCCACTGGCAGCAGTGTGATTTGACAGGGTGATTGCAGTAGCACCCTTTCCTGGCTGAGCTGTCCAGGTGATAAATGACACTTCAACACAACCACTATGTACAAGATAGCAGTGCTTCTAGATTTGATACCTATTTGTATGCATTGACTCTTTGGAGGTCTGTATTATCTTTGAGCTGAGATCATTCAGGAAGACAGATGTCTAACCCAACAGGGAATTCAGTGTGAGGGAAACCTCTCTGGCAAGAAGCAGTATAGGTCAGAATCAATTTTAGCTTTGCTTACGAAAGAAAAACAACCCATCCTGCAGAACCAAACAAAGTGCACCAGTTTGAGCCTCCACCCAGAAATCTGGCAATCTAAATTACGCTCTCTTATTGAGCAGTACTTCCCTCCGCAGGAACAATGAATCAAACAAAATAAATAAATCTTTACACTTCCCTGTTCTTTCCACCTCCCAATTAATCATACGTCATATTTGAAAACCTAAGCAATCCGCAGCAGGAGGCAAAACTGCCATCACAGAGCGTGTTCGCAGCTCTATCATATCGACCTCCATGAGCAGGGGATGAGGGCCCCAATCCCAGCCAGAGGAGCGGGGAGCCCAAGCCTCGCAGGGCGAGCGGCCGGAGCTGCTCCGCCGCAGCTCCCCGCGCGTATCCGGCCATGCCGGGCTGCACCGCGCCCTTTGCCACCCTCGCTGCTGCTCCTGCTGCTGCGGGAGCGGTGCCTGCTGCGGGAGCGGTGCCCGCTGCGGGATTAGTGCCTGCTGCGGGAGCGGTGCCTGCTGCGGGATTAGTGCCTGCTGCGGGAGCGGTGCCTGCTGCGGGATTAGAGCCTGCTGCGGGAGCGGTGCCTGCTGCGGGATTAGTGCCTGCTGCGGGAGCGGTGCCTGCTGCGGGATTAGTGCCTGCTGCGGGAGCGGTGCCTGCTGCGGGATTACTGCCTGCTGCGGGAGCGGTGCCTGCTGCGGGATTACTGCCTGCTGCGGGAGCGGTGCCTGCTGCAGAATTAGTGCCTGCTGCGGGAGCGGTGCCTGCTGCGGGAGCGGTGCCTCCTGCGGGAGCGGTGCCTGCTGCGGGATTAGTGCCTGCTGCGGGAGCGGTGCCTGCTGCGGGATTAGTTCCTGCTGCGGGATTAGTGCCTGCTGCGGGAGCGGTGCCTGCTGCGGGAGCAGGGCCTGCTGCGGGATTAGTGCCTGCTGCGGGAGCGGTGCCTGCTGCGGGATTAGTGCCTGCTGTGGGATTAGTGCCTGCTGCGGGAGCGGTGCCTGCTGCGGGAATAGTGCCCGCTGCGGGAGCGGTGCCTGCTCCGGGAGCGGTGCCTGCTGCGCCTTCCTGCCCACTCTCTTCCCCGGCTCGCAGCTCCGCCGTGCTCCTGGTGCTTTACAGAAAGTGCACTGGTGCGGGGATCCACTCAGAGCCCCAGCCACGCAGAACGGACTTATCAAATTAAGTGTTTTTTTCTTTCCTAGGGGAAAAAAATAAAAGAAGAAATAATCTCCTAGGAATCTTTTTCCCCACATAGACACATTTTTCTACTTCTTGGGACAAGAGCAATTTATCGGGACCATTATTTACCCCAGAATAGGTACCCAATTATTTGTAAATATGTTTGGGCATACCATATTCTACACTCTTTAACTTAATGGATTTTAACACAAAGGTCCGAAATGCTAGAAAATAAGTGTTCAATTAAACCTGATAAAGCCTGCTCCATTATTCCCTTCCCTCACTAGCAGATGTCAAGAGATGATGTCTCTTTTCTAGGCTGTGGCTAAGACTTGTTGTCCATAGAAGTCCTTGAGAAAGAGCTGCTTTTCAGATCTCTGCTTTCTTTGGAGAAAGTGACTGACTTTGTCCAAGCTCCTGTTGTTGCATGAGCAGTTTTGAGTTCTGACATGTCTGGTTAGCATTTCCATGATAGGAGATTCTAAAGTTACTGGGTTTGAGTTCTTACGCTATGCTCTCAGCTTTACACAAGATCCAGAGGTGAGGAATTACCACCAAACAGATCCAAGTTTCTAGCCTGAAAGTTGTGAAATTACTGCAAATGGCCTGCCAGTACAGGATTTCTGGTACCATTTCATAGAGCATCAAATAGTCCCAAGAAGTTTCAGATAAGTTCTCTGCAGTTTGGATGCTTATCTTTAACTCCTGATCTTTTGAAATTTACCCCAATGCATTTCAAGTCTGTGTCCTTTAAACAGATCTTCTTCTAAATGAGATGATTACAATTTCTTTGTATCTTTTCAGTGAATCCATGTGTTCATTTATAGTCCCGAGGGAAGACTAAATTAACCCTGCTGCCATTTCTTGAAATATTACCAAATGACATTATTTATACTAGATTTAGCTGTAAATCCCTACTTTCAGGGGCAGTGTGTCCCAGAATAGTGCAAAAAGGATGTTTTTCTGTCTATCTTTGAGGCATGAATAACATCAGAGAGAGACAGCTTTCCTTTAGAATCTCAGAGGATAAGAAGTTTGCAGACTGAAATAATGAAATAATGTAAAGGTATTTCTTTAATTGTCTTTTGAAAAAGGGTAAAGGATAGCAGATCAAAAATATTTTCTTTTAAAAGTTTTTTTATCATTGGAGGTTCTGTACGTCTTCATTACCTACAGCATTCTCATCCCCACCACCAACCATCCCACCCCTTTGGTGGTAGTTCCCTCCAGTGCTCTGAAACCTAGAGGTCTCTCTTTTCTATGATTTCCTTCCTTCAAATTCTCCCTTCACATTTCAGTGATGTAAAACAGCCAAGATAAGAAATAGCTGTCTCTTCCCAGGAGGAGGCTGACGGATGTGCAATTCAGAAGAACAATTCCGTTTTTCCTACTGTGTTCCTAGGATGGGGGGTGGTGGGGAGTGGGGGAAGTGGGAAGTTAACCTCACTTTTGCCAGCTATGCCAGCTGTTGCCATCAAAATAGACACAGCAAAGTACATCAGCATTGTACTGCTCTCTTCCTGAAAGAATAGAATAGTTAAAATAAGACGACATATAGAACAGGGATGGCTAGTAACTTATACGTTTGGTCAAAATACAAAACCAAATAATTGTTTGCATAATGTATCCTATTACTCTTTCAGCATCTGGCATAAACTGTTGTCTTCAGTCATGTTTCACCTAGGTCCTTTGGTGCTAGACAGAGATGACTGGAGAGTTAGACTGTTACCACCGGGGGATAATAGTTACATTTGTTGTCGTTTTTTACAAAGAAAAGCATACTGGGCTTTGGGACTGTAAGAGTTAAAGAAGGATATTTGTGTGGAGGATGAGGGATTTGTTATTGTGAGATTTTAAGAGTAGCTTTTTACATGATTTTTATATTGTTGATGTGGCTTAATGAGGAAAACACAAGAAATAATGTTTTCTTACTTACCTAATTATAATAAAAACAGCAGAAGCAGAGAAAAACTTACTTGCCTTGGGATCCTAATTCACATTGTTGCAGGAATTCACAGGCAAGAACATCATATTTTATGATGGTAAGGAAGTTCTCCAGTAAGCAAGAAGAGGCTGGGTTTCCATTATTAAAGGATACAGTTGGATTTAGTGGGACAACAGAGTTCAGGCCAACTGGCTACTTGCAGTGGGAGATTTTTTGGGGATGAATAAGAAAAAACAAGGCATTGAAATGTCACAAGAATTTCTGAGAAATATGTTGCTACAGCTACCCTTTATCTTTCTCAGTAAATAGGAGAAGTCCATAAAGGGGCTTAATTGTTACCATATTAAGATCTTCAAAGATTCTTTTTGTCATGCCCATATTATTAGTATCTTTCTTTGCTTTATCAGTGGTGATCAGAGTCTGGCTTGTATGTAATAAAGAAGTACAGGAGCACCAATAGGAACAAGATACTAAAGGCAATGTTCTCTGTAGCAGTGGGCAGCAGGAATCACTAATGCCACAAAATAAGGCTTAATGTTAGTGTGACTGTAACCTACTTCAGGGAGTTAATCAAATGATCTGACCTAAGTGTTGTACAGAGAGAAGGAAAGAACGTGTGAATGACTAAGGAAGGTAATGGGCAACAGTCACAAAACTCCAGGGAAATGGAAATATTATGCTTGAATTATCAGAACAGCAGAATAAATGTCTGTTAGTGGACACTGTGTGAACGGTGTAGCACTCTGAGAACTGTAGAGAAATGGTCCAACTGTGCAAAAAGATTGTACTTGAGCAGCATCACAACAATTGAAACCAAGTTAGCAGCTTATCTGGAATATCCAGCTACTGAGAAGCCTTTGCCTGAGTGGAACACAATTCATCAGGAAAAACAGACGAGTAAAGACAAGAAACCAGGCTTTATAGCCTGGCTATTATATTTCACAGCTGGAAAATTAATAACACTTGTTTGTGTGTAAGTACACACTTAGGAAATAAAGTGGATAGGGTTTGGAGGGTTGAGAGTAAATGCCCCCAAGACTTATTTTACCAGCTTTCTAATTCAGTAAAACAGATCCCAGGATCTGGTGACTAGAGAAACCGTCTTCTTACCTTTCAAGATACAAAAGAGAAGAGACTACAAATTAAGTAGTATAAACAAAGAATGGGAATTTTCTGTGGACTATTGCTCAGCTTGTTAGACGGAGAAATGAAGTTCTAGTTATGCAGCTTGCAGGCAGGCACCAAACAGAACTTAGCCCCTCAAATGCATGCTTGGTGAGATTCATCTCTGTGAACAGCAGATGTTGCTGACAAAGTGTGACCAGACTCAAAACCTCATTACTATCCAGCATATGTCACTACTGTTGCCATTTCATGAAAAAGACCTGCCTTTCAAAAATCAACTGGAATAATTTCTTAGACATTGGAAAAATAGAACACAGAAGGAAGGATTTGGTGAAGAGGTAGCAATGAAACTGTTCTACCTAGCTTTCAGCAGGTGAAGCATTGAGTTTGTAAAAGTAAATGGTGAGAGATTGATTCTTCCAGGAGGGGATATATAGGAGAGTCCTTCTAGAAGCTTAATGAGTTTGAGATCTATTCTGTTCACAAAATATAGTGTAGATATTGACTTCTCCATGATCACAGAAAAGAAAGACAAGACAAATATGTGATTTTTCTTTACCTTCTGGTGCATGAAAATGAAGCTGTGGTTTTTGTGGTTGAGCAAAGGGTCACTGGAGAACAGTCTTTATGGTTGAGCCATACATATAGTAATGATTCACTAGAGGCTTGATTCCTCAATCTACATGGGGAGAACTGTTTTCCTCTACTTGCTTTGCAGTTTAGCAGAGTCTTGCATTTTATGTCAGAGAAAAGCCACTGGGTTTTTGTGTTTTAGATCTTAGAGAGGCCAGACCAGTGCCATAATTAGATGGTACCTAGAAGAGACCAACAGTCTTATTACTGGTCTTTAATCTGAAGATCTGTTCTGAACAGAGGCATGAGATACAATCTGTGAGGTTTCAAGAAGGCAAGCAAGGAGATTGAGCTTGGATTCATTGTTGTTGTTGTTGTTGTTTTGTTCCTTTGTTGAACATGAACATTGAAGTCCCAGGTTATTTCCACACCATTGCTGATAAAGTATTTCTAAGATCCATTTTTGGTCTTTGGGCATTCTTTCTCAATATCATTATGTTGAGCTGGCATCACCTATGAGGCGTTTCATAGAAAGCTGCTTATAGCAAGCTGTATGCATATATCCAGTCTTCTGGTTGCCTCTGATGGATTTCAAATTCAGGGCTGTTCTTCCTGGGTTAGGTGGGGTGTACAGCCCATACAGAAACATGATCTGAATAAAGCATCAGTTACCAGTTTCTAAGATCTTTGAGCTTGATGAGCACTCTGGGATTTGTTCCACCTCTTCTAAGAGTCAAGCTTGTATCATGAGTCAAGATCATATCACTGCGTTCAGTGAGCTATAAACGTGTTACTTACTATTTTCTTGTCTATTTTCTACTCCTTACTGCCAAGACATGAGCATTTCTGAATTTGGTAGATCTGTTTGAAAAATAATAAGCATGTCATGAAAAAGGATGTGAAAGAGAAGCCAAATGACATCCTTCAGTCAGTTTAAAGCTTGATATTTGGTTGTTTATAATCTCAGTATGTTAGTTGTTTGTTCTATGATAAGAGCATTTTTGGTGTGGAGACTGAGCTACAAGACTTATTGCAGCAATGCAGACAGTGTTTGTCTGTTGGTTAGGGAAGTGGACCAGAAAGCAGGAAGATCTGGGTCCTAGACCAAGCTGAACCAGTGACTCATCAGACTCTGGGAAAGTGCATTTAACCCAGTTCTGCAGCGTTGCAGAAAACAGCTCAGCTGTCAAACTGAACCAGAGCATGCTTTAAGTCACAAGTCAGTGGTAATAAGGGAAAGATGAACCCTTTTTTTCATTGAGTAAATAAATGTAATTTCCATATTACCATATCCTGAGCCAATGTTTCCCAGTATGGCTGTGGTAATGTTCTTGGGATATCAAGGGGATATTATGAAGGAAGTGAAACCTCCCCTGTTCCCCCCTTCCAAAAAAAACCAAACAAAAACCAATAAAACAAACAAACCTTCCCACTCTTCTCAATAAAATGATGTGGAAACAGATATGCAGGATGAAGAAATATCCAAAGAATAAGCTGTCATTTATTTTTTAGGATGCAGGGTAACAGTTCAGCCCATTCCAGGTTTCTGATTTTGTGATCTACAGATACAAATACAGATACAGATACAGATACAAATCTGTATTGAGATACAGATTTTGACCCCTAACAAGGAACCCAACTAAAAGAGCTCTTTGGCAGAAGAAAGGAAGGTATCATGTGAGTTTTATGAGTAATTGTTTTAAGACATTTTGCTAATCAAAAGTAAATAGATGAGAAAAGAGATTATCAGTGATAGCTGACTACCAGTTTTTATATCCACAAGAGGCACATTGGTCTTTTCTTTCTGAATACATTCTTCTGCTAGATTACCTTATTTAACCTCATTGCAAATAGAAAAACTTTCACAGGTGTCTGCATACAGTCCTGCAGATCCTCTACTTTATTTGTTAAACTTGTACCCAAGGCTTTTACCAGTAGCAGCACTGATCACCTTGGAGCAGAGGCAATAAGGCTCAGGGAGGAGGTTAAGTTTTGCAATCAAAAGTGGAAAGTAAAATGGGTCAGTAAGAAAGCTAGCTCTCATGGGCTTTTTCTTGATTGAAATAGAAAGGAAATGGTGGGTGAAGCATCTGACCAAGCAGTTAGCAGTAAACACTTCCATCATCAAATGCAGTTCTTTTTCCAGTTTGCAAATCTCTTACCCATTCTTCTTACTTTTAAGGGAATACCAGTCCTGTCCCAAGAAGCAGCTCTGAAAAATTGCATAGCAAATTTCCACATTTAATATTTCCACTACAGTCATTTGTCTAACAGCCAACTCTGAAAATTGAGCCAGGGCTGTAAATGTTATACTGGACTGGACTTACCCATCAGCATGTATGATAAATGCAGTGTCAGCCAATCAGATAAACCTGTGCAAATCCATTCCTTCCAAATCATGCTGTCAGGGATAGTTCTATACTTCCAGTTCTTGGTAGATATTTCTAATTGTGATTTGTATAATTCTGCAGGAAGAATTTAAATTCAGCTTTCTTGCTTTCTTTATTATATCTGATTCTGCAGGCACAACAAGATTTTAAAAGGCCATTGAAAACCAGTGCCAACTTCATCCCTCCCAAGGGAAAAAAGAACTCCCAGGATCTCTTAAGCATTCACTTCAGAACCAGATCAGCATGTCTGAACCATGTCTGAACCATGACTGTAAACAGAACAATGTCTGTAAACAGTTATCAGAGGAGAACAAAGTTAACAAATTCAATTGATAAAAGCACAATCAAATGTTTTTAAGTAATTACAGACAGGAATAAAACAGCAATAAAATCTCAGTGGTTATGCTCACATTTTGGGAAACCCTGGCACCATTGCACTGCACAGAAGAAAGTACAGATGCTGCAGCCATGTGAACAGCTGTACAGCTGGTTTCTGTCAGTCGCCTCCCCACGAGCAGAGCTAATGCATTGCACTGCTGCTGGTTCAAAAGTAAAAAAATCTTTCCTACATTGGCTGATTGGTTTGTTCTTAGTGTAATAGGCGCAGATGAGTTCTCAAAAATACTGGTTGCCTATCTGAAGTATGATTAGGAACCTTTAAGGCTTACCAGTCACAAAGAATAATATGTTCTTGAGTTTCCTGAGTCTGCCAATTTACGTAGGTGAGTAAACTAGACAGGTCAAATAACTGGCGTGGTTTATAAATAGACTAAAAAAAAATCTCCATATATAGACTAGTATCCAGACTTTCTATTGTTTCAAGCAAATGATATCATTATTTGGATGTCTTTCCAAAACTGAAAATGACTAGACTTCGGAAACCAGAAGTAGTTAAATATAGAAATTGCTACTTTAATGAATGCTGTGTTTCATTATTATGCTACTAGTATGCGAACAAATGTCTTTCTGTTCTTAGGGATGGGAAAGGAGGTTTTATTCTACTAATATAAGATACTGCACAAAAGCCAAATTCAGATTAAGGGTTGATAGTGTCTTTGACTTCATTCCTTTATGGAAAATATTCCAGTATAACTGCACATATCAAGATAACACTGTCCACTAACTTGCACCTTGCATAAGCCTTGGGCAGATCAAATACAAAATGCACTGTGGTTTGCATTAATAAAATATTAGAATAAAAATTAAAAATTAAAAGAGAAACAATCTGTGCTTTTCAGTGTCCCTAACAAGTGATTACGTCTATTTTGGCAGGTCACAATAAAATCACAGAATTAAGTCAAAGTACTTTTTTCATTGCTGATAACTAGAAAACACTTCTGACTTCTGTAATACTGTTTTTGGAACCACCTAAGTAGCTTCTATGGAGATGCATTTAATTTCTAGGGGTGGGGTGTTGAGAACAAGTTAAGATGTCCGAGCACTCTTAGCCTAAGACCACCATCTTTTAGATGAGGAATGTCATGTTGAATGTTAGATGAGAGTCTGTTGTCTCATAAGAAAAGATAATAGTGAAATAATACACATCTCTAAAAGCATTTACAAAGATGGGATCAAGTTTAACAGGATATCAAATTTTAACTTGCCAATACAGATTTTACTCTAGCTACTGCTGCATCCTTTACCTTTCTCTCAGATTTAGCTTAAAAATCCTGTTTGAACAAAGAACTGGGTGATGTGAAGTCACCTAAATTTAGGCATCTACATATTCAGGAGGTGTCTGAGTTCTCATTAAAATCAAGGAAGTCAATGGGCTTGCCTTAACTAATAGTAATAATTAATGTAGGTATCTTTGCTTACCTTTATTAATACATTTCCAGCTTCAAAGTCTTACTAGGCTTATACCTGTGGGGTGTTTTTTCTGCAGGCAAGCCCAATTCTGGCCTTGGTAAAACAGAGCAACACTTTTATTCCCGTTTTTTAATCATTGTGGGCTGTATATATCATTTCATGGCTGTGGAACATTTGCCCCTTTGTAAGATTAAGGGACATTTTAACCATAGTTGCACACTCTTCAAAGAGCTTAGTTTTCCTGCAGTATCACCTGTCTCCTGCTACCATATATTCAAGCCTTAGCTGATGACTAAGACAAAATTTGTTGTTTCTTTAGGCAGGCTCAAATAGACCAGTGCCAGATGATGTTTTTCTTCCTTTTCTGGATGCAATTTTGTCCCAGAAAAAGCCTTTTGCATCTTAACCCTCCTTGATTAGCTCCTGAAAGCTGGAGCATTTTCATGCAGAGACATGGGGTCGCCATGGGAATCCCTTTCCCATGGCATTGCAGATTCTTCAAAAATAAGCAGGAGTGCTATATTTTTCTATAGAGGTCACTTTTTTTTTCTTATTTTTTGACATTTTTAAGTTTTTTAACTGGGTTTTCCTATCTTTTATTCCTCTTTTGTAGCATAACATATAATAACCTTGTGATGGAAAAAAAAAAAGGAAAAATATGCCTGAATTCAGCTTCATTACCTGTAAAATATTACACTTCCATTCTCAGACTTCTTGACAGAAAACTGTGTCACAACATATGGTGCTTGCTTCAAAACGTGCTGTTTGCAAACAAACTCATGTTGGACAACTAGGCAAGACCCCTGGAGAGTTATTCAAATATCTATGCTTTATATGTAGGCAGCTCTTTGCCTACCCTCTTAAAGAGTTTTGGGGTTTTTTTTTTAATGCCTACTATATCACAGCAGCTCTTTCTGGATTTCATCTGCTTTTCTGGGTAACTGTGTTTGGATGAAAGCCACAAAATTAGAAATGGATTTATGAAAATGTGATGGATAAGTTCACACTGTATCATACCTAGCTTCTGCCCTTGTTCCAAGGCAGTGTCTCCAAATGCCGACAAGAGAACTTTATAATCTGAAGGGGGACAGTAAATAGTACCTCAAATAAAGTGAACATGTGGAGCTGTGAAGTTTCACTTTGAAATGAAACTATGCAGCTTTCAAATCAAGGCTGCATGCCAGAAGGTTCATATAATCAAGAGTCACAAGCAAGTCCATAAGAGGAAAGTATTTTATAGCTTCATTTCTGAGAGATACAGAATTCATATTTCCCATCTCTGGTTCCAACATACTTGCTCAGACACCCTTGAGAAGACCAGTTTCTGTCTGTTGGGCTCTTCTCAGCATTGGAGACTTACAATTCTTGCCCTTCCTTTCCTCACCCCAGACATCCAACGAAGGCATCCCAGTCCCTGGGAGGAGTAGTGCTTTTGGGTACTTCTCCTTTGTTGACATTCCCATGCCCATCAGGACTCAGAGCTGAAGCAAGCCGCTTGCTTTCTTGGAATCCTGTTTCCCAGTTTTCTTGATACACTGCATGAGAGGGAGAGGGCATGTGAAACTTCTCACCAGTTTAAAATACATATTTGATTGCCACAAGTACAGATCTTCTCATTGCATTGGGAAGACTCCATTAGGCAGAGTTTAGGAGACCAGCTCTCTTCATACAGCTGGTGGGAAGTATCTTTGTGTTCTTCCTGGGACCAGTTTCCTCCTCCGGAGTTTTTTCATTGAAGGATATGTAAATACATGGCTCCCCCTACTTTTGGTGGGAAGTGTAAACATTCATAAGATTTTGAGGTCACGCACTAAATTATTCTAGTTGCCATGCATCCAGTCTGGAAAAGGTTCTGGCTCTCATTCAAATATGAAAGAAAGAATTAGTTCTTAGCGAAATAATTCTCAGAACAGTTGGAGAGAGGATCCACACCCACATCTTTTCCTTCCTCTCTGACCATGCCAATTATCTCTTCCTTTCCCTGGACAATTAAGATCTTCACAGTGGTCTTACTGCCCCATGCACTAGAGGGACTGTTGGCAGGCGGTTTCAGATGGCTGATTGCATCTTTGACATTGTAGCCCTGAGGAGAAACCAAGCCTGTTCCTGGGCAATCCAGGCCTTCTCCACTGACAGCATTCTCAATACTTGTTTTGAGTGGTTATTTACACATATTTCTAGAGAAATAAGTTTGTTAACAGGCAACAAATGTTTTCAGCTCTTAAAGGAGTAAAATGTTGGGCTTGAGCAAAGACAACTGTGCTGTCACATTTGAATCCGATGAAGTTCTTCTCTGTATGGTGATGATCAGCAGCAGGAGTACTCTGTCATACTCCTGCTTTATTTTTCATTCTGTCTTTTGAAGGAAGCAAAAAATAATGTTTCTAAGTCAGGGCTGTATAAACCGAATTTGAAATTAATGTCTGTATCAACAGCTGAAGGTCAAATGTGAAAGCAGAGGTTGATACTGGAGGTGGGGCCTGGTCTGGTCTCCCTGGCACTGACACAGAGGCTGACTCTCAGGCATGCCAGGAATTCCCTCGGGACTTCCAGCCTGAAGCCTCACTTGAAGCATCTGAATGTGCTGCTCCAGTGTGCTGTTCATTGCCCCACTGCAGAGGCATGCAGTATGTCAGCACCTCCTGTCCTAGTTCAGTGTTTCAGCAAGCTCCTAAACTTCTAAAACACGCCTTGGTGAAACTTGGGTGAGCAGAATGGGCTTGTCAGCACAGAGGTTAATGCACAACTACGATGTACAAAATGTTATCAAAGAAGATGTCGGTGTATGGAGTCTTTGATTCCAAGTTGCAATATTTTCATTATAATTTCCGTAATTATTTTTTGAGCTGTATGTAAGGAAATGGCTTATATTTCCTGCTCTTTCTGTACTCATAGAACTGTGCTTTGAGGTCTGTCTCTGGTTGCTTTTGTTCTTTGTTAGAATACCAGCCCTTGAAGTGGAGGTACTTGAATGGGCACGCAGAAATGACAGCTACCCAAATGTGGCCAAGATTAGCAACAAATAAATAATTAATGTGTGGAAAAGTTTAAATAAAAGTGCATATATATTTCTGTGTTTTTTAAGAGCTTGGCTGAAAGAAACTGCATTGAAATTGTCTATTTTTGGCTGAAGATGTGTAAATACAGAAATAATTGTTTGGAGACAAAAAAAATGGTGAGAAAGCAAGAGGGCAGAAAACTTTTTGTGTTGGGACACCCACATTGTATGCTTGCTATACATAAAAATGAGAAGTATTTACACTAGGCAAATATGCAAGCTTTACAAACATAGGTGGCACTTACTTACATGTTTTCTCTTGCTTTTGTTTGAGCAGTGTTCATGTTCCTTGAACATGATGAATATATTCATCCCAGCACAGTGGCTGGGAAAGCCAGCTCTGGAGATGCTTAGTTTTGGACAGTGTGAATCTAAGCAGTGTTAGATGTAACTTAAGATTTGCTGATTAAAGAAAACACCTCTAAGAAGCAGTATTTCTTTATTTGGCAAAGTAACATATCACTGTTGTTCTTAGTAATAATTCACGACTACATCACTGCAAGAAACAGTGAATTGCAATTCTATATCTTCTTGTTATTATCATTTGTACAAATTCACTGTAAAAAATCTGATAAATTACACAAAAGGGCTATTAAGTTGTAATTCTATTGCCTTTGCTCCTGCAGTCGGTATTTAGGAGTAAGCCTATCCTTCCTTACAAGCTTATCCCTTCTTACCCCACCTTCCCCCAGGGACATGCCTGGTCAAGAGACCTGTGGTCTCTCCCCATGGGGGCTCCCAGTGGGCTTGTGCTCACAAGTCAGCATCACTGCTGCCTGCAGATGTCCCTGCCCTTGCTCTTAGTATATCCTCACTATTTTAATTCTTCACCTAATTTGATGCCCTCTTCATCATTTTTTTTTTTATTTTCCAAGTTTTTACCACCCTTTCATTACCATTACCCTGCCTATACTCCCAAATAACCTTAATTTCTTTTCTCTCATTGGTCTCATTCTTTTTACAATCAAAAATTATTTTTTCTGACACTATTACCTAGGAAATATTTTCTCTAATATGGTATTACCATTACAGTTGGCTGAATGAGATGGCCTTGCCTCCAAGGGCTGCCTTTTGACCCTGTGGGTCTCATTTGGAACATTAATTTCTGGATGGAATTACCATACTTTACTCTTGATTCTCCAGCCTCACCTTATGCACAGAAGGCTTGCACACCAGTGCAATGGTATAGCTCATTTTGTGTTTGCAGACATATGTCTGCTCTTAAATAACGTTGTTCACACTCAGTGTTCCCATCAAAGTGTGTAGCTTCTTGTGAGGGTGAGACTTGGACACTCAGCAGAGGATTCATCTCATGTGAAGCTGGACATCTGCTCTGTAGACACATCTCAGCCAGTTACCCTATGCTACATCCCTTACCCTCCTATGATGAGATTTAGCTCTGGTATCTGAAATAGATCTGAGGAGAGTCTCTGGGTGATCTAAAACAGCAGCCAGATGTTGTGCTTATATTGCATAAAACTTAAATTAGATCCTATAAACCCCATTTCTAGACTCTGCCTAAACTCTGGACTTTTTGGATGTTAGCAGGATTATGCAGCATCCAAAACATGAGAAAGACTTGGAACTGAAAGGCTTCTCAGTAGACACCTTCATGTATGAGGGCCAGTTCTTCCAGCTTGATTACACAAATCCTAGAATATCATTCTGGTGCAGGCACACTTGTCTTCATTTAACTGCATACTGAGCTAGTCAGGAGATTCATCTCCCCATCCGTACACTTTCTCCAGGGACTGGATCTCTCTATAGAAGCTAGTCACCTCCACCCACTTTTGTGGTTGAGAGAAAGCAGTAGGAACTTTCTGGGAGAGATGCAGTCGGTCAGTTTAAATGCCAGCATAAGGATGGGATGAAACATGTCCTAGATCTGACTGTTCTCACCGCTGACCAAAAAGGCTCCTGCTCAGATCAAAACAACCACATTGGGTTGTCACCATTAGTGTTATGTTCCCAGAAGTCTGTTTTCCTCAGGACATAAATAGTTGAGGACTTCAAAGTACATTGTCCATTGCTAAATTTGAAACTTTCAGGCTTTTTGCATTCTAATTATTGACTGATATATGTGCATTTGGTTTCCCTTCATCTCAGTTGTGGGCCCATGGGTATAACTGCTTTTAGCAAAGTTCTACGAGAATCCCTAACAGACTTATTTTTGAACATTAACAAGCTTGTAAAACTTGTTTTTGACTGTAACCCCCAGTAATGTAAGATCAATCAACAGTGCAGTGATCTTCAAAAAATCATAAATATTCTAGATATTTATAATAGTGGAAGGTAGTAGAAAATGCTGCATGTGACTAAAAGTTCCCAGAGTCATTCCACTAGCAGTTGAAAAGTGAAGAGATGGAGATTAGATAATAAAGAAAGCCCAAGTATAATCAAGAAGAAGTATATTACTGCTGTTCTCAAATGCTTTCCCATTATGTATCCTACCTTTGGAGAATCTTCCAGATTTTTCTTTTCATTATCTGCAGAATCTGCAGATTATCCCGCATAAAAGGATACAAAATGAGAAAATAATGAAAAAAAAAAAAAAGCTTCCTAAAATTGTGGAAGAAAACAATTGTGTCCCCATATTAGCTGCTGGTATTGTTACAGAATGCAAATTAAAATATTAGATGGTGGATAGTACACAAACAATAGACCTTGGACTTCCATTTGAAATAAGCATTAGCAGCGTCCTCCATTTTTTTCTTACACGTGCACAAATGTTTTAACATAGTTCTGATTCATTTTCTATTTTCTCCTTGACAACAGTTTACCAAATTTAGAGTCTGCTAATTAAAGAAATAAACTTATTGTTCTCATCATTTTTTTCTCAGTAGGCAAAACTGAAAATCCACATGATCAAATTACTGTATCTGTCTGTTACTCTTAGGCTGGGATATGCTGTTGTTTACAGCACCAACAAAAACAGATTCTGAAAATTCAAAACTGATTGTTACTGATGGCAGCACTACATAGCACGGTTCTCCTTAAAGTACACCCACCTCCTCCAGAGGAATATGATCACAGAGGCCATACATCTGCATGGCATCCAGAAAAATTAATAGAACTATACTCAATTTCAGAAAAGGAACTGTGGGGGAAACTCCATTAAATTAAGGATGCTGAGAAAAATATGTACATTTCATCTGCATATAGTTTAATAAGAAATGAACTCAATGGAAATAGTGAATTTGTGATCATCCAGATATTTGACTAAAAAATGGACCAACCTGAGCAAACTGCTAAAGTTTATAAAATTGTCTTGATTTAATATTTCCTCTAAACAATAGCTTAAACATAAAGCAGAATTCATAACATGACACAGAACTCTGCTACATCCATGAAATACTTTCCTGAATAAAATACCTAACCTAGGTCAGGGGATGGTTTCAGTTTGGTGGACTGCTTTGATCAGTATGAAAACCCTACCCCTTCAATTAAACATGAGAATTAAATATAAAGCTGAAACAAAAGTGTTTTAGTATACAAAAGATACAGACATGAACCTTCTCATGACAAGCAGAAGAACTTGTTTTGGGAACTTTGTATCACTGTATGTTGTAATATTAAGAGTCTGCTGTACAAATATGATCAAAGCAGGACTTGGGTAATGCTTGATGCCTGCTCTATGCCTTTTATTCATTTGGCTGCCAGGGAGGTATCCAAATCTCAGAGCTGTGTTTTCAGGTAATGTGAAGGCGGAAATGGATACCTGAGAAATATGACTGGAAAACCTCAGGTATTGAGTAGAGGATTGCTTAGAGCCACATGGCAGCTTTGGTCCCCTCTCTGTTTTAGCTCCTTAAGTCAGCCCTAGAGGCAGGAATAGCAGCATCACTGTCTATTTATGAAACAGCATAGCAGTTCAGAGCACCCATCCTGTTTTGGAGCCTTGTTTATATCCCTTTCACCTCCCTTTCAAGAGATGATGGGCTCAAGCTCTGAAGGAGGTGGAAAAGTAAAGGCACCATTTGCTTTGGCCAAGAGGAGAGCAAGTGACGTGGAGCCTGACTCTGTACCCTACAGCTGGCTTGCCTTGAGGTTTCATCGGAGGAGCAGTACATGTGAAATGCCCTGACTGAGGGATTTGGGTTTCCTGTAGCCACTAGACTTAATCCTTCTCTCTTTTTCTTCTGACTGTATTAATTATTCACTGTGGGCCAAGCCAGGTTCAGAAATAGTGATGAGAAATCCCTTCCTCCTTTCCCAGATTACTTACTAGGCTGTTTGGTCATTTTCAGGGGTTCAAAACGCTAAGCTCCAGTGGCCTGCAGGCTGGTCTTCACAACATTCCTAATCATTAAGTTACATTTATAAAAGTCACACCACAGCATGCACAGGATCTCTGCTGTTCAGGTTTCTGAACAAGACTGACTGTGGCTGCTGCATTCTGTGCAGGCACTTGCATGGAATATAATCTGAGTTTGCCTGCCTGTTGAAGTCCATCCAAGGATTTCTGTGGAGTGGAAATATTTGGTGGTCCATATTTTGTGATCCATATATTTGTGGTCCAGGCCAACGTGGTTGTGGTCAGGCAGGAGAGATGTAAATGAAGACAATTACCTAAGCTGGGAGTAACTTCTAAATCACAGTGGTTGACTGCTAGCAAATTTTTTGTTCCTCCAGAATAGGTAGCCATAGAAGAGGAGAAAGCAGGAGCTCATGATTTTGAACATGATACCTACATCTTCCTTTATGTCCACCAATAAATATTTCAAAATACAGCAACAATTTGGAGCATGCATAGAAGGATGTGCTGCATTGTGACCTAGGACTTAGTCCATGTCACTAAAGAATCCAAGCAGCTGCACTTCTGTGATATGATATCTATTGCATGTGTCGAAAAGATATGTGACATACTGCTCAGTATGGAGCTGCAGTGTTTTGAAAATGTGGAGGGAAATAAATGAAATAACATTATATTTCTTGATGCTGATCTCCAAGAACTGGACAGCCACTCATGGCTGCTTCTAAGCATATATTAAAGAGGCTTCAGCTGTAAATCCTAGATCTGATCCTGGTCTTTGCTTTAGCGCTTCCCAGCAAGTCTGCTAATCAAAGCTGATTGTGCTGTTTAAGATATTACAGCTGATACCTTTTAACTTTTGTATTGTGTGTGTTCTGGTTTGCAGGGTGGAAAGAAATACACAGGACCATGTGGAGGCAGAGACTGCAGTGGAGGATGTCAGTGTTTCCCTGAAAAAGGAAGCCGTGTAAGTAATATTTTTCTCCTGTAGATTGTTCTTGATGGTACAAGTTCAATGCTATATCATTTGCTATAGGTGGACTTGCACTAGACTGCTAAGAGTGCTAAAACCATTATTCTTTTTCAGGAAAAAGTTGTTGTTGTTTCATCTTGCTTTCTCACAGGCTTGTAGATTTGAAGAAATGCTTTGTTGTTAATACCTTGTTATGATATGTAGCAGGCCCTTATCTCAAAGATGAAGGCCGAGGGACCTGGTGGCCATGACAAGCTGATCAGATCTGAATTATGAAAAGATACCACATACATGTATGGGATACAGACATTGAATGATTTTAGAGATCTGTTCCTACCTAAATGATTCAATAATTCTGTGATTCTGTGAGATTTCCACTAAAGCAAGAGGGAACCATGCCTGCAAAACCTGAAATCCCTGCTGAAAGGGAACTGTTTAGAATTTCTGGCATTATGTTGAGACTGATAGTCTGTTCTTCGTTTTGGGGACTAGTGAGGAATGAGGCAGAGGAAAAGAGATGGGGTGGAGGGGATTAGCCACCTGCCACAAAGAGCACTGAGAAATAAGGCAGGGCTCCTATCCTGTATGGCTTGGAGCCCTGGCTGGCAGGCTCCTTCTGTACAGCTCGGTCTTCTGCAGCTGAGACAGTGACTCAGCCTTTTCCATCCACCCATCTCTAAGAATAGGTCAGGCAAGAGATGTGGTGGCAGGTCATGTGCTTGTTCTGCTATCACAAACTTCCTAAGATTTTTCAGTTCTCTGCCTTCCCTCCACACAGCCAGCCACCAGTTCCCATTCCCATTGCATTCCTCAAGCTTGACTCCACGTCTGAGTGGAGGGAGAGGTAGTAGGAAAGTCACAGTGTAGGTGGGAGGCAAGGAACATTGCTGTTTACCCAGAAGTCCTGATGTCTTCATGGAAGTCAGATGATCCTGGGGTCACCATGCCATGGGGACTGTAATGGTTATACTCCCATGGCCTAAGCATGAGCTGCTCATGATCTGCTTTCCATTACAATAACCCAACAGCAACCTGATGAAGCTGAGGACAAACAACCTATCCCCTGAGACACAGCTTCTCATGGGGCTCCCTCCAACTGTTACTGCCTTACCCTCATCATCCAGCACATGAATTTTGGCAAGTGCCTTCTGCCACTTCCGACTTTTGACTGAAAATCAAAAACTGATGCTGTAAGATATTCACTAGAGTTCATGAAAATATCTGTTGCAAAGCTACCAACTTTCTGACTGAAATGTTTTTCATGCTCTTTATTGACTGAATGACCTTGAATTTCAAGTCACCAAATGTGAAAGAAAAAAGAGGTAGTTAAACAAAACTAACTGCATAGGTTAGAAAAGCTGAAAATGTGAAAATACCATCATAGAGAAGCAGTCAGGTGCCACTGACAAGAAGCTCCCTGTGAGTTGCTTCCTATCTAGTTTGGGAAAGTGAGAGCAGATTTTATGTACATGCTTACCACTCTCCATTTTACCTCAGGGAAGTAAGTAAACTCACTTACTAATGACGTTGGCCTCCCTTTAAACTGATACTCAAAAGAGAAAAAGGATATGCTACAAAACATAAATTATATTTTATTGCTTGTGGTTAATTGTGCAAGATGTGAAAAAGTATTGGAAAAAGGGATTTACAGAATTTTACACTTCAAAAATCATATTTTATCTGTCTGTATTTTACCTCTCTAAAACGATATACCTCATTCTGATTTAACATATACTGCCTGTATTTTGTGTCTGCTGATCTCTTCAGATGTCACAACCCCCATTAAACATCTGGTTTAAGGAACAAGATTGGCCTTTAGAGTCTAGTCAAGTTTGGCATAGCATCTGGTCTCATGCTAATCCTCAATGGGAATATTTATTTTCACAAAACCTCTGTATAATCTGGCACGGGGCACGTTCTCTGTTCGAGGTGACTCACTGCATGCACAATAGACGTCCTGCGTGTTTGCACTTGTAAGAGTGCCTGAAGCAGTCTGTCAGAGCCTGCTTCTGCAGTGACTCTCCAGCCCAGGAGCCACAGAGCTGTCACTTGCCTGGAACTCAGGTAGGAGCAGCTCTGCAAGGGTCTGCAGCCAGCTGTCAGCCCTGCCATGCTCTGGAAATTCACCCTCTGTTTGTGACAGGTCTAAAACCAGGCAAATTAAAAGCATTTTCTTTGGATTGCCACTACTGAATGCACATCAGCATCTGTTGAATGAAGTGAATTCATTGAAATGGTAAACATAATTGCAAACTATGAAAGGAGTAAAGGTCTGAAGAAATGCCTGCTCTTTATTTATATGTGCTTCTACTTCATTTGTTGTCATTGTAGTCTTAAGATACAGCATTTAAGGAAATAGGCTTGGCTTTATCTGTTGTCTTAATCCAATAACTTTTGTTTATAAAAATGGGTTTTTTTGCAAAATATGCCCACTTGTATCTCCTGGGACTCTGCTAGAGGCAGAGAGGCACTCTCAAGATGTGTGGAGAACCATCCAGGCTTTGGTGGTCTGGGCCAGGTCTCCAGGTGCAGGACATCTGGAAGCCTTGTGCTACTTTCTACACTGCTTTTGGTTCAGGACTGGTAAGGATAGGCACAAAGGCACAGGAAAGTTGAATGCTGCTTCACAGGGGCAGTTTCTAGGGGCAAAAGGCAACCTAGGACAAATCAATGCACTCACCTAGCAGGCCTATTGGAAAGAGGTACTCTACTCTGTTTTGTCTGGGCTTGACCCTGCAGCTTTCACTGGCCTCAGACACAGCTAAAATCCAGTGGGAACAGAAAAATAAAACAGCAGAAGCATCATCTGCCCACTGTAGTGGTGGAGAAGCTGCTGCAGCTAAGAAAAAGCAGCATCTAGCCTGCAACCTTCTGCCTCTCATCTGAGCTGCTCCCAGGGCTGTGAGAACACCTGCAAATGGCACTTTCTTCTTCATTCCCAAAAGGAAAGCTGGTCAAATCCAAATGTGCAGAGAATCAGGACATTGCTGATAACTGTGTTTGCAACTCACAGCAAATGCTGAGTTGTTTCTTGGAGAAGTTTCTCTAAAGACATGTCTCTTGGGCCATACACGGTCCCCTTGAAGTTCCCACCTCCAGTCCTGCTTTGTGTTCATATCTTCATAGTAGAAAGAGTAAAGTTCCTTCTATAAGGTGGTTTTATTTTTCCCAGTTTTTAATGACACTCTAGTCTTTGTTCTTTTTCACTGCAGCCTATTTATGTTCCAGTTGTATTTACTGTTAGCTGGTTACAAATATCCAGTCTATCTAACCATACCTTGGCTGGAGCTGGGGCTGCAGGAGCCAGGCTTAGAGACAAGCCTCAGCCTCATCTCTCCTTCTCACAGCAGGCAAAAACTCAGTAGAGTTGCAGTGCAAATCGAATCTCCTGAAGGAGCTTCAAAGGAAGGAGAGTTCAAATCCACATGTCAAGAAACCATAGTATAAGCCTCAGTGGAGGACACAGAGTGAGAAGGCAGAGGAAAGACAGCAGACTTTTCTCCCTGAGACAGATTCATCTTCTCATTTTCTTCTATGGCAACTTCTCCTAAATTGTTCTCCTACAACAAGAGACTCACCCCTTCCCTAAGGTACATTTGGAGAACATAATATAAGGAGTACACAGATGCCTGGGTATGAGGGAAAAGAGTAAAGGGAAACACTGATATGGTATTGAAATTCTGTTTTGAATGAAATGGAAAGCCTGGATTAAATGAACTTTTAAAAATCTGGTTTTCTTTCTTTCTTCCTCAAGATTTTTATTGCAGTTCCTAAAGTCTCGAGATTTATAGTTCTTTGCAAACCATGCATTGCTTAGAGGACAATATATGTGCCTTAAAATTTGTTAAACAATCATGCACTTATGTAGGAAACGATAACTCCATTCAGTACAATGGCCAACTGTTTGACCCATTGAAGTTCACAATCAGCCTCACTTCATATCCAGCCTAGAAGGCTTTATAGAAAGTGGAAGTGAGTAGAAAGCTTTTTGATCTTTCTATAGAGTGAGAAATTGCACTCTTTTGTACTTCCCAAGTCAAGCCTCTAACAGTGCTCAAGCCATTTAGCCATTGTTTTTGCAAGGGGCTGGAATGATAGAAAGTGAAATCAAAAGACATCTTTGTGTTCCCCCATAAAGGCCACTTCTTGGGAAAGCCCAAACATTTATTTTTAACCTAGACTGACATGACTGTTCCCTAGCAGTCCTTTACAGATAGCTGTTATGTTGCTTTCACTAATGCAGTGGCCAAGGGTAAGCTATTACCAGTACACCCATAATTACTTCTGCCTGCTTTTGGATGCTACACAGTTGGGAAATCTAGTGTGTGATATTTGCTTGCAAGCATTTTCCATACAAGTTTAACACATGGGTTAAATTTAAATGTGTTTCTTTGTAATTAAAAACAAACAAGAACAAAATAAAACATAAAAATATTCTAAAGTCAACTCCATTATTATATTATAGGTAAATGTTTAAATCCAATAAAATAATTTTATCAACTGTTAGTGTAATTCTTGTATATCATAATTAACTGGCATCCAAGCTGGTATAATGGGAGTAGCACCTTGTAAGTCTGTTGGTGTTAACTGATATATCTGATGAAATCTGATATTTACTTTTTTTTTCCTCCACAAAATAATAACATTAGAAGCATCTTCTTAGTTATTCATCTAGCTCACTATTCTGCTCCCAAAAATGAACTACCATAAGAGATGCTAATTACAGGGAGCACAGAGTTCTAGCAATTTTCTGCAGTCCATTCACTTGTACCCAAGATAACCCAATTTAAATGTTCCTTCAGTATCTGTGTTTCGTCCTGAATTTGTCTAATCCTTTTTTGAAGCTACTGTAACTGTGTGTCTTTGCAAGCTCCAGTGGCACTACTCACATGATATAAATTACATAAATCACTGTCTGATCTGTTCTAAGCAAAGCTCCCTCTGATTTCATCAAACACACCCTATTTCCAGTACTGAGAGATTTCAAGTAGGTCTGTGTTTAGGTTACTCACTGTTTCCCTAATTTTGTAAATCTCAGTTATATTTCCTCTCAGCTTTCCCTTCTCCAAAAGGGTGAGTCACAACCATTTTAGGTTCTCTTTTGAAGGTGAGACTCTAGCCCTTAGTTCTTTTACTCTCTCTTCTGTGACAGACCAGAATTGTACCCATCCAGTTTGGTGGGGTCCTTCTGGATCTCCCAGCCTGAGAAATCACCAGATCTCCTCATTTCTCAGCACCAGCATCATATTTAACAACCTAAGAGAGATTAGTATCATCTATAGACTGGGATGTTTCACAGTTCATCCTTTCTGTAGATCACCATTGGAATCTTTGCAAAAACCAGTTACAGCATGTGTCTGAGAGGACCCACTGGTGTTATGTCATTATTTTGAAATGTGACCATCAGGTACTATCTTTTCTTCCTATTCTTTAACAGCCTTCAGTCCATAAGACCACCTCTCCTACAACCCCAAGATAATTTATTTCAAAAGCTTCAGTGAAGCATTTTATAAAGACAGTTTTGAAAATCCAAATACATAGTAGTCACTAAGGCTTGCTTTACCATGCTTATCCTTGAGCTCACTTATTGTGTTCCTTAAGGTGGACTACTGCATTGCCAAGCAGGAAAGTCAAATAAACTGGCCCACAGTTCTCAAAGTCTTCTCTTGAGCCCCTTTTCCACATGGAAGCTTGGTTGGCACCAGCCCACTGGTGCAGTGGCAGTTTGTAATGTTGGGCTACACACTTTGGCCAGCAGTTCTGCAGTTTCACACTTGAGTTCCTTCAGAAGTCATGGGTGAATGTCCCCACTCGTGTTCACTTAGTAACGCCTGCCTTACCTGTTTTAGGTACTACTTCCTTCATACTTATCTGAAATTATTCTGTCTCAAGGAATAGCTTGGATTTGAGACCTTCTCAAGTACCTTCAGCAGTAAAAACCTCTTCAGAGAAGTCACTACGTTTCTCTGCCATGGCCTTATTATCCCCGAGTGCCCCTTATGAGCCCTTGGCATGATGTGGTATTAGTATTTCCCTTGACGACTTTTTGTTTTCCTTTAAAAAACTTTTTACTATCAGCTTGGTTATCTTCTGCAAAATTTTCTCATTCACTTTTAGCCATCCTAGTTGACATTTATTCTTGATCTGATTTTTATGGGCTTTCCTGTTCATTTCAGCAATTTTTTAAATGCCAGCCCTTTTGCCTACAATAGCCTCCTTAGTTTTTTGGGTTTGTTTTGGTTTGGTTTGGTTTGGTTTTGGTTGTTTTTTTTTTTTTTATGAGCTGTGCATGGTTTTTATTGAACCATTTTACTTTCTTTTTGATATGTGACACATAGTTTACTGGGATTTTTAATACAGTGTTTTTGAAAAGCCTCCAGGTTGCTTTAGGCTTCTTGCCTTTTTGACTGCTTTTCAGGCTTTTACTATTTTCGTGATTTTTATGTATTTCCCCTTCTTGAAATTGGATATCTATGTGAGGTATTTGTTTGGCTTACTTCATCCCAGTACACTACAACATTAAATTCAGTTATATTTTGATGCACTTGCAGAGCAATTCTCCCTTAAATCTCTTGAAGCAGGTCCTGTGCAGCACTTGAGACTAAACCCAGAGCAGCATTCTTTCCTATGGGTCTCAGTGTTTATAGTGCTAAGAAAAAGTCAGTTGGTGGGTCCAAAATTTTTATTTCTTTATCATATCTGGATGAGGCATTGTGCCTGACAGTATGTGGGCAGTTGGAATTGGCCAGTATTGCTGTCTGACCTAGTTATTCAACTTCTCTAATTTCACTGAGTATTTAATTATTGGTGTCTTTAACAGAGGAATCCTAAATATCCTAAATTAAGTCCTACCTTTCTGTTATTTCCACCCACAAGGACTCCTAATGTTCCCCTCCTCCCTGAGTATTTTTTTCTGTAACACTTTATTGTAGCCTTCACATATTGTGCCATTGCCCTATCTGTATCTTATTTTCTATCATTCCTGTAAAGTAGATGAACTAGTCTATGTATTCCACTGATTATCCTCCTTTCACCAGCATGAGATGCTTTTTATACCAGGGTTGTCATTTATTGCCAGGTAGCATAATTCCATAATCTTATTCTTTAGATTTCTAGCATTGCTATAGAAGCATTTACAGCTTTTGACCATCCTCTGTTGCAAGCACCAGTCAAGTGGAATTGTAAATGGTGTTATTTACCTTACCTATTCTATGGAGGTGGCCAGGACCTCAGTCTCTCACACAGCTGCCTTGAGTTAACCGCCTTGGACACCCCGTTCTACTTTCCCTCACGAGGGGTATAATACAGAATTGTGACCACTGATCACCAGTCCTTTCTACCAGAACAAATTCCTATCTGGCCATCTCATGAGCTCTGCTCCCTTTGCACTTAGAAGGACTTTCAGTCCTCTCACCTGTTCCAAATCCAGCTCTCTGTGTCAACTCATCAAACCTCCCGCTGCCCTCACCTGCTTTGTCCTCTCCTGGAAGACTGACTCTGTCCCAGGAGCATCCTCACAGCAAGCAGACATTATAATCAGCTAGAGCTTAGAGTTTATCAGAGGTTTGATCCCTTGTTCCAGGCTGATCATCCGCCTTCCTTCTGACTGACAACCCCTAAACACTTGTTAGATCAGCATCAAGGTTTTGTGGGGTTTTTTTTTTGATGGTCAGCAAGACAGAAATGGTTTGGGAAATGTCATATTTGCTCTCCAGTGTTTGCCATATACAAAGCTTAGGGAGTGAACTTGATCCCATATCTACTGAAGTATTGTCAGATTTTGCAGCAGAATGAATGTAAGTACCAAAAATTGGTTCTTCAAAATCTCACAGTGCTTCATAGACCAAGGTTAAGTCTCTGGAAAATTCCCAGAGGAAAAGCTGCCCCCTGAGGGAAGGTATTTGGAGGAGGTGTTTGTAATGGTAACAGATTTAAAAGTAAAGTAATCTGCAGGATTTGATATTAATAAGCACTACACATGGGATGAGATGACACTCTTCATTATGTCAGTGCTATAATCAAGCCCGGTGTGGTACTTCAAGATTTAATTTTCTTTTTTTCTCTAGTCAAGGTACTAGAGGAGAACAGCTCCATTGGAAAAGACAGGAAAAGTGTTACTGTAAAATCTGTTTAACAGTGTAAAGCTAAAATCTGCTTTCAGATACATGCATATAGTTTTCTTTTGCACATGTGTGTGAGGGTGGTTTCAAATGAATGCTTTTTTTAAGTTTATACTTTTAAAACTCAGCCTTACAAGGTCTTGCCAGCATACACAAATGCCTGAAGTCTTGATATTGTTCCATAGGCACCTACATCTTGGGTATAAGGCTTAATTGCATGAACTGTTAGCAGCAAATAGGCCCAAAATCTTTATAGAGTTCACTAGCAAAGGTAGGCAGTGTACAGGTTTGCTTGACAAAACTTGAACTTATGTCAGTCCGAAACTTGATATCTTTATGACCTAATGTTTTATTTAATGAACATTGCTCTACCTGGGCTACACTGAAAATTAATCAACCATGTAGTGGAATAGTTATGTTGTTTGCTAATTGCTGTCCTTCAGTACATTTGTCTTGACATTTTTTTGAGTGAAATATGTGTGTTTCCTTTTTTTTTTTTTTTTTCCTAAACTCTGTTTATACATGTTTAATCAACATCAGAGATCTATTTGAACTAGTGGATGGAGATTAGATAACTTTCCCATGAGCAAGAAGCTCCACTTCCCATATATGCATTCTGTACAAAATGTGAGATTTGGGAAGCAGTGAAAGGTTTTTCTCAGAATCTGTTTCAAATTTAAAAATGCAAGATATATTAAAAAGCAAAGCAGGATGTTTTGTTTCAGTACATGCAGGAGTTCAATTAAACGTTCACACAGAAATCACATTTTCATTTGTAAATGTTCAGAACATTGTAAAGAATATTTAAAAGATAAAACTCAAATGGAGACATTCTTTCGAATCAAACAAAATATGCATATTGACCAAAAATTATCTTTTCACTCCTCATTACCCTTTTGCTCTTTTGCAGAACATTACTATTTCAACCAGATATGAAACATTGTTTGACTACATAAGTAACATATAGAAATTGAATTTATTTGTAATCCAAATGAATAGAAGATTTTTTTAAGCCCATCCCATAGTAACAATTTGCACTCCCTGCCTTTTGCTCCAGCCCTGAAAGCAAAATTCCTTCAAAGCCTTTTCAAATCAACTGTACAGAAGAAAAGAAGAATGATACTTTAATTGAAAGTAGTCAAAATGACACATTCACCTTTTTATTTGCATTTTCAGTTTAATAATTTTAAATTTCCCTGGATTGACATACATTATCTCTGTCAAAATAAGTGCAAGGTATGTAGCATTCATGCAGATACTGCACCTTCCTCCTAAAGCCCAAGGTTAGACCTGTGCAGATACTTCTACAACCTTGTGTCAGAAATGTTTGCAATCTCAGCTGGTATGATGAGAAAACAATTCAACAGCGTCGGACAAAGCCCAAGAATTCATGTCATCAGAATGAAAAGCAAAGTTGCGGTTTAAACAAACTTATGACCAAAGTCAATATGCTGGATTAACTATTTGCACTGTAGATTCAGCTCTTCTGTTTGAAATGACACCATCATTTTGCACTACCTTTGTGATCTGTTGATTTATGGGATTGCTACACTCTTTGAAAAAACAACTCTTATGGCAGTTTGCTAATAAATTGAGACGGTATTGCACTGATATTTCAGGAGTTTATTTTGAGGGCAGCATTTTTAAGAGTGTGTTTGAACATCGGCATTTCACAAATTTGAATGAGAGATGGAGAGAAAATGCAAGAAAAATCACAGTAAGGAATCAAGAACCATTTTATTTCAGAAAATAAAACAAGACGTAAAATTCAATTCTAGAAAATTTAACTGTAGTGAAGAACTAATAGAAAGGAAATTTGCTGGAGATGAATAGTGCAAAGTTAACTTTGGTAATAATAGCCAATGCTGAGATAAGAATCATTTGGATGCAATTCGCAACCATTTAAAAATATTGCCATAACTTTTTTCTTGAATGGCTTTTTTTTTATCCTTCCTGTCTTTCTATGAAATCTTGCAAGTATATTTTACCTTATTTAGAAAATAAGTACCTGAAGTTAGAGAATGCCATGAGTGTCTACTCATCTGTCACCTTTCCTTTCATTCGGATGAATAGTGTCTGCGTAGCACAGCACATTCTCCTGTATGTATGTGTGTGTGTATGTATGTATGTATGTGTGTATGTATGTATGTATGTCAGCTCTGTTGGGTAGAAGTTTCCCACCATGGGGTGCTCATAGTGCCAAGGGTTTGATCCCTGGATGGGCTATTCACTCGAGAGTTGGACTGGATGATCCTTATGCGTCCCTTCCAGCTCAGAATATTCTGTGATTCTGTATCATTGATCTTTTTGTTTGGTTTTCACAGATGAATTTCACTTCATTAAGGAAGTGAAATGCACTGTCAGGATTGGTTTCAGAAAAATGTGGTGTCCATTTGGTTAGACCGTCAGGCTTTGACTTCTAGCAGTCAGACAGTTAACGACTGCACGAAAGTATTATTTGTGCTTTCAGCCAAGTTTTGCAATTTCTGCTTACTGTGAGAAGAAGTTTAAAGATAGAGCAGTGGGTGGATGATGGTTTTACTCTGTGACTGGGTAGCTCACACAGGCATCCAAGAGGGATAATCCAGGTCATCCTTTAGCACTTAAATTATACTCCAGAGATGGTAAATGTTTCTCATGACATATGTCTGAGGCTTTACAAATTTCTCAAATGGTGCTTGTTTCTATTTTCTGTATTTTTGTCACATGGGAGCAAGTGACATTGACCCATTTTCCTTTTGTCTGCTTTGCTAAGTACCAAACTATTAGTGGAATCCTTTGAGTCTGACCTGGAGAGACCAGGAATGTGGGAATGGGAAGGCTGTCATCTCAAACAGTATCTGCTGAGGCAGACTGAGCCTGTTCTCAGCATTTTCTTACTGACACCTAAGAAAATAAATGTTCTTTATTAACCTCAGTTAGCACAAAAGTCTTTGCAAATGTCTTTGCATAATGAACCAGACTGTTGAAGTATACCTGAGTGTTTCCATTACATGTATCTGGAAAAGGATGACAAATGTTAAAATATATTATATTCACCATTCGATATTAACTTTAGGAGCATGCAGAAAGAAGATCTTGAGGGATAGAAGTCTGTGTTTTAGGCACAGAGAACAGCTCTAGACAATGAATAAAGCTGTAAGCCCGAACAAATAAAGCATCCATGCAGCATTTTTTTTCCCATAGGCTAAAACTATTTTTCTATGAAAAGACTGTATTAGTCTGTAAAATTCCTTTCTGTCTACTGCTATCATAGATGCCCAATAAAGAAAAGCACTTTGGGGCTTTTTGTGGCTTTGGCTTGGTTTTTTTCAGTATGGGTCATGGTTGTTCAATGAAATTCTGTGTCTACCTATTGCTTATCTTATTACTTAGCAAAACTAATTTTTGTAAATACAGTATCACTGGTTAAAGATACTTTATTAGCCCTTATAAACTTGTTTAAAGCAGGCTTATTTGTCCACAAGATTGTTGGCAAAGTCTAACATAGATGTAAGAGCAAAAAAGAAAGTTGTACTTGCTATCCTCCTCAGTACAAATTGTTTCACTCCATTCAGAGTATGGCAACTTGTATAGACTTTCTGTCCAGTCAAATAAAGCCTTGGATATGTCTGTATCATTTAATCTGATCCAAATACCACTTTTTCTCTGTAAATCACATTTTGGCTGTTTTTCAGTTTCTAGACTCCCTACTTTTCTCTTTCTGTGATGAACTATCTGTTATCTACTCTCAAGCATGCAACATCTTTTCCTTTTCCATTTCACCACCGTTTATCTGTTAAAGGCTTCCTACAAGGGGCTTCCTGTCTTGATAGCCTGGAAGAGGAATGAGGGAAGCTGGTTCTGAGATGAGGTCTCCCTCCTGTAATGCAGGATGTCATGGTCTTTGCAGTTGTCTGGGCTTGTCTGTGTTAGGATATGGCAGGAGCTGTTTGCATGTGGCTCTTTGTATGGTGCCAAAAGCATTGCTAACCCTTCCAGGTTTGTGGCAGAGGTAGCATCATGCAGAGGGGCACAGTGACAGCTTCTTTCCAGTGGACAGGGACTTCCAGCAGCAAAGGGCTCAAAGGCACCACACGATGCTGTGGGTGTTGGACCCATATATATTCCTTATTCCAGTATTTAATGAGAGTGTGCACTGGCATGCAGATTTATGGATAAAATGTTTTTTCCACAGGAAACTATTCAGTTCAAATATGACTGTGCTTCTACTGCAGAGTATCCCTTACCTCTGTGAGACTCACCCCCTTTCCATTACAGTCTTGTAGACAGGACAAGCTAGATTGCATGAGCCCAATCTTGTCCTTCAACCCCTCTTCAGAGAGTGAGGCTGCAGGACAGAGGAGGGGTGGGCTCCCTATGTGAGAAGGATGTTGTTGCTGTCCCCCGCAGCTCCTCATCCTTAGCCCCTGCCACTGGAGCAGAGGCAAAGGTGGATGTGCAGGCTGAGGACAGATCCATTTGTTTTTCTTGTTGTTACAAGACCTCACAAACCAAACTGCAGAGTCTGTGCTCCGCTGCCTCATACCTGGTGCTGCCAGCAAGGTCTCGACTGCCCTGCACAACTGCAGGCATGTAAAACTGCTCAGGACTGCCTGAGCCACAGCTCCCCATACAGCTCCTCCCTCTCCTCAGCTGGCTTCGCTCCTTCAGACGGTTGCGGAGTTGGTTTTGCTAAATGACATAAGGTTATAATAAGTCAAGTGAGAAGATTTGTGTTGTACTTCCTACTGTATAGGAGAGGTCCATATGGTTTAATTACTTCCTCTGTACGTCAGATCTATGTGTATAGTCTCTGAAGTCATGTGTAACTGCCAAGATCCTATGGTGTGGTTTGAAACATCCATGCAGTGAACTCTCAAATCCTGCAGATTATGCTATGAAATATAAATGTAAAACGGAAGAAATCAGATCATCCAGTTAAACAACAGCATTAAATTAGAGGAGTTGATAAGAGATCTAGAATTCAGCACAATGGAGGAGGGGGAGAAAGACAAAAAAACTCTTTTGAGGCAGAATAGAGTTTTATCGTCAAAGGAGATGTGAGAAAAATATTACTCACACCCCAACACCCCCGGCCCCCTGAAAACAGCAGAGGAGCCTGAGGAGAGAAACCATGTCAAAGACAGCTGCTTAGTGAACTGTAAAGCCATCTGAAAAGTGTCATCACAAAATATATCTGCTGATACATCTTTGGCCACCACAGAAAATTCTGCTAGGCCATGTAGACCTGTAGACCCAAGATCATGGATGGGTCTATGCACAGAGCCACAGTCAGTGTCTCAGCAGGGAGCTGCTCACCCCTGCACCTTTCTAGCTATTTTCTCAGGGTCTGTCAGGCATGTAGAGGCATATTTTCAATCTGGCACAATGGCTCAAGCATCTCTGGAGTAGGGAATGGTATGTGCTGGAATGATGTTAAAGGTGCAGGGCAGCTCCATGGGATCAAGCATGTCTGGGGCCTGATCTGCAGTGGTAACCTTGGTCAAGTGAACTAGGGAACAGGCTTGCTTCTCCTGCCAACATCCTTCTGTGTCATACCTCTAAAGATGCCTGAGCTATTCCAGATACATGGGAAGTGGAGAACAAGTCTGTTGGGGCTAGTCTGGATCCGTGACTACCACCAAGACCAAGGAAGATCAGGTTGCTTCACGAGAAGCATCCATAGGAAGAAACAGAGTGTCCTTGGGCTACCCCTGCAAGTGACCCTGGACCCTGCAAGTGACCCTGGTGACATTCAGCAGGACACTTCAGCCCATGCCCCACTGTGGTACAGAACGAGAAACATGCAGAGGGGTGGGGGTACTCCCCCTCAGGGGATGGAGACCCTCCTGCCCCCTGCATGTCCCTCCTCAGCGTGTCCAGTCCCTGCTGACTCTGTTACCTTCTCTGGTAAGGTACATTTATAGCTGTCAAAGATGGCTATACATTAGTGCCACAGTAATAGTTTTATCAATTAATAGTTTCTGCTATACAATGCTAATTTTATCAGTCATGTGTACATCTAATCAGCAAAAATCTTCTGTATAATTTCAGCATCTCCTGCCTGAGCACGGCAGTTTGGCCCCTCATGTTTGCCAAAACTAAATACACACCAAATACCAGTCTCAGTAAGCATACTTTTTTTATAAAAGCCCAAACACTCTGATATAAATAAATATACACATCATATTGTCAGCCAAGGTTGTGGCTTGGTGCATTTACACAGCTGCAGTTTAGGCTGTTGTTTACTCTTTCCCTCACAGACATTGTGTTCTGCTTTTTCCCTGTAAGGATTTTCCTCCTCTACCTATTCTTAGTCCTAGACAGAGAACTGTCCTAACTTATGTATGTTGTATAACTTTAGTGACTTCAAAGATGTTTTGTATGGTGTAAATCAGACCACCAACTGGCTAAATAAAGCCTCCTTACAATAAGGCATAATTGTAAAGTTAAATTGTTCCTGCCTCTGTGTACTAAATCAACAGGAGTCCTTTGCATTTTTGTGGGATAAACATACTTCTCTGTCATGTATTTACAGTCACTGGAACACTCATGCAGCCAGTTGTGAATCCTTTGCTTCAAGAAGATTTCTTTTATACTGTATTTTTTTTTTTTTTTACGTTCCCAATACTCCAAACCAAATTCTGTTGAAGATCTCAGGAAGTGTCTGCAGTTAGAGGCTGCAGAGCTGTTACCCATACCCAGTGGAAAACTATTTCATTTTCAGTTCAGTTCAGAGCATTCCCATAATGAAATGCAGTGCCTAGTATCAGTTTAGAATTGTTCATCTATTTCTGCCATTTGTTTATTCAAACATATATCACAGTTTTCAGAAAAAAAGATTGTTCAGCTCATGTTGTCTCAAGTATTATAATCTATTCTTGTCATGAAGTGAAATACAGGTCAAACTTTAACTTATCCCTTAACTAGCTATTTAGTTCAAGGAAAAACTTACTCAAAATTCCCTCTTTACAAAATCTAGTAACTCCTAGGGTCTTATAACCTCTGTCAGTTAACCTGTGTCTTTAAGCAAGTACTTGATCCCTTTTATGCACATGTTACAAATTAATCCCTTTCACTGCAGGTCTCTGTAAATTGTGAGGTGTATCCCACCCCAGCCTTATGCTTGCCAAATAGAGCAGCTATTGCCACCAGACACAATTTGGTTGAAGTCCTGCAAAAAGGACTATTCTAATTTGATCACATATTCTAGCTGCTGGTCTGATTAGTTTTCAGACCTGAAATTTGTCAAGAAGAAAGCTTTGGCTTTTTAAGACCTAACTAAGCATTTAAGAATTCATGAGAGGCTCAAGTGTGTTTTATAAGAAAGCAGAAGCATCACAGGCAAATTACATTGTGTTTGACCGGGGAAGACCCAGGTGTTTTAAATCAAAACTGCAGCAGTAACGAAGACATTCCAGAGGGTCCAGGAGGGAAATGCTTAAGCATCCAGCTTAGTCTTCTGTGAGAACCTTTCAGTTTCTTGTAATGGAAATAGGAAATAGTCAGCTTTGCTTAAATTTGACTGTCAGGGGAAAATTGAGATAAAAATGTCTGGAGATACTAATCTACTACTCTCCAAAGCAAAATATTATTGAGATTTCCTTCCTAGAAGTGCCTCCTTCCCTGGGCACAAAGCTTTTGGTGTAATCACAGAACAAGCAGAAGTTTCCTTGACTTGGTTAGGGTGAGCTGGAAGGAGGAGAGGATAGTAGTAAAAAAGAAAAATTGTAGGAATGTACATAGTGATATGTAAACTGAACAAAAGGCAAGTCTTTCAAACAAAACACTAATATTTAGATACAAAAGTGTCATGAGGTAAGCAGAAACAAAGCAGAGAACACTTCAGCAAGAAATTGCTGTTAAGAACTAGTGACTGAAGAAAAAGCATTTCATGCTTGAAACAAGTATTTCTTTTCCTGGGAGAGGAAATGTTGCACAACCCGTAAACATTCCAGGATGCAGGAGCATCAGCCAGCTGATGACTGATGAATTTCATTTACTTCCTATCTGACTTCTGAATATTCAGGCAGTTGAAATTGCTAAGAATAAATTCTAATGGAGGCTGTGAAACAATCCTCTGCTTTGTTTATCACCCTGAAACTGGGCCAGTTTAGTCTATGTCCAGAACATGTGCCTTTGTGTGATGCCATGGTGCTTGTAATGCTCTGTTGGCTCTTACCAGCTTTTAGCCTGACACTTGTACTCCTCCAGATTCTCTTACAGCCGGAGTCAGATGTGTCCCTGAAGTGATGTAATCTCCTCTGTTGCTGTCAGGGTGAGATATATTTTTACTGCTTTGTGGCTGGTGGATATGGAGCTCGAGTAATATGAACTGCACATTTGCTTTCTGTTGTGTGCAACTGAGTGTGTTCCTGTAACCACTTCAGAATGCTGTTACTTTTATCCCTATATTATAAGACTATTTTCTGTGTTCTGCCCCTCTTCCTTTGGTAGGGGTATTACATGTGTCAATGTCTCAGCTAGGTGAGATACTAGGGATAGCTCCCTTGCAGTTTTTCTTCCAAGGTTCTAACTCAAATCTTTAGGATGTGAAAGAAGTTTCTCTTGATATTCAAAGTGGTTGAGCTATGGGTTACCTGAGTTTTTGATAAGGCTCTTTTAATGGAGAACTCTAAACAAAACTCCTTCCTTTTGAAGGATGAAAGGGTGAAAGCTGAATGAATATAGAAATCAGAAATTTGAACAGATTTGTGAAAGCATCTCAAAGGGACTCATCTTTCTCCTATGATTTATTATCTTTCAACTAAAGTTGCAGCCACCACCTATTCTTCACCTGCTCTCTGCATTTTCCTCAGAAGAGGCAGCAGTCAGCAGCACCCTGGTACTGCTGACTTGCTCATGGCTAGAAGCAGAAATTCACTTAGAAAATCCTGACCTGCTTGTCCAGTTATTAATCCTGTGTAATTCATCTCTTGTGTAATCCACAATCAGGTATAAAAAGATGTTTGAAATTACAACTATTTGAACTGTTTTTCCCTTTATGCATTATTCTGTACTGAAACTATACCTATCTACATCCATCTGACCCTAAAGTCCCTCTTCTACCCATTGAACTTCTTTGTTCATTTACTGTCAAAAACACAGCCCCTTCCTGTCCTGGTACATCATCCTGGGCCACCAGGGCCCATCTTCCCTCTCTTGACTCTCATTCCCAATACTTTTTTAGTAATGGAAAGAAACCTTGCTTCTGGTTTCTTAGACACCTCCAGCTGGCAGCCTCTTCATCTAGCCTGGTGTGTCCCTGTGTATGCTCCATACTGCCTGAATGAATGCTTGTTGAGGAGGGACAGGGAACCAGCTCTCAGTTTCCATATCTGTCCCAGGCTGGTTTGGAAGGAGAGCTGCAGAAATGATTCCCCAGAAGCTCCTCAGCTTTGGGGAGTGGGCTCCCACCCAGGTGTCTGTGAGGCTGATGTTGCTTCATGCAAATGGTTGTCAAAGGTACACCACAGACAGACACACACACACACGCACAGGGGATGCTCTCTATTCCCAGAGCCTGGTCCTGAAAAGGACCTGGGAGGGTTTGGGCACGCTCCAAAGGAAATGTGGGACCTTCCCACATTTTGGCTGCTGGGAATGAAAAGCTACGCTCAGTGTATGAAACTTTACAAAATTTTGTGTCTTGCTCAAGTGTCAGGCAAAGGTCAAAAGTTGCTTCTCTGACACAAAATCCTTTTCCTTAGTGGAGTAGGGGAGGAAACAGAATCCTTCAAAGAAAGAGGTCCCCAGGAGATGCACCCAGAGATCAAGGCAGACCTGTACCCTGACCCAGCACTGACAGAATGTGGGCAGTGCAGGAGGCTGACAGAGTGCCTCAGCTCTTCAGGTTTCCATGTGTGCCCTCATGTCAGAAAACTCAACAGGAGCATTTCTCATCTAAAACTGGTAACTGATAGCACGCACCAGCTCGATGATTGCCCTGGGAAGCCATGGTATAGGGAACACATCAAGTAGGTTAACAGATAATAACAATTTATGTGTTTCTGAGTTCAGGATTATCATATATTTAATTCCATGCACTGCACCTTTTTATTCAGATAGCACTATTCCAATACATTCTTTCTACTTTAGATTTGAAGTTCAAAGAGAAGAAAGAGTGGGATCCATCTTCTGGAGTGTACATTGCAGTTTTGTGCATTTGTTTCTGTGGAAAGAAGGGATGTGAATCATATGCATTGGGAAGAAATGAGCAATCCAAACAGGTGCTGCAGTTAGATACTGTATATGAAGGAAAAAAACCCAAACAAATAAAACTCACATCTCTTCAGTGGCTTTTTTTCCTTTTACATTTTAGCCAGTGGTTTTTAGTTCCTTTTACATTTTAGCCAGATGTCACGCAAATATTTTGGTACTGCTTATGTGAACACTCAAAGTTTTACAGAAAGCTGACAAATGGAAAGACTATAAACGTATGAGCATTTCCCAGATGAACTGTGTTTGCCAACCAGTGCATAGGAACAAAGAGAGTTAAGTCAAAGCAGAGAAGTTCCTCTGAGCATTTTGATTATGAGAAGATTTGTGGAGCTTTGCTTTAATAACTATAAAATACTTCAAACTGGTTTCTTAATGTCAGCATTATTTATTTTCAGAGCAAAGTTCAGAAAATCTTGAATGATTGTATATGATTTTTTTTACATGTCTTGGCTCCTTCAAATACACACATGTATACTTTCTTTTTCAGAAGTGATAGATTGCCAAGTTATCTGACCTCTCAAGAGAGGAAGTTGGGAGGACAGTTTAGTAACATTTTCTTTCATTCCCGATGTGGAATAAGATCAAAAAATATGTATTTTAAATTCTGTTAATAGCCTTATCTTTTCTAAACCATAAGGTACTGGCAAAATAACAGCGCAAGTAAACATGGCTCTTGATGCACCACATTAAAAACTGGCTTTTGTTTATGAAAAGGTTTTTTGTTGTAGAAACTTGTGGGAATAATGTTGTATTAATGGTAGGATGTTGACCTTTTCCAGCTATGGAAGATAGTCTCAGAACAGGATCCAGGAAAAACAAACATGGAAACTACTTAACTCCTTAGTTGTGTGCCTGAGACTTTGTGAGGAAGCATTATTTAACTTAGACTATTGTACTTACAGATTGTGTCATTACATTAAAGTGCCACACACACAACCATTTTCAGTAAGTACAAAGGTCTCGAAGAGCTTAAGGGAAAAAGTCGCTTCAGCAAGGAAGAATATTGCTATAATTTCATGTAATATATGTAAAAATATGCAGTTGTCTGCTATTATCTACATTTATTTATAGTCTCCCAGGTCAGAAATAGGGCAGATTTTCTCCAGATTTTAGGGTACACAGTGCAGTGCGACTGAACAAGAACTTAAACTGACAAAAAGTGTGAAAAGAAAGATGTTCCATGTTACTGTGGACTTAATCTCATGCTCCTCCTATAGGCTAAAAGTGACTGCCCTGATTTCTTAGGTGAAAAAACCCCAAAATTCAGGTGCATTCAGTATAACTTTTGCATGTGAGCTTTCTTATACAGTCCACCTCTGCTGAATTCACTCCTGAACTGAGAAGCAGCCACAAAACTTAAGACTGCTGACATTCACTCAGGAGCTTGAAATGAGACCTGGGAGGTGTACATGTGGCTGTTGGTAGTTTCCCTGTGGTCTGGAAAAAAAAAAAACTGATGAAGGCCTGGTGGGGAAAGAAGTGAAATACTCTCTGATCTGTCATTGCACTGTGTCCTCCTCCTTTTTGAACCAGTGATAGTCAGAAGTCCTGTAGGTAGTTTCTCTGCCATTCCCATTCCTTTGCCTCCACATGTTTCTTCTGAAGCCTCTCTGAAGACAGTAGTCAGATGTCCTTACAAGAAAATTGCTGGCTTCAAGAAGAAAATGGAACTACCCCAGTTAGTGTCAGCTGGACATCTCACCCATGGTTTCCACTAGATTTCATTTGCCATTCCCGTCAATTAGATTGTATTTGTCATAATGAAGAACAAACAAAACAAAATAACAACAACAAAAAATGAACAAACAAAAAAATCCCAACAACAAAAGTTTATTAGCATCAAGCAATTTTAACATTTTCAATAAACTGTGTAAATCAAGAATACACAGAGTGAAAAGTAGTCATTAGTACAGTGTACCGGTTCACCTTCAGAGTGCTCTATGCCCAACAAACAAAATCATAAATGTTGATTTCAAAACAGGTTTGAGTATTTTTCCCCAAAGAGATTAGATTTCTGTATCTTCTTTAAACCACATACCTTTTATTACTAGAAGTGCACTTTTTACATTCTGAAGCTCTCAGGCCTGTTCAGACATGAGGTACTTCAATACATACATTGTTTGTCAGGAGAAAACCTCAGCTTTGCAAAATATAGGAGCTTCATCTCCTATCAGCTTTGGAAAATATAGGAGCCTGTGAGGAACTATTACCAGAAAAAAGCAAAAGCAAGAAGTGCTTCCCCCTCTTATGTATAGTATGTCAGCCTGTTGCTGCTCCTGGGTGAATTGGCTGCCAGCTCAGGAGGGAACAGCTGACCCACAGCTCACAGTTCACCCAGCTGCAGTAAAGCAGCGCTGAGCTCAGCCAGCCCAGCTGTATGTACTTCTGATATTCAGTCACTACTCCATGGGTGTCCCACCTGTGCCCACAGCCAGTGATAGAGCAGAAATGAGGTGCAGGAGGTGCTGCAGCCTCTAGGCAAGCTGTCCTGCTTGAAGACTTAGGCTCTCAGGAGACATTGCTTCCTCTCTTGGCTTATTCACAGGCTCATGATATGTTGGAAGGGAAGTCATGTAAGGTAAATCTCCCAAGAGCTCAGTTCTCCGTAGTAAAACAGATTTTTGAAGTGTTTGACAAGGAGTTACACCCATTGTATGCTGATTTTTGGTCATCGTACTTATTTACTAAATAACTACGTGGGAGTTGAAGGCACCTAAGGGAGCTTGGAGCCAGGGTTTGGTACTGACTATTATTGCAAACTAGGTTATTGTCTTTTGGATAATTCTGCTGTGGTTGAGGTTCTCAACCCTAGTAAAGAAAATATCACCGATTCCCTCCTTCTGCCCTCTTGTTTCTTTGCAGTGCATGCTCAGTGTACAGTGTAAGCTGTTACTCAGGGTGCATAGAAGTGTCTCTGACACAGAGGCCTTCTTCTCTTGGAGACTCTGTACATAGTACAACTCATAAGCACTCACTAGATTTTACAGGGCTTTTTTTCCTTGTTTATGTCCAGTAAGATATGCCATTTCTGCTACTGTTGCCAACACAGATATATCTAACTTTCCCCTAAAGAGCTCCAATGATGGAGATGCCACAGCCCATCAACAAGCTTGTCAGCATATCTGAAGTTCCTGTGCTGGTATCTGTGCTATTATACCCCACTTGGTCTTTGCTGCTGCAGTGTAGGGAGGGCTGACTCATTAATTTATTACTTGTAGGTAAAGTTTCTTGTATTGCTGACCATTCTTTATTGTTTTTCTCTTGACTGTTGAGATGCAGTGTCCAGAAGTGAACTTAGACCATCTGACCAAAAGTCTATCAATGCTGAGAAGACAATAGGGGTTATTTCATGTATCTTATGCTTGTCTACAGTGTTCAAAATCTCAGAGGCAAGAAAGGTCATTGGAGGGGCTACTGGGGGTTGGACTAGATGACCTTTAGAAGGTTCCTTCCAACTCAAACTTTTCTACCATTCTTTGAGACAATTGTCATTTTCTTCTAAAATTATGTTGTTGCTGTGGCATCTCCTCACATTTGAATCTGGTGTTGGATGGATGTATATATAGCTGAATATTGCAGTTCAATATTTAATGCAAAATTTACTGCCAAGTAATTCTTATTGGTGGAAGCTACACCTACAGGATGTAAGTCTGAGGAGGTGGAGAATTATTCCACAGACTATGTCTGCAAAAAATACTGAAGGGATTGTCAGTCTGCATGACAATTCTTTTCTTCCATCACCTGAAGTTTTCATCTGTTTCCAGTCAGAAACTCACCATCTAGGAGGCTCTGAATATTTCTAGAAAAGTGATGGGAACTTCAGTCTCTAGTTGACAAAAGGTGGGGAGCATGAGAGCAATGTGGCATTAACCTGGAGTTGTGGAAATCTGTGTATGCCCCTTTGGATTTTAATATCATTTTCCTTATCAAAGTTTGGAAGGAATGCTTGCACAACAGTACATTTTTTTTTTCATATCTGGGTGGTAAATCAGAGTGAAGAGGTACAACTGGCAGCCTGTAATGGCACAGCACTGTGTGGACACACAATAGCTTCTCCATGTACAGTACAATACCTCCTTGGCTCCCTAAGTCTCCAGAAAGTGAGAAAAGCCTGTTTAGGACTGCCTTTTCAAAGCCAGTCAAAACAAAGTAAAAATAACAGCAATCTTAATCAACCCTTGCCAATTTGGCCAAAATAACTGGGTATGCTTTGCTTAGGTCAAATTTTGCTGGAACATACCAGTGAGTGAGAAGTTCATTTGCAATATAACTGTGCCAATAAATAGCCAAAACATAACACTTGGAAAACTCAGTAGACGGACAGCACTCTCATTTGTCAGCAGCTACTTTTCCAATGCACTGAGAACTGTGGGTGGCATTGGGGGTGTTGTGGGAAGGTTTTGGGAGGAGGGGTTGATTGGAATAGTTTTAGTATGAGGACTGTCTTACAGCTAATCAGTTGTATGAGTGGAATTTTATCTCTACTGGGAGGTGAGCTCATTCGCCTTTATCGACCTCAGATCCATGTTTAGAAAAAAGTCAAAAGTAGGATGCATTCCTCTTCTTGATGTCTTATTCTTACAAAACACAACTGCTTGTTACCACCCTGTGTCTTCTGAAAATGAGCTGTGTTTGATTTTGGTCCAGTTCATGCTTTCCTCTCCTGAAACAAAAATGCAAGCCCTCAGATTAGCTCTTTGTGTTTCTGGATCCTTTTAATGATGAATTTTAGAGCATCTCGCAGCCCATAAAAATTTTATCAAAGTACTTCAGCCACTTTCTTCTTGGTTTCTTTTGTACTCTTGTTGAAGACCAAGTTATAGAGTAGAAGCAAGGCAGGATTTTTTATTCACTCTAAGATTCGCTGAAACCCTGCTGGCCATCCATACTACCAGGCATGGAATTTCCCAAGTCTGTACATTGCTTTCCTACCCTATTTTCACTGCATGTTTGTTTTTCTTTTTCTCCCTGGCTATTCCATGCCAACTCCACCCTTCTTTTTTAACTGGTGCTTTTCTATCCAGGAATGTTCACCTAATGAACTTGAAGATGCTCTTCTTGCCAGGTGGCTAATTGGTGAAGATACTTCAGGCGAGTGTGGGAGTGGACAGTGGGAAGGAGACAGAAGGAGGAAGTTTGTGGATGTGATTTGTCTGGGAGCTGGCAGCAGATGGCTGGGACTAAGGCCAGAAGAGGAGTTCTCTGTTCTCTGTCAGTGTTAATGTGGTGGACATGATCCTCAATAAGCTGTCATGGAGCAACAGGTTGTCATGTTGGTGTTCCTCTCCCACTTTGAAAAATGTTGCTGGAAATAGAGGGAATTGGAGTATTACCCGTGTAATGTTTTGTTTGTCTGAGGGCCAGGTTAGCCTGTGAGGTATAACAATGCCCAGCTCACTCACTGTGTGCAGCCAAAGTGCTGTTTTAATAGGTGGCTCAGTGCCAGCTCAGCTGCTCTTGCTGTGGGCACTGAGCATCCATCCCTCTCCCAGTGGTGTCAGTAGAGGAAAGAAGGGGCCTTTCCTGCCTCGTTACTTCTGGGGAGGAGGTGGAGGAGTTGGGGCAAAGGAGCATGAGGATTATTTAATCACATCTTGAGTCTGGCCAGTTAGCAGCAAATGGCCTTTGTTTCTTATGTACTTGGTTAAAAGCAGGTTTCCACTAAGTTAAAATGAATTTGGTTCCCGAGTCAACCTTTGGAAGATTTTCAACAAAACACTTAAAAATGCAGGGAGGACTTAGCGAAATAAATCTTATTTTAGTAAATAAACTGAATCACAATTTTCCAAAGCCCCTCTACAAATGGATTTTGTAAGACTTCCTGAGTGACAGAAACAGTGGTGTGCACCAGGATCCAGTGCTTGCTCTCTTCCTTGGTTTTCCCAGGCTGCAGGAAGGCTGCTGACACTGGATGGGCTGAGGATGGAAGTGCATGCTTTTGTGAGATGGAAAAAGTGATTCATCCATCCTCCTCCTTAAGCACTGCCTAGGAAGGACAGCACAGGCAGGGTTTCTGTGCCTGTCTTTTTCTGTAAAGACCTTTCTGTAAGAGAAGTGTGGCTGTAGGAAAAGGGAAGATGGTAGAAAAGATGAGTCCTGGTCTGTGCTGCTTAGGTAGCATCCATATAGCCAGTGCTGAGCCCTACCATTTGCCTTATGGGAAGGCTGCTTATCCTAACAACTCCTTGGAAGGGAAATTTGTTGCAGAGGTACTCAGAAACTTCTGCCTTCTGAGTTGTCACATATAGCTGTCACACTGATGGTGCTCCAGGTTGGTCCCATACTTCGAGGTCAGCCATAAAAGTGATGCAGAGAAGGATTTTTCAGGTAACTGAATAGGAGATGTTATATTTTGTTGGTGTTTCAGGTAGAACTAATACATACTGGAAGCACCAATAAAATGAGAAAATTCAAAAGTAATGCCAGAGTCACTTTGTAGGATAGACTTTAGATTTTATTCCGCTGGTTTGAATTTAATATTCTTTTTTCAGGTAGGCAATTGTCATTATGAGGCTCAAAGTTGCAATTAAGTTGTAGCAGGTAGAAAAATGTTAAACCTCCTGAACTTGCACACATTAAGATAATGACCCAGTTTGTTCTAAAATAACATAATGAAGGAATTCAGTGAATGGGAATTACATAAACTCTACCATTGGTGTTGAAGGACATGATCTATAAATTAGGAGATTGAGAGTAAACAGGAAATTCCACAGAACAATTTCAGGATAAAGAAACTATAGCAGCAGATGGAAAGATGTTTCTGTTGGGAGATTTTAGAGGTTGATTTTGATACCATCTACCTCTTTTTAAAAGAAACAACAACTCCATCTCCATGCTTTGGTTGTGAATTCCAGCTGTGCATTAGCAGAGCAATGCTAGTGCCAGCTATAGCACAATGTTGCACAGTTCTTGTCAATCTTGTTCCCATATACAGGTCACACCTCTTTTTCTTTCCCCTTATATCCACATTAGCAACTTTGTGGGCATGATATATCTGAAAAGCACCCTAAATGTGTTAACATGTAACAAGCATATTTGAATATGTTTGGATTTTCCTTAAGGCTAGAGCCAAACAAGAGATAAAGGGGAACTAGATCTTGCAATGAAAAATAGTTGAAACCTTTATGCTTATATATAATGTACCTTATATAATGTAAAGTAGATGGGGATCTATTTTCTACTTTTTTTAATGGTTATTGATCAGGCTGCAATATTACTCCTGGTTGCAATTAGTCACAAGAACTTACTCAGTCTTTTTATTTCACCAGTGTTTCAATCTCACAGCAAAATTCAACCTGCTTTCTACCAGAATATCCCCAGAGAAATGCTAACATTCCTACAAAATACAGGGCCTTTCAGTATTAAAAATATGGACAGAAATGTTCTTGTCCACAAGTTGTTATTATTTTCATAGCAACTACTTTGTAAAACAACAAAAAGTCCCCTCCCACAAAAAAAAAAAAAAAAAAAAAAAAAAGCTACAAAAAAATTCCATAACAGAAAAGAGAGCAATTAGCAAATAGTTTGAATGCCTGAGATAAGAAACCATAATGGCTCGTAGGAAAGAAGAAACCTCACGTTTAAGATAGCTTCTCAGCAAGCTGCATACTAGTGTCCAAACATGCTTCCTTTTGGCACATGTTGGTATACACAGACAAAGAAACAGGAAAGAGTTTGTTTTTTTTTTAGTTAGTTCCCTGTGTCAGAAACAGACACCGATGGAGAACTCAGCCATAAACATACATTATTCTTACTACAGAAAAAAAGGCATAGCCTTGGTTTTGTGTGAAGTGCTGTATTACAGTTGGAGTAATGTAGCTCTGGAAAGGATGCTTTGGAGGATCAGGTTCTGGCTTTCATCTGTACTCTGCCTTGTCACAGCATTACTGATGTGCTCTGCAAATGCCAGTGGTGAATAAACGGACCCAGATGATAAAGAAACATATCCCTTTGCTATGCAGAGCGTGAATTCTCAAGGCTGCTATAGACTTGGCAGTAGAGAGAAAAGCTGCTCAGTCCAGCCAGCCCTGGGTTTCTCAGTTGTTCTCAGGTCTAAATACAGAAAACTGCCCATATCACATTTCTCTCCCTGGAGGTGGACCTCCAGAGAGTGAAGCTTAGCAGGCACACAGTAAGGATGATGACGATGAGCAAATGTGGAAGAACTGTGGAAGATATCCATTTCCTCTACAGAAATGGATATCTATATGCTAGGCCTGAAGAGCTTTCCATGTATGTGTGTGCCTGTTCATGTGTGTGTATGTGCAAGACCCAAGCTTTTACTGAACAAATCCCTCTCACAATTAGTTATTGTGGAGAAATTTCGTGCAAGTAGTCCTAGTGAAGTTTTCTAATTTGGAATAATCAAAAAGATAAACATGGGATTCTTTAACGAACAGTTACAAATTACTACAATGGACTGAATTGCAGCTTTTCTACTGTCATCATTATTCACACAGAAATGTGGTTCTAATCTGAAAAGAGGACTTCACTCACTAAAGCGATGCAAATAATGAGAAAAGATAGCTTTGCCTCTGCAGAACATGAAGAAACATGATACTTGAAGAAAGGAGGTGTTACCCACTGATGCAGCTGTAAGAGCTTTGCAAGTGTTAAACAAAAGACATGGCAGAGCTGAGAATTAAATTGCTTATGTCTGAAGAGTACTAATCCAGTATTTTAGCTATGAAATAATGGTAGTGTTCTGAATTTCAGCTTTTGGTCTCCGTGTACTTGTTGAGTTCCAGCTGTTTCATTAGAATGATGTCTAATTTGAAGTATACTCTAGGTGTTCCTGCAGCCAACCCTGCAGTGCCAGTGCCCTTACAATCTGTATTCCTGCATTCTCAAGAGCTTTGTGCTCTTCCACAAGAGTATGGGGCAGAGGAAAGAGAAAAAGGAGACAAAAAGGACCTGTGTCTCATCCTGATACACAGCAAGGAAATGGTTGGGTAAGCATCTAGATCCAGGAGCTAGACATTGTGTTGGGTCTTTCTCTCTAAATGTAGCCCAGACTGAAAAGGAGGAGCTAAATTTCAACCTATATGTATAAGGACTTCTTTCAAAGACCAACAGCAGATCTCCCCAGTCCTCTGTGGAAATTCCACTGCATTCAATGTAAAAAAATCTGATTTCTTGCCCTGGTGAGATGTGTTTCAAATAGGCCGCTTGGCTGGCTCTGGAGGGATGCTGACGCCGCTCTAAACAAAACTACGCAAGCAGTCCGGCTGTGATGCCACATTAATCTCAACAAGTGCAGCTGGGGATTAAACCTATCCCAAGAGCTGATGTAGGAGGAGGTGATTATGCAGTAGCAACTTTGTTTAGCATTTCTTCACGTTTGTGGCTAACGGCGAGGTCTCGAGTGCGCTAGACACTACTAGAAAAGGGAAGGATTTTGCAGCTCCTGGCACTGCATATTATATACCAACAGAAGAAGCAAAGATTTATTTTTGCTCGCTGAATGAGAGAGAGAATGAAGTGCTGAGAGCTCTGTAACGTTTCATACTCTCTTAGACGCAAAGAGCCAGATGAATATTGTTGGAAAGAATGTGTTTATACAAGATTCGTATTTATCGCAGAAGCTGTGGTCTTAACAATAGACAAGGCATGGGATGAAAAAGCTGAGCGTGTAGTAACTCAGCAAAATTCCTACTTCTGCCATGTATTAGCGTAAGCTTCAATTGCTTATTTTTAGGGGGTTATTTTAAAACAGCTTGCAAGCAATTTGTTTGCAATAAACACTTGCATATAGATTGAGAGAAAGTAAAATATATTGATTAAGAAAGCATTGTTTTCCAACTTTACTTAACTTTCCCAAGGCAAACAGCCACAAATAGTACTCTGAAAATGCCTGCACTTGTAGCCTTTAAAAAAAATAATCACTGGACTTTGGACAATGTACCAGGCTTGGTCTCAACCTTGCACTGCATTGCAGGTTGTTGATAGCACAATCTGGATGGATTCTTCTGGGATCTCAGACTACATTCCCATGCTCTTTGACTTCATTGATTTAGCAGTAAATGGCACATTCTTGGAATGCTTGCAGCGGAAAGATTCTATATAATATGGATAGGAATAAGCATGTGAAATAGTTTGTATTTTAAGCAGAGCAGTTATTCCCTCTTGTTATATTACTGTGCTTTCTCTCATTCCCATGTTATTCCTAAAGCTTGTTATTGTGAGACATTCTGAGTCTTGAGAAACTGGAGTTAAACTAGTTTTTTCTTTAAACTGCTTTCTAAGAAAAAAAGGAGAGATGTTGGAAATTTTCCCATCAAACATCTGTTAGACCCGAATAGTTCCCAGTTCAGCTGTTCTGGTCTAGTACTGGGGTGGTGTAAGTGAACTCAGTGGAGTTAATCAGAGGTGACAAGGCAATAGCATTTATTGCAACACACCTACTGTTTAAATAGCAGTGATGGCAGTATACTGAAAGCTAAATTAATCGCAAGTTAGGAAAATTGTGTAGTGAGAGGCAGAGGACTCTATGAATTATAGCTTTTAACATAAAGAAGCTGTAAATGGCCAGAAGTTGACCAGAGGGAACCTTATTCTAGGAGACTTTCAGCATCAATCTCCCTTTGCAGTGGGAACCTTTTCTGAGTCCACTGCTGAAAGCCAGTGAATGTCTTATTCCAGCACTATATTCAGGCTGTTCTATCTTTTGAATGTCCTTTCCATTTTCACTAAATCTTTCAGAAAGAACTATATCTAGATCTGAGTTTTGATGTGCAGTGTATACAGTTACATTTCCGTTCACATGAAGATTAGGGGAAATAAATTACTATAAAGGCCTGGTTTAAGATGAGTACACAACCTATTCCCTCCTTTATTTTGGGTATCAAAGCCATATTAATAAGAATTTACACTGTTGGGAAGAAGATGAAAAAAAAGCAAGATTAAATTTCTGCACAATGCCCTTTTGGTAAACTGTAGCAGAGGAAAGGGGAATTAAAGTTGGTCTGTAAAAGCAGCTGAAGCAATTCCCTCCAGCATGAGGAAATCTTAGGCTGGAATAAGGCCAGCAGAGCCAGCATGGTGACATTGACTCCATTCACAGCATAGCAGATGTAAAAAGCAGGAGACAGCAAGATCCAAACATGCTGTCCTCCAGCATCAAAGCAAGGAGACTGCTCTTGGGTAGTGTATGGCAGAACAAATGTTAACAGAGCCAGTTTTGCTGACCTGAAATATTTTCAAGACTTGTGATATTTTATTCCTAAATAAGGCAAAACAAAACTATTTTTTGAGACTATGATGAAAAAACAGTTTTAGAAAGGAAATATGCAGCTGTGCTCTAGGCTCGAACCTGAGCTTGCCATCTCCTCTGTAAGGGCTGTGTTTACTCACTAGCTCAAGAGTTGGCACCTTATCTCATTTTGACTAAAACCCTTGTTTTGTAATTAGGAATTCTGCCCCACTTTTCCTCCCCACTATCTTTTAAATCAATCCATACAAAGAACCTTTTCTGACATATTTCTGTTTTCATTCAGCAAAATAATTCTACACAGCTCTGTTTTTGAAGCTGTTTTAAGTCCAGTGCTGAACTCTCTTCAGACTGCCCTTAGGATGGGTGGCTTCTGTGGCTTCATGTTCCCAGCTTTGTTTAGCCCTTAAGAGCTAGAAAAACTGCAAGTATGCAATGGTCAAGCTTGTGTTTCACTTCGATTTTCCACAGCAAGCAGAGTGATAAGCTCTTAAATGGCCTACTTGGGATCTGTAGGACTAGTAGCACTTAATTGTACAGATTTTTTGGCATTCGTGTTCAGCCTTCAAACACTGCTTCATGACCAGGACTTATTCACTGCAGCTTATTCATTGCTTTACCATCCATGGGCATAACATTTCGTTCCAAGCAGTGCTGTGGAAAGCACACTGTATTCCTGTTAATATTACATGAAGCTTAAGATTTTTTTTTGAAACCTCCTCTCCCAAGACTATTTATCTGTCTACATTGATATTTGTCTAAAGATATGTTTTACAGTCTATTTACTTACTGATGTGTCAGAAATTTGTTTACCAATAAAATGTAGATAAAAATATCAAGTATGTGTATATTGGTTTCCAGAATGTTTTTTTTATCCACAGCTTTTTTAAATTATAAAGATATATAATAATGCAAAAGTGAATACATTTCAGTGATAAAAGATTTGTCATTTATTGGGCTCATATATTCAATTTATTCTGGGATGCCTCAATCAAAGTAAACTGACCCAAAATAGTTTATTTTCTTCATTCAGACCATTTGGACCTCATTTCCAGAATCTTTTCTCACGGGAATTTCTCACTCATGTTGTGGATAGTCTATGTGAGCAACAACTGAACGAGCAGGCAAAACCACAAGGATTGTTACAGGCATCTGATTATAATTACTAGCAAAGCTTCTAATCCTTGTTTCTCCAGCTATAGCTTCAAAAATCAGCTAATAGCACCACATGCAAACATTGTCATAATGACTTTGATGGGTTTAGGCATTGGGCAACAGAGACAAATTTTGGAACAAGATCCTGAGAAGGCCTTAAGTCTTTGCCGTGACTTCAGCTTGCATGGAACAGGAATGGAAAATTATCTGAACTCATCAAACTAGCTTATCATGAATGAATAGTCTTTCTGTGGGTATAATGAGGAGGGAATAGACTGGAATGGTGTAGGAGAACTTCAATAAGAAGCTCTGTATTTCATGTTTGTAATAGCAAGTATCCTTGGGACATTCATTTTTCATAGTATTTGTGCCCATTTTTAGTTTTGTAGTCTTCATGCAGAGGATTAAAATTAATCTCTCCAATTGTTGTGGGAATTTTACATAACTTTGTAGAAAAAACCACAAGTGCTGTGCATGAGCTGTTCAATTTTTTTACATTTGTAGAGCAAATTGGAGATAATATCATGGAGATAGAAAGTGTCCTTTACTTGGAGAAGATGGACTATGCAGAATTGAAGGGGTATGAGTACTGGGTGCTGCCCCATTCCTCTCAGTCCATCTGATGATCAATGGAAGGAAGAGCTGATAGTCCACAGTGTCACCTAAGACTCCCTAAGGCAAGGCAGATCAGCAGCACTCCCAACAAGGAGGATCTCCTATGTTCACCCCTTGCCTCCACCCTGCAAAAGGAAATCCACTCAGAAGAAGGTGGTACAGAGATGGCTGTGCAGTATGCCTTGTTTCTGCTTCCCAAAGAAAGCTGAAAAAACTTGTCTGGAAGATGCTGTGAGAAGCAGCTGACAGTTTGGGACAAGTTCATTTGAACAGACCCATAAAATAGGCACCCCAAAAATCACCAATTTCATTTTTATGGCTCAACTGTCCCATTGGATTCCTATGGTCCTTAGGAAGGACAGTGAGGAGAGCAGCCACTCTGCATAACACCCATCTCTCCGGAAAAGGAACTGATGAGCTTCAGCCAAGAAATTAGCATGGGCTTAGTTTTACCAGAAGTAACTCATACTTTGAATTTTTTAGGCTGAAGCTGCAGGGCAGTGGAATGCAACGAGTGCTTCCTGGCTTCTAGGGCAGCAGCCCCACCAGGAATGCCTGTTGGTGGCTACTCCATGTGCTGATGTGTATCAGGAGTAGCTGTGCAAGGGTCTCTGCAAGACAAAATTTAAGCTTTGGAGAAAAGAATATCTAAGGACAATTTTTGAAAGTGCTTATTGCCCAACCTTATTACAAATAATTATTCAGTGTTATACCATTTAAGTCTCCTGAAGGATACATAGGAGCATTTAAAAAGAGGTACTTGAAATTGCTTTACAGATTTTCCCATGCCCCTCTCACACCACTCAATCACTGCATGCAAAAACATAAGTAGGTGTGGTTGCAGGCAGCTGATCTTGAGTGAGGCTTTGACAATCATATTATGTAATCTCATTTAATGCAGTATCAAATTTTCCTGAAAAGACAAGCATGTTTTGGGCCATATCTTGAAGGTCATGAAATGCCCATTTATCAAGTCTCACTTACTTCAGTCAGTAGCTTCTTGTGTACTCACAAGCTGTCAGCTGCTTATAGTCAGCTTTGCTGTGAGGACTTGCTGGAGTAATTCTCAGATTTCTTTTTCCTGTGCTCATTCAAAATGGCCTGCAAGGTGCCCTCTGATAGTTGTTTTTGCCTAGAGCATTGTGCTTCAATCTGTGCCATTTTACATGCCTGATATGAAACAAGGCACATTGATTACACCTAGAATGTAGATTTTTTCAACAGTGTTTTTAATTCATTTCCCAAAATTTAAGATCATTTGTGTCATCAGCTTTTTTTTAATCTGGAATGAATACTGGTGCATTTTTACTAAAATATATGTGCTCCATTAGGTTTAGGAAAAGAAGTGATTAATAAGGTAAAAGCATTTTAAATGGATTCTTGGATACTTTCTATTTAATCTCAGACATTTAACTGTTTGGTTGGTTTTTTTCTTTTTCACTACTAATCTTTGGAACAGTGCAAGAAATCCCGCTGTTGTGTGGTTTCAGTTGTTTTATTTCAGGATGTTTTTTTAATTATGAGCGTGAAAGCATGCTTTAGCTAGCCTGTGACTGAACAAGGCTTAAATTAGGTCACAGCCTGACTTTTTGTGTTTACATTTTTGTCACTGCGTGTTTTATCCCAACACATATCTTCTGCGCTTCTTCTCTGAACTTGTTAACAGCTGCACAAAAACTGTCTTCTGCAATGTTTTTCCAAGGCTCTGTTTATCTCTGTGATGAAGGATTGCTGCTGCTGAAGCAGTCTAATAGTTAGCAAATCTTAAACTGACCGAAATTCACTTAAATTTAGAAGGGCTTGTCTGACACCTGTGGCACCCTTGGGGCGTGATAGGGATTGTGATACTCACGCGTTTCTGCAAAAAGGTGGAAGGGAATTCACTGTGGGCTTCAGAGACGTGGATGTGGGGAGGTGCTGGGCATTGACTGGAGAGTAGTGTTGTCATCCATGGGTGCTTCTCATCTTCAGTTTGGCGCACAGGAATGACGCCACTTTAGGTCAGTACAGACCCATCTCAAGCCCTCATCAGTATCTGCACACATTTACTGAGGAATGAGAAGGCTGTAGTTTTACATGCTTATCCTACAACCACTCCTTGTTATCAGGCAAACATGAAGGTAAAAGTAAACCTCTTGCCCCCATTTGTTGGGTTTTTCCTAAAACTTCTGGTTTCTTAATACTACTAATTTGTTCATCTATTGTGAAGAAAGTGAACCCCGCATATTGTCTGGGTAGTGTCATTAATCTTTCTAAGTTGAAAGCTGTATTCCTTAAAAACACACCAATTAGTAGCTGTATCTTATATCTGAAGGAAAGTTTAGGGCATCAGTGTTCTCAGTGTGATGGAGAATGTCAGGCCCTGTTGTTTAGCTGTTTTCTCAAGTCATTGCTGATTCCTGCTGACAAGGATTAAACATTCAATTGGGTAACAAGGTCATCAGTTCTCTAAGATACTAATTGAATGAAGTAGCATGTTGCTTAGTGAAACAGCTGAAAAGCAATCTAAGCCTATACTTTGCTATGCCTAGAAATACATGTCCAGATATTTTCATTAATGTTTCTGCTGTACAGTCAAAGTACATTAATTTCACTTTTTTGTCAAATAATTTAATTTGGTCAAATAATTGAATTTACTGGGAGAAGTTCAGTCAAGGAGGAACTTCTGCAGAAATCTCATAACTAATTTGCATAAAATAATTTAAATTATTTAAATTTCTGTGGTAACTTGAAATTTAAGACATTCATAGCTCAGTGTCTAGTCAGGCCTTTATAAATAATCAGAATTAACTGGAAAATCATATTAAACCATATTTCTCTTCAGAATAAAACAGTTTTATTGAATGCTGAGAGGAAATAGATCTGATTTTCTTTTTTGTCCACAATCTATCATAGTTAATAATTCAAATTCTTTCTCTATGATGCTTCATTAAAATTCTTCCTGAATTGCATCATCTCCATGGGGTTACTAAACCATATTCTCTTAGAAATGTTTCATCTTCCAAAGGTATCTGACATGTATAGGAATTAGATTGATAAAATCATCACGACCAAAAAGAATATGCAAATAGGAAAATTGCTGATTTACTTCATTGCAGTTGGGTTAATATTTATTGAGGTCATGTTGCGTTACCCCAGCCAGCATACTTAAAAATGAATTTTCATTGATTCTTGTTTCGGTCCTTGTTAATGGAAACTTACCATATGAAAATTCTGTTAGCCTTATTAAGACAAATTTAATTTTTGTTTTTTTTTTTTTTTTTTCCCTGTATCTGTTGAAAATCTATTTTGGGTTTCTTATTTGTTTGGAGGCGGCAGGGGAAATAGGAAGAGAAATATGGCTCTAAATCAAAAATATTCAGAGGAAGCTGAATAGCTCTGTCATCTTTTTTTACTCCGAATCTTTCTTCAAATCTCTCCTTTTAGGCACACCTTCTTTTTTGTGTCAAAATGTAATGGAAATATCAGGCTGTGTTCATAAAAAAGTAATTTGGTGTTTATCCTTAGGAGTGCTTGTTGGTGTCTGCCTGTGGTGGAAATAAATAACAGCAGAAACGTCTTCAGTCTAGTTCATAACTGTATAAATCAGTACAGTTGGTTGAGGGATAGTCTGGCAGGATTTTAGCAAGGTTATTAAAGCATTGCAGGACCAGAAGGCTGTTTTTTCTTGTAAACGCCCATGTAAACTGTAAAGATATGTGAGACCTCACACATACATAAGTATGTCTGCAACAAACACACAGCTATAGTTGTCCACAGGCAGATAGCTATAAACCTGCATCTTGGCTTTTGTCAATAATGCTAACTTTACCAAACACTTCATAGTAATTATCAGTGCTTTTAACAGTAAGAAAGTATTCCACCTCATGTCAGTGACTCCCACCCCTTATCTGTTCTAAGGAGACTAGAGTGCTTTATGGCTTGTGTTAGATACACAGAGATCTGAAGACAGCAAACAAAAGAGAGAATAAATATGTACACAGACAGAAAAAAAATCTACAGACATCACAGGAAAAAATCTAAGCAATAGAACAGGCAAACAGCTAAATTCCAGGGTCTTAAAGAGGATTCTGAATATCAGTATCGCCATATTTCACTGAATCACAGAATGACTGAGGTTGGAAAGGGGCTCTAAGATCATCTAGTCCAGCCACCCATGCTCAAGCAGGGTCAGCTAGAGCAGGTAATATTTGGATAGTCTTTTTTATTGCCCGGGTAATATGTGGATTACCAATATCCAGGCCATCATGCCTCATTCAGCCATCCACATCATCAGTCTGTACCGAGCACTGTAGCGTCCATAACACTATTGCTCAGAGTTTGTTTGCTCTCATGTAGCAAATGTTCTTTATCTCTTGACAAAAAAAAAAAAAAAAAAAAAAAAAAGAAAGTTATAGGCATTAACTTGGATAGGAGAGCTAGCATTGGCTCTTTTCAGTAGCTGGATAAAAGCCTTAGGTTCTCCCAGATGCAGAAACAGTCAGAAAAGATGAAAATATTTTTTCATGAAAAAAAGGAGGAGCGAGACCCAAAAATTCAAAGGAACCACATAAATAAAGGTGCATTTGTTACTCTCTCTGTCAAAAATACAGAAGGCTGACACTCCATGTGGTAGTTGATATCTTCTCAGGGACCTGGAGAATCCAGGACCTATAAATCTCAGGTACAGATGTTCCAGCATTAACTAGTGCTTTGGAAAGGAGGAGAAGCTTCACATTTATCTCTTGCTTCCTTTCATCCTTGCCTGTAACAGATACGGTAAGGCCAGAGCGGCATCTTAGCAAAAGTTTGGGGTCATGGTTGACCTGTGAACTATGCCATTCTGACCATTTCACCACCAGCAATTCAATTTCCCCTGTCAATAAATGCAGCCTCTCCCATGAGACTGATGCAAGCATCTCTGCAAGTACATTAAAAGTTCACAAAGACAGCACATCACTACACATCACTAATTCCTTTGACACAGCTAATCCTGTAAGCAGACTGTGTTTTAGCCAAGAAGACGCTAATTTAACAAAGCTTAGAGACACTCTAGGATCAGAATCTGAAATACTGAGGATATTTTCCTCAAGCTGAAGCCTGAAACCAGTCCCCAGTGATGGGACCCAGATGAGTAGTTATGACAAATTGTTTAGCAGTCTCTCTGGTGTTCTGATAGAACAGATAAGCTCCCTCTATTGTTTCTCCTTGTCTGGAAGGCTTCTCTTTCCTCCACATTACCTGCATTTGCTACCAGTTAGAGAGCAACCTAAATTTTCTCCAAGACCTCTCAAACTAAAGGCATGTCCTTCAATTAAAAGCAACTTGCCATTACGATTTAGCAGTGCCTTGACTCCCTCAGTATCTGCAGAATGAAAAGGAGTAAAGGATCCTTGTCTCTAAAGTGGAGAATCAGGGATTTGACAGGTGGACCACTTGGTGCACAAGGAATTGGTTGGATGGACACACACACACAGAGTTACAGTCAATGGCTCAATGTCCGAGTGGAAAGCAGTGCCGAGTGATGTTCCTCAGGGATTGGTCTTGGGATCAGCACTGTTCAACATCTTTGTCAGCTGCATGGACAATGGGACTAAGTGCACCCTCATCAAGTTTCCTGATGACACCAAGCTGTGTGGTGTGGTCAACATGCTGGAGGGGAAGGATGCCATTCAGTGTGAAAAGCTCATGAAGTTCAACAAAGCCAAGTACAAGTGGTTTGGGTTGGAGTAGCCCAATCAATACAGGCTGGGGGATGACCAGATTGAGATCAGCCCTGAGAATGACTTGGAGGTGTTGGTGGGCAAGAAGCTCAACATGACTCAACTCAATTGCAGCCCAGAAAGCCAACACATGGTGTGCTGGATCAAAACCAGATGATGTGACCAGCAGGTTGAGGAAGGTAATTCCCCCTGCATTCTGCTCTGGTGAGATCCAGACTGTAGTGCTGTGTCCAGCTCTGGAGCCCCCAACATAAGAAGGACATGGACCTGCTGGAGCAAGTCCAGAGAAGGGCTGCAATGATGATCAGAGGGCCAGAACACCTCTCCTATGAGAACAAGCTGAGACCTGGAGCTGTTAAGACTGGAGAAGAGGCTCCAGGGAGACCTTTTAGCAGCCTTCCAGTATCTAAAGGATGCCTACAAAAATGCTGGAGAGGGACTTTTCACAAGGGCATGTGGTATTGGCTTTAAGCTGAAAGAGGACAAGTGTAAATTAGATATTAGGAAGAAATTCTTTACTGTGAGGGTGGTGAGGCAGTGGAACAGCTTACCCAGAGAGATGGTAGATGTTCCACTCCTGGAATTGTTCAAGGTTACATTGGATGGGACTTTGTTCAGTCTGGTGTAGTAGAAGGTATTCCTGCCCTTGGTAACAGGGTTGGAATGAGATTATTTTTAATGCCTCTTCCAGTCCAAACCATTCTATGATTTTATGATCAAACAAAATGGTTTGCTCTGATTATTATCCCGATCCTTTGCTGAAGAAGCTCCATAGCCCGTACTGCCTACAATAAATGGTTAAAAAATTCCCAGTAGCTTTTGAAATCAATATTTGAAATTATAAATAGGCTTTCTCCTTGAACAGCTGTGGAACTGTCTGCTGCTGATGTTCTCCAGAACATCCTTTCCCATGAGTGATGAGATTTTGGAATCTGCAGAAGATGTGTGGGCACTCTTGGCCCCCCTTAGTGCTACCTCAAACTGAGTCTACCAGAAAAACTAGATATTTTGTAATGAATCTGCAGAATCTTCCTGTTCAAGTTCATATTCCACCCCTGACCCTCTCCAAGACTGTTATCACAAGTTACATTCATTTTTTTCCAAGTAGATGATACAGAACTGTTTTCTTCATAATTCAAAGGAAAATGTTTTTACTCTCCTGCCTGATTTGAAAGAAAAAAAAAAAAAAAGAAGACTTCACAGAATCACAGAGAGTTCTCCAAGTAATTGGTTGCCATAATACTTTCTCCAAATGATTTAGCTTCTCTAGATTATGATTCAGCTTGATCTAGTACTGCCAACTTGTAAAAACTCACTGTGAATTTGTGCAGGGAACATAATTGTATGATATAAAAGACAACTGCTGATAATTTTCAGTATTTCTATTTACTAACTGAAGATTTATCATAGATTGTCAAATTGTCAAATTAGACAATTTGTTGATTCTGGAGACAAACCCAACATGAAGGCAGGCCCAGCTTAAAAACCATCAAAGTGATTGCGTTAGAATATTTGTGAGGTTAACAACTGACGTACACTGGAAAGCATAAGGGTTGATTTAGCTTCAGTGTAAGCTGACTCAACAGCAGGTTTCAGCAGAGTCCCAGTTACTGATATTTCTAGACCATTTGCATTAATACATCAAGGTTGGGAAATCATGTAGAGGAAACAACTGTACAAACTGTTCAGATGATATCATAGCACCCTACTGCTCTTGAGGCTCATCTGTCTAGAAGGGCTAGGAGAAAAAAAGTGTCTCTGATTCTGTATCGACAATGACTCTACATATGGCTGCACACATCTGCCTTAAAGCCCACCATCCTTCCTGGTGGTTCAGAGCCAATCATCTGGCCTTGTCAGGAACTCAGAGACTGTCCCAAACTGTAAATTCCCATGACCGGAGCGTGATGGTCTGTGCCGAGTCTCTTCTGCATGCTGCTAGAACATGTGTTCTGGGCTCCCATGTGAGAGGGTATCCCAGTACACAAATTACTAAAATGTCACAGCCTCTGTAAGAGAATTAAATTCTTTCTGTAGTTAAAACAGCCAATAGTAACTTTTATTTGCATGATCAAGTCAGTTTTGATAGCTGTTCCCACCACAAAAATAGTTACACTTTTGTTTAAACAGAAGAACACAGAATGGAAAAATTGGCATACGATAGGCTGAACTCCTGCAGGGGTTTTAATTTTCACATACTCTTAAACTCATGGAGCCTAATGAGCTTAACATTTTGGCCAGTTGCACAATTTGGAAATTTCAACAGTGAATGGTTTTTGGACCAAAAAAAAAAAAAAAATGTTCTCACAAATAAGAAAAGTGAACAGATGTTACTATTGGTGTTTCCAACGCCTACTGACAGAAAACATCTGTGTTGAACTTCCTGAATTTTAGGATCTTGAGAACACTCCCACACACCACTGAAAGCCATTTGAAAGCAATTGGGCTGGCAGATTGGCTCTTGTGTCTATGACTGAATGTTCTAACTCAAGCAGGTGCTGGTTGTTGTCTTGCCTTGAGAAAGCCCAGTTAGCCAAGCAGCAATCTTACAGCTGTCCAACCAACTGCGTTATCCAAGTTGTTGGCAATATGTGCGAGGTATGCTTTTAAAAAGTTCCAGAAAGCAGCTGATCTTAATATGATGATGGTAATAAAATGAATAGAAAGAATGAAAAGAACTTTAAAAAAATTATTTTGATGCAGATACTAGCAGAGTAGGAAGATTACACTGCATTCTATGATGCCCTGGAAATTTTTTGGTTTTTTGATCCTGTAAAAGTCCATGTTGAATGAACAGAATTTTGTTCTATAAATATACTCATGGTACTAAAAACTAAAAAGTCTGCTCTTTTACATGAGCATGATACAGCAGATGTCACAGAGTAACTGGGAGTTCCCTGTTTCCTCCTGCTCCTTGTCCACACCCATCAGTGTGATAATTGTCTGGTTGTAAGAGCATATTTGGCAAAGTGATTTTCCTCTCTGGTGAATTTTTGGTTGGCTGTCAAACTAACCTTCTCCAATTAATTATATAGTAATGAACATTTGACAAGTATAAATCAATGTCATTTTAGTGTTCTGCAAAACATCATTAGCTCATTCAAGTTTATTCAAGTTCGTTCAAAGTTGACATCTCCGAATTTAACTTTAGTTACCTCTTTCTCAAAAACAGAATTTAGCTGGTAGTCAAAGAGACAGTCACTAAAGTAGGGGTTTTTTCTGATTTTATAGTTGTCTTAGCTTGGTAGTCTCAGTTTCACCAACATAAAGTGAGAAGCTCTGTTAACTGCACTTCCACTCTCAGGCTAACATTGAATAAATTCATATGCTTTTGAACACACACCATTATCATCTGATTACTCTTTAATGCTGCAATATTTCTAACTTCCAAGAAAATCCTACTGTTTTGTACTAGCAGTAGCAGCATTTCTGCCATGTATTGTCTGCCAGATTAAGTAAATGCATTGCATTTATATCAGCTTCCTTTTCATGCAGCATGATTTTTCAGTCTTAATTCTAATTGCTAAATCCACCATTTCAGGACTTGATCTTTGGGGTACTGCCTTCTTGCACAGTTTAGAAAGCAATGATGTGAGGTCAGCTTTTGAGCTAGAAACCTTTTATAGACACTTAAGAAAAATGGGCACATTCAGGTGCATTTGCTTGACTTAGTTTGAGTATCTGCATTAGGATATCATACCATGAGATATCACCTGCACCTGATGTGATCTTTTGATGACTACACTGCAGATAAACTGCATTATGTTATCTACAGATAACTGTAGATAAATGTCTACATCTCTTCTATAAATACAATACTTAAAAAATTCAGTGCCTTTCAAGTCATTCCAAGTCTTCTCACATAATTCAGTAGAGCATGCTTACTAGAGAGATACATTTGCTATTATATGTCTTAATTCTGAAGCTAAATTTCCTAGTTTGTCTGTTTAGCCATACTTCAGCAGAGATTCTGCTTTGTACTTTCAGAGATATCCCCTTACTGAGTCTGCAAACAAAAGCATTCTTTGCCTTTGTCCAACGCTTCTTTCCCACATCTTGTCCACCATCCTCTTCTACTTTCCTCTATGCAATGACCTTTTGAAGGTTTAGTATGGAAATCCTCATGTGGTTTTGTCTAGACTTGCCCTTTCTTATGCTTTTCTTTGAGAGATCATTGCTGTGGTCCCAGTATTGTTCTTACTACAGAAGTACTGCACAGCACAGAAAGCATTTCTGACATTTACTCCTGTGTATTTTGTGACATGAAGAAACTATTAACTGGCTCTTTTGAGTTCTTGACCTACATTCCAGCATATATTTACTTTTGCACATGTTTTATCTTCTTGGGTGACATAGCAGCTTTCTGGAAGATCACAAATTAGATCAAAGCGTGGGAACAGAAAACAGTACAAAATTATTTCATTATTGAGTACAGAAAAGGGATGTGGCTTCTGGTAAAGTGAATGCTTTCATAGTTCTTTTTTTTAATGAAGATTTAACATGTATTCCTTCCTTAATGAAAAAAGAAAAAAAAAATAAAATAAATCCACCCTTCTGCAAGCTGAATCACTGCTCTGGAATTAATGGTAATGTCATTTGGTCACCACTGTCCTGGGAGAAAATGTCGTACATCCAGACAATGAAGTTAAAAGAACAGCAGATTGTTACCATGCCACTAGGCTGAACTAGTCTCATTTTTTAGTTATTTTTAACGAATTTTATAATTTCTTGTTTACTTTTGTTATAAATAAAAAAAAGCTTGTTAACAAATGAGAAGGAAAGTCTTTTCTGAGAATAAGAGCTGGAATGTGAAACTCAGCTAAATAACCTCCTCTAAAGTAGCAAAACAGAAAAAAAAGTAGAAATAACCATTAGTTATGTACTTTTTTGTTAAAGCCTGCCGACTCTTTCAGTGCTATTCTGTGTTTTAAGAATTTAGTATCATGCAGCTTAAGGCACAAGAGAAAAGTTTGATTTGCTTATCAAAATTCTAGTTAGACAACAGAGGACCCATCTCCTCCTGGTGCCATGGTACACTGGTAACCATGTTGTTACTAAATGTCCAAAATATCAGAATAAGACTCCCCTTTTGGTATCAGTGTGGTGGTAGAGGTTAATGCCAGCCCTACACTAAAAATACAGATTCAGAAGATAAATTTGAGAATTTTCAAGCCTGTGACAGTAAATGTAAATTTAGCAATAGAATGAAGAAGTAAGGTAATAAGTTTTTCTCATTTCTCTTAGAAGACCAAGTGTGCCTACTACACAAAATATATGTTGAATGACAGAACACCTTCTCTTTGGGCAGCCATGCTGCTCAGTTGCATGATGCATTTAATCCCATTTTATTTGCACTTCCCCAGCTATCTCACTTACAGACATTTTGGCAGAAACCTTCTGCTTTTGTTGCCTCAGACCTCACTCAAGGACAGTTTGACCCTATCTGAACTCCTTATCAGATTTCCTGAAGGTTGTACCATGGCTGGAATCCTGCACCTGCAGTGGTGGGGGCTGCGTGCAGCAGCAATGGCTGGTGCCATCTAGTGAGGAGCTTCTGAATGCTCACTGCAAACTATTGCAAGGCATCTGTCTTTTAGGGAGTCCCGAAGACACAGAAATAAAGTAACATGCTAATATGATTAACAACCAAGCCTGCACAAACGCCAGGATTTTTTTCTCTCAGATGATCTTTTTGTCCGGGTGCTGGCATTGGTTGTGTTTTGCCCAGTGTATTTGTATTTCCTACCCTTCCATGGATTGTTTTGATCTATTCTTCCTGGGTGGAATTACAAAAGCATTTAAGTCTTGCTTAAACAAAACTCTTGAATTGCTGAGGTGGATGGAACCATTCAAACTACATCATCAATGCATGATATAATGATGGAAGGTACATAAATGTTCCATTTTCTTCTGTGTCATGGTAGGTGTTGGACCCATTAGTGTCTGAAGGTCTCTGGAGGTCTGGCTGTACTGGGCAGCCCAGTGCCACCAGAAGCAGCTGCTGAGTCAAACCATGCCATGGTAGCAGGTGTTCCATGTGGTCTGCTTGTCTCTGTCTCTCAGCCCAAAGTGGTGCAATTCCATAGGTGAAGTATTTCTGACAAAGTGTGCACTTCATGGAGCTGAACCCCAAACCCTTCCCCTACATATTCCCCTCTAATACATTTAATCCATAAACTCATAGATAACCTCCTGGATTTATGCTCCAGCAGAAATGCCAGGTGATATGCCCATCCTTGTCTGACTCTGTGTGCCACAGCAGGTTCTTGAGGTTCTTCCTTGTAGTTTACATTTTTGGGGGTAGTGGGAGCTCTAAGGTCATACTTTTTTTATTTGGGGTCAGTGATTGCTTTAGTGCAGTACATCCATTGAAACCAACTGAAAGAATATCCACATTTGCACCCAGTTTTCCACATTTTGCCAGCATTACATTTGAAAACTTTTCTGTTTCTTTCTTGTGTGCCTGGAGGGATGTCTTTTCCTGGGTTAACACTTTTAATCAGCTCAAAAGTTGCTCATTTTCCTTATAAATTGTTTTATTCCCTGTTGAGTTGCTGTCTGTTCTGCTTGCTGGTCTCACTGAGTAGGAGTGCACTGAGGTCCTTGCTGTCACGTCCTTTCCCCATCTGTTCTTACAGAGACCGTTCCAGACTAAGAGCTTTTACAAAAAAATCCCAGCTCCAGCTTGTCTGTCATGGTCAGATCACCCTTCCTGCAGGAAATGAACTTGTCCTTTCACCAGTGACCTTTTTAAAATGTCAGGGAATTAACCTCCTTTCTTTTTGTCCTCTGTTAAAATGATGGTCTACAAGGCTCGTTTCCATGTGGGGAATACTGAATCATCACATTCCATGTACCAGAAGCAATTGCAAAATGGTTATCTGTAATGAAACATGGAGAAATGGGCTCAGTGGCTGTGAAGCTCTGTAGAAACTCTGATTCTGCCTCCTCTTTATTGCAAATCAACAGTTTTCTCCTATCTTTGTATCTCCACCCTGGTAGGTGGATTTCTCAGCAATTCATGATTCATGTGTTTTAAAACCTTTGGAGCAGGTACTGTCATTTATTGCATCTCTCTTTGTATAGCACATCAAACATTTGGTTGCTCTCAAAATTAGCACACCCTCCTCTGTCAATTTTGTTTCCACACTGTAAATTTAACACTAAATTAGAAGGAAGAAAGTATTGCAACATGATATCTCTTTCATCAGACTGATGGTAAAAGAACTGGAAATTAAAGTTCAAGCTGCAGAACATGAACATTGAGTACAAATTTAAAAGTCTGATCAGGATCTTCTTACGTCCACTGGTACTTAATTGCAAAATGTAGTTATTTAATTCAGTCACAACCTTGGCAGCATTTTCTTTCATGCATGTTACTGGACAAGTGACAATGTATATGTAACATGGCAAATATTTTCTGGGGAGATTTCCTTCAGGCTTTCTAATTTCCAGCCTTTGCTCCTCTCTGTAAATAGTTTTTGCACAATATCTGGGCTGGCCACAAGAATTTTGTGAGACCTCTTCCAGTCAGCTGAAGTTGCAGGAAGAGCAAAGCAGGGACTGACTATTTAGGTGTATATCTTGACACTGGGAGCGTGCTAATTCAACTAAAGGGTTGTGGAATTATAAAAACAATGAAAGAACTTCTTGTTAATATTCAAGATAGTCCATCAGCCTACTTTTTCCCTTTCTTTTTATGCACTCTCTCAGAGGTACTGGCCATGGCATTCCACACACACTTCAGTGAGCCTCTTAGCCCATAAGTCCTGTGGTGAGTGACATGGGTAATGTTGCCATGATCTGGACTAGGGAAGAGGTCCAGTTCACCCTAGTAAAATGGGAAGGGCACTGCATGTACAAGAGAAAGAACTTAATGAGTTTTCTGAAATATGACACGGATGATATGTTCCCCTAGGCTTGCTTTTTTTTTTTTTTTTTTTTTTTTTAAAGACCTGGGAAATTTAAGTCAAGCACAATTTTACAGCTTTGGCAAATTCTCTAGAATTTCTGACCCTCCAGGAGCACAGACAGAGTAGTACCATGCATGGCATGTGTCACACAGGGGTATTTGGGGTAAGAATTGAGTCATGTTTTGTTTGACTGAACCTTTCAAACTGACTGTCTTTGCTTAAATCTCCTCAGTGACCTTTGACAAAGAGAGAATGTTCTTAGGTCACTTGCTAATGAAGAGGGGACATACTTGTCCAACAAAAGATCTAAGATAAAGAAAGCAGAGTTAAAGCTGACATGTCTGAGTTAACAAAGGTTAACAAAGTTAATTCAGTTAACAAGCCAAGGTACTAATTGGCTGAAGAATTACACAAACATTGTCATGATATTAAGTATTTCCCCAGCACTGACTCTCGCCTTGTGTTAAACTAGTCCCATGAGGATCTATTCTTTTCTCCTCACATTAAATAACCCATATTCCTCAACAAACAAATGACCAGATAACTACCAGGGAAAGCATGGGGAAGGGGTGCTGATGCCCAGTCCTCTTCCTTGTTTTTCCATTCCTTGTTTATTTCTTCCTCCACACCAGACAGGAAAATGGGACTGGAAGTGGGAGAGTGAACTCCTACATCTGATGTAGGAGTTAGAAAGGTAACCACGTTCCATGGGATACCACCTTTGAACTCTACAGTTCTGCATGGTCCCTATAGAAAGCCAGGCACAGATCTGAAATTCCTGAACATAACCAGCCTTTTATCAGAAACTGCAGTGAAAAGTTTTGCATGTGTTCTACCTCCAGACAGCTGCCCTCTAAAGGAGGGTAGATTGGCAATAAAGAGATAGTTTGCTTATCTCAGGAGGATGAGTGGTTTTTGGAATTTAGATTATTTATTCTGGCTTTCAGGTACTCCAAACATGAAGTGGCATTTTCAGTGCTCAAAACCCATGTATACCTTTCTTTGCAGAATCAACTGAAACATTTATTTTCAGAAATTAAATGCAATTGGAGCCAACTCAGACATCTACAAATGAATCTTAATTATTTGTCAGTGTTCTTTGCAGATGTTGGATATGTTGGATATATGGATATGGATATATGATGGATATGTTTCCATCATTTTTCAACCTTTTTAAAGGTTCCTTTCTAGATTTGAGTGCATGAGGAAGAATAAGCTACCTTAAACGTTGAATAATATTTTAAGGCTTTAAAGTAAAATTGAAATATTTTTGATTGATATTTGCATGAGAATTTATACTTCTCTACGAAAACAACCCAAACAAACAAACAAACAAAAAAAAAAAAAAAATCACTGATTCTATTTTTTAATGAATGAAATGTCTATTTCCCTAAAAAGGCAGTTTCGTGGGACATGCTCATATGTATTTTGTCAATTCCTATATACATAAATTTTGAGTCATAGTAGGTAAGAAAAGTAGAGAAAATGTGGTGTAAGAAAAGTTTTCTTTTTCCTGGTCTTGGAACTCACACTGAAAAATTCTGGTTCAGATTTAAGTCATTATTCCACTGCTTTTAATCAGCATCTTTTCCTTTGAGTCAGGCAACTCAGAAAATATGTCTACTGGAATCTGCACCTCCACAGAACAAATTTTAGAGATTCACTGCATTTTGAAAACAACTAAGAACTACTACTGGTGGAGGTAGATGCATTTGTAGTAGCCAGCAGTGCCTGGCATAAGGAAATGAGCAGCTGCTTGTTCAGATGCATATGCCTCCTGCCAACACAAGTTCTTTTATATTTTAGATGTATTCATGTAATCTTTGTTTCTTCTCAGTTAATCTGAAAAGACATTGGCCTCTTAGCACCTAATAGTCCACATAAGCAGAGCTGGTTTAAAAGTAAGGATTCTGTATAAAGTCAGGTTTGGTGGTAAGCAGAGGGAATTCTCTTTCACACTGACAGCTCAAACACTTAAATTCATGTTGTCCTTTGGCACTGCTCCTAAAGCATCAGTCTTGTCAAATCAGTCATAACAGTAGAGCAAAAGATCCATACTGTACAAGTATGGATCATACTGTATATACTGTACCTATTGGCTCATTCCTAGTCTTCTTCCAAAATTAAAGACTTGCACTTAGTTCTGTACTCTGTTTGGCTGTGTCAGCTTCTCAATATGGACTCATATGATGTGATACAATAAGATTTAAAATACAAAAACAACCCCAAGTGTTGTGACAACCATTTTGTATGGAAGCAGTGTGGAAAATTGATTTGTTTCCGAAGATAGAAGTAACCTATGTTTCAGTCATGGGGGGGTATGTGGTATGAAAACAACTATAGCACAGATAAATGTTTATTTTAGATAGTTGTTGACTATTAAGTTTTTAAATCATATGACAAATGGGCCTATGAGACTAAAATAAATTTTGCCTAATATCAGTAAGGCTTTGTTCAGTGTAATTCATACAACTTCCTGATCCAAAGAAATTAGGCTATCTTCAGGTTTCTTTTTTTCAAGTCCCCACACTGCCCTCTTTCCACCTCAATGGCATTAAATGAAGTTGAACTCTTGAATAGGAATTGCATTCACCTTCTAGTTCTTTCTTTGAAGGCATGGGCAAGACTGTAAGTATTTTATACTGAAAGAAAATAGTATTTTTAATCAGCTTTCTGGAATGAATATATATGTGCTGGTTCATGGTTTGCTGTAGTTCTTCTCCTTTGTAAGATACTAGTGCTGTTCCAGCCTGGTCTGTGAAAAAAATCTAATTGCATTTTAAAAACAACTTTCATTAGATTTGACTTAATTTGAATGTCTTGGTAAATGATGCTTTGCCCCATTTAAAACATATTTCTCCAGAAAAGATTGCAGCAATGTACTATTAATGTTATTAGTGCAGTGAGTACATGCAAAACATGTGTGCCTTCGGTGATGCTACGTCTGGAACAATATTCAAATACTTCAGTTCACAGATCTCAGACATACTGTCACAATCCATTACTTAAACCACCACTGTGTCATTCCAAAATTGTTTTTTCCTCTTTTGAGCCTTGTGATGTTGGCAGCCAACAGGAATTATTTTTAAACAATGGTTGAAGTGGCGTGAAGAGCCGAACCAGCACTGGAAGGGAGGATGACCAGAGAGCCCTGTGTGCAACTCTTCAACCTGTGTGGATCCATGCATGTCCCATCATTTTCAGGCTCCACTGCTGAATAGAAATATTGTCACTAAAGGGGCAGAAATTCCTGCCATTAAATATCAGGTGCCACTTGTAATAAATATGGCCAATAAGCAAATTTCACGGTTAATATATTTTACTTGTTTGGAGTGTCATACATTATATTGTAGGAGAATCGCTCATGAGAAAACTCATTCCAAACAGTTTTTTCGTAGAGTGGCCATGAATACTGAAGTAGTGAATATTGATTTGAATGCTAATATCCATGTGTTAATTTTGTGACCACATGTGCAATATACTCACTGCTGCTGGAATTTCTCTGTGTGGTGTTTCAAATGACTTTTATCAAAGAGCCTGGCCTACTGGGATGGAAAGAAATTCTGTGTTTATTTTTTCTTTGAGAGATTGACTTCATTGCAGGAGTGATAACCTATCCAGCTTCATGCATCTCAACTGTTCCTATGTAAATGCTGTTTTATTGTTTTTATCAGGGCCAGCCAGGACTCCTTGGATCACAGGGATTCACTGGACCACCAGGATTGATGGGGATCCCAGGAGTGCAAGGTCCCAAAGGTCACAAAGGTGAAAGAGGATACCCAGGAATAACTGGACCCAAAGGAGAAGTGGTAACTTTTGAATATCAAATGTTTTAGCTAATAAACAAAATGCTAGCAGAACATCATTTTAATTGTACTGTTTCACTCTAGGGACAAAGAGGAGTCACTGGATTCCCCGGGGCTGATGGCATTCCTGTAAGTAGCGGGTTACTTCATCTTTAAGAAATCACCAAATACAAATATTGCAGGCTAGCTTAAAGCCTTTGTACTTTAATTAAAATGTCTGGGTTAAATTCTGCATCAGCCACATACACAATTTGCAGCTAAGGACATTTGCTGAAGTGAGTGGAATTGCAGATACTCAACAAAAGAGCAGAATCTGTGCTCCCTCTCATTCCCTCAGATAATTAAGGTCCATTTGCTTTGCCCTATGGAGAAATTCCCATATAAAAGGGGCAGAAAAGGGTAGAAATTTCCTGTGTCTCTGGAGGTTACCCAGCTAAGTATGTTATTTTGTAGGAAAGACCTGTGACGTAAGTGCTTCACCACTCTTAAGCTTGTGAACCAAGGACATGAGTTGGTCATTCCTAATTATTTCTGATTTGCAAAGCTCATATAACAACCAGTGATTTTAAGAATACTAACTATGGTTAATTTGCTTTGTAGCTCATATGGCATGCTTGAGATTGTCTTAAAAATCTTACTGAGCACTAAACAGTGTAAAACTTTGAACAAATGGACCAGTTCTATGAAACTGAAACACTCAAAGAGGAAAACTGGGTAAAGTTCACAGCACAGTATTTTCCCAGCCTACACTTCTTTACATCTTGTGTCATAAAATAACAAAGAAATCTGAGTCACTGGAATCCCTGGACAGAGTTCCCAGGCTTGGGTTTCCTTTGTAGTGCTCCCTGACACCGGGGCCCCGCTTTGCAGCCCACGCATCCACATCCACTCTACTTTCACCCTCTTTTGTTTCCAGAAGAGCTTCCTATCAAGTTTCAGGGATTTCTCTCTCACAATCTTCCTTGTCTCCCTCTTTCTCACTCTTTAAGGAAAAAAAGAAGACCATATTTGCCATTTCTATTAACACTCCTGAGCCTAGGATCTTGTTCAACTCACTGCATCATGCTGAATTTTTTTTCTAAGCACTGACACATCCTGAGAAGCAGAGTAAATTGCTCCCCTCTGAAGCCCAGTGTTGCTATAGCTGGACTGCTTCTCTTACCTGGGCATGTTTTCTTTTTCAGCCCTGCCTCCCTGACCTCTGCACGTTGCATTGTGAGGGATAAATACCTTCAGACAGAACTTGAATCTGCATTTTTGTCGTGTACTCTCTTTGAGCTGCCCTGCCCTTCAGGCACCCTTACATTTTCCAACAAGTTTTTTCACTGACCATGGGAAGGCAGGTAGATAGACACTTGCACAAACCACAATGGCACAGTGCTAAGATGTGGGGCTGGCAGCCAAGAGAGAATGGTGGCAAGACTGAGTCTCTTCTGGGATGAGGAGTGCAGTATTTGGTGGAGCTGAATAAGGACATGGATATTCTTCTATTTTTTTCTAAGCAATGGAGCAAAAGCGAAGAGAAAATTCTTGCTATAGATAAAGGAGAGGAGAGAAATGTTTTATGTTAGTTTCTGTTTTTTTGTGACTGAGCCTGCTGAAACAAAGAGCTGCTCAAGGGAAGATTTGCTTCTCATCAGCCTTAGTGCAAACCAGAAGCAACAGCAGTTAAGGTGAATGTAGGAACAGCAATGAAAATACAGTTTGAGACCACAGTAACTTTTCAGAGGTGCTGTGTCAAGGTCTTGGAGTGCCCCCAGCCCTTTGAGCCCTGCTGTTTTCTTCTATATTCACAGCCCCATCATGACACTCAATCTAGCTCCAACAGCATTTTTCACTTTTTTCCTGGCTTGGAAGCTGTTCAAACTCAGTGAGGAACATTTCATCCCACTCTTCCAGTGTGAAGCACTGAAATGCTTAACAATCCCAGTTCTTGGTGGATCCCTGCACAGCAGCCTCATCTGGCTTAGTTCTCTTCCTAACAGAGCCTGTATTGAACATAGCTTTCTTACCCTTTCTGAGAGGTCCTTCACCACTCATTTTTTCATGCTGTCTGGGGCATCTGGTTCAAGCTGCAGCTATATTAAAAAAAGGCACTGTCTGTTTCTGTCTTTGAAAATCCTAGTTTCCCATGGATCCAAGCCTTGGGCTTAATGTGAGAATGTCTAAATACTTTGTGACTACAGGAAAAGGAAAACTAGAAACAGATGGATAGATAAACACTTTTTTTTTCCTCAACAGGGTCATCCAGGCCAGCCAGGACCAAGGGGGAAACCAGGTCATGATGGCTGTAATGGGACAGCAGGTGACCCTGGTGACTCAGGAACTCCTGGACTCTCTGGTTTCCCTGGTAGCATTGTAAGTAGCTGGCAGTAAATGAGTATCTGAAGCTAAGAACATTGCTGGAGTGAGTTTCATTCACACGTGGGTTGGGTTAATGGGACATCTCTTAACTAAGGGAATGTGGGGCAGAGCAGAGCATTGGTGCAGACTCAGCATGGACACACTGCACTGTGTTCAGTCATTCCACTGCAGCCAGGGCCAGAAGGTCTGCTCAGAACTATAGCTGTCACACAGGTCTTGCAGAGAGATTGCTGTAGGAAAACCTGTACAGCTTTAATCAACAGCAGTAAAATAATATTAAACTCAAAATTGCTGATGAAACTATCCTTTTCCTACCTACCCATGGCTAAAGTATTGGCTTTTCATGGTGAGATACACAGGATCATGCTGATGTGAGCAGTGGAGCTCTTGGATTTACATGGGCACATGTCAGCTCTGGGAAGTGCAGCATCAGTTCTAGTTAGGAGGTGCTACCCCATAATACCACTCCTTGGTAATGGGAGGTTTCTCCCCAAAATTTAGAAATTCATTCTTTTACATACTGTGGGGTTTTTATGGTTTTCTAAACCATAAATTTTCAAAGCTAAGCATAGCCTCTACATCTAACTGCAGTATGTTTATGTACACTTACGAAAACACCAACAAAAATTTCACTCTTAGCTGTTTACATGTTAACATAGATGGTCTGAGAGCTTACATTGTGTTTTGGGTTTTTTGGTCACCTCCAGGGAGTCCAAGGGCCCAAGGGCCAGAAGGGGGAACCGTACATAGTAGCGCCGGAGATCATCAGCCGACACAGGGTACGTCTGGAACTCCCAGCAGTTATTCTTGCCCACTACAGTTTTTCAGACACAGGATGGAGAGTAAATTTTTCTTATACTCTGATAAGCACAACCCAAGAGGCCCACTTTGATTTTGAGTAGGCTTTGAAAGGCATCTTCTGTTTTCTCTGGTGCAGAGAAGTTTATATGATGTCCAAGACAAAAAATCTGAACTCTGTTATTTCCAAGGAGTGTCAGCCTATAGGTAGATTGCAAAGGCACTGTAGATGATGTAGGTCAAGTATTTCCCTCTTTATTCAATGACTACCTTTGTATCATGCATGGCAAAATCCTTTCTTTGCCATTGGTTTGTCCATTGAATGATTCTGGTTACTGTTAGCACCTTTCCTGTAAAATTTTCATGCAAGTGTTTGATTGAATTAGGGTAAAATATCCTTCAATATTTAATTTAGTTATTTAGTAAACCCCAAGTATTCCAGTGGCTGCTTTTACCGTGTCTAATCCTTAAAGCTTCTTTTGTAATCACTTGCAGCTTTTTCTCATATACATATATGAGAAAATAATAAATATAAATTTGCATAATTTGAAGGTATAAGGAGACAAGGGATTATGTATGTAGAGTATAAATCATGGCTGATTGAAAAGCTGCAACAGAGCTATACTCAGCACAGAAGGAATCTGCTGACATTGTTGGTGTGTATTTTGTGCCAGCAGTAAGTGCTAAAATAGGTGTTTCTCTTGACATATTTTTAAGTTGCCTGTATTTTTAATGGAAACTTCTTTTCCTTTTAGAAAATCTTCAGATCTGCACTGTTAGTAATCAGGAGTGATTAAGTAATGTTTAAGAAATGCTCAACTATATTGTGGCCAAGGATGGATACTGACACCTGTATTCATTTCAGAAAGTACTTGGTTCCACAAATTATTCTGTTAACTAAACCCAAATACTAGGTAGTTAACTTGCTACTCAAAATGATTGAAGGTGTTTGGACTGAGTAACACATTATTTATGTGTGTGGAAAGGTCTTTGGGCTAGAACATTTTTGGATCTAATTTCCAAAAACATTTCAGCATGTACTGAAGTTAAAATATGTGGTCACTGAAAACAGTATGTTCCAAATGCTTTTGGTGACTCAGAAGAGAATCAAAATGATTCAGTAATTCCCATGCAACTCACAAAAATGAGCTTGGACATTTCAGCTAAGGTTATAGCCCTAATTAAGCCACTGGTTAGATAGGATTTTTCAACAAAAAAATTCAGTGTGGTCTGTTGCATAGTTCAGTCTTGTAGTTTGGATCCCTAACTTCATTAGTCAACTTCGTACCGTGCTACTCTATTGCATGCAATTATCTATAGAGTATGAAATCTGTGTGGCCCACATTCAGTTATCTCAACATCTCTATGGAATGCATCTGTATGGAAGGGGTTGAGTAGCATTACATGCTATAATTAGTTGTTTGAATAAGAAGAAAAATTAATAAGCAATAAAAATATTTTATTCAATTTTGTATATAGAATTTATTGTATTTTTTACTTTTTTGTTTTGGCTTTTTTTAGGGAGATCCTGGGGATTCAGGAATCATTGGTTTTCCAGTAAGTAGTATTACAGTGGATGTGATAAAGTGTCAACAGTAACTAATATCAGAACAACATTTATTGATAGTTGGATAAATCAAATGTATTGATTTTTTTATTTAAAGGGACCTCCAGGTACTCTGGGTATTCAAGGACCTATTGGTCCAAGAGGACAGCGAGGAAGACCAGTAAGTATATTAAAATTAAATTCTCTAAAAATTAACCAAACAGAAGAACTATCTCAGCAAGTTCTATTATGTTGGATTGTAACCTAGGTTAGAAATAGCAAGAAAGTGTCAATGGACATTAGATCTTTTAAAAAGCACTTTTAAAAAGCTGAGGGATGAATATTGCAGGAAGAGGTATAGAGATTTTTGCCCTGTGCTGCCAGAAGTTTTTGATTCATATAGTATTTTTTTAACCTCCTTAGAACATCTCCCTACACTGAGTTATCATAATGTCTTGAATAGTTTACCTTTTCTGCTCATTAGCATTATTCTGTATATTAGCTGTCTATACTTCTCACAGGAGATTGAATGGTATTTAGAATGCAATTTTAAACTATTTTCCATTATTTTTTTTTCCAAAATCATCATTTACAGCACTGATGTTGACAACTGTTGCAGTATAGTTCTTTGGAAAGACTGTGTTCTCTCCAGATAAAATTTATACATTTCTTGTTTCCATGGTTAATAGTTTTATGGGTGAGAAGCAGGTATTCAAATTCAATAGATTTTGATTTCTTTAAGCATCTTTGATTTTCCTGTAACACAACTTTATAGAATTTGCTTTTTGCATTGTTTTGTGAAAACTTACTTTGGACCTGCTTTACATCCCTGATCTGAGGATAAAAAAATTAGTTTGGAGCTTCTCACTCACAGTCTCCATAACTGTTTTCAGGAACATCCCCCTCCCCAGCAGCCCCAAAAAACCCAAACTAAACCAAACAAACAAACAAACAAAAAAAGACCAGAAAAAAAACACCAAAAAAAAAAAAAAAAACCCACAAAAAAAAATAAAACCCCTAAATCCACGGTATGCTAAGCCTTTCAAAGTTAATTTTCTGCACTGGCCTGTTTTATCACCTGGAGTAAACTGCACCTTTTCTTTCTCACTGGTCCTCCTGAAGGAAAATGAGTCCTTTACTTTTTATTTAGAGCAAACCCACAGAAGTTCATGAGCTTCACACAGGAGCCCAGCCTGCAGAGACTCATATTCCCAGTGCTCCTTCTGGGATGTTAGGAGTGCTATGAACCATACATTTTCAGAGCCCCTGTCTTGGGGAGGCCCCACAGCTACATCCCTCTGGTTACCATATTAGCAACATCTCTTTTGAGCAAACTACATCCAATTTTATTTACTGCCTCTAAAGCTATGACTCACCTGTGAGAGAGACCCAGGAGCACTTCACAGGTCAGGTCTGTGTCGTTGCTCTTCTCTGAGAGCTGGGTAGTGCAGGAAGGCAGGCATGGCTCTCCCAGGTCCTGCAGGCTCTCCAGGCTAGGGGATACCCTGTGCAGTGCATCTGCCCACTACGTTAGGCAGTAGTTCACAAATTTCTCAAGTCACCAAAAGTGATTCAAAAGCATGTTTGTTTCAGAACAAATCTAGTGTTTGTCCACGCAAAGGTACATAGCAAGGCGGAAATGCCTAAAAAGTTCAGGTCTCACCTGAATGTTACTATCTTTTCCTTGCAGGTTAGACTTGATCTTGCATTATGCAGCTACCATCCCCTTTCAGGGCTCAGTAGGTGGACAGTTCCATCTGCAACCTTCTCTCCTTTCTGTGTCTCTCATTCACCATGAGCTGAGCAGCTCATGCTTCTTATTCACCCCAGCTTTCCCTCCTTTGACAGAGTTTTTAGTGTGTAAAGCCCTTTGGAGCCTGTTAACTACCTTAGCTGACTGAGGCAAGGGATGTTGTCTCTTCAGTTAATGGCTTTCCTACCTCGTGTAAGCCTCTGTCAGATATATTTCCTGTTTGAGTTTCATTTTCCACCGTCTTCCTTTGATTTCATTCTGTACAATCCCAAATAGGTAATCTGAGATGCTTATGGTAGTTCAATCTCTTACAGACCAATACAGTACCAAAACTGCAGCCCAGTGAAGGACTTAAAGATGTGCTTAACTTTAGGTATGAGCTTAAAATGTTGCTTAGTCAGGATCCAAAAGCACAAGTTCTTATTACTTGAAAAATGGGTTTTCATTAGATCTAGGCTAGGTAACTGTCAGTCTGCTCAGAAAGATTACAATGTGACTTAGGAAGGTATTTTCAGAACAGTAAATACAGCTAACATACAATAAATAAATATAGCTAAAATACAATGGCACGTGGGATGCTGAGGAATACACTCCCTACTAAATATATACTTACATTTCAGACAGAGGGTAACTAACCTCCTGCATGCATTGATTAGAAAGCAACAAGTAACTTGCTCTCCCCTATTGTGCTTCCCCAGGGACCACCAGGACCCCCAGGGCCCCCAGGACCACAAGTAAGTCTTTGTGGCAGAGTTGTTGATGTTGATTTTGTGTTGCTGAGGTTTATCCAAGACCTACTTGAAGGCATTAAAAGAAAGCACCATGAGCTGCACGAAAGACTGTGTAGCACAAGACCTTCTGTGTTGGCTGCATACCATGGGAAGTTAATCTTACACTGGGATCACCTACCCTAAAAAGATTAGAGCCAGATTTAATTGGCTACTGTAGTCACAGTAGCTTCCCATGAACAGAGAATGAACAGAGAATCCTTGCAGTCTTCACAATGTTCAATTTTATCTCCATGGAAAAAAATATATGACTTCATTGTTCCAGCCTTTTTAGGTTTTTTTATTTAGCATTCAAGGCTATTAAAAATCTTGCAGTAGAAATGCTTGATCTTTTCATTACATTACTCAGTGGATGACTCAAAGAAGAACTGGTAGCATGATATTTTAAACAGTTGTCTTTCTAAAAGTTTAGATCTGTAAAATTATTTCTAAATCTATACAAATACTTCAAGGTAAACCTAGGCTATTGTTTGATTGCAGTTCTTCAATGGTGTTGTACAGTAAGCCTGAAAAGGCCTTTAAGCATGTTTAAATTTGAATTTTATATTAGATTAGAGTTATACATTTGGTAAACTTTGACCTATTGTTTTTGCAGGGCAACAGGGGCCTTGGCTTCTATGGAGAAAAAGGTGAACAGGTAAAGGAAAACTAATGAATTAATATCACCACTAAAGGGCAGCTGGATGTTTTCTGTTATTTATAAATTAACATATTTTAAATACTCTCTTCATTTGCAATTGCATTGTATAATTATAAGAGAAAAATGAAGTATAGGTCTGAGAGTAATTATTACCTCTATAAGGGACATTATAGCTGAACTAACTCCTATATGTGTAGGTCTCTCTGTGCTCTCATTTACACTGACACAGAGGTAACACTTCTGAAATTTATAAAGCCAGGCCACTTTATGTAATGCAATAATCTTTGCTGTTGTTCTGAAAACACACAGGGCAAGAGCAAGTATTGTGATATGTTAACCCAGCACAAAATTAATTTATCTTAACACAAATTTATTTGGTATGGTTGTATATGGTTTACAACCATACTCCCATCAGGGGCAAATCTGTGCAGCTCCTTTGCAGTGCCCTAGAGCCTCTGCTGATCAACTTGACCAGGTATTAGAGCTGTTATTAAATGTTCCTTTGTGTTTTCCCTGCAGGGCCCCCCAGGTCCTCCAGGTCCACCTGGACTTCCTACAAGAGAACTGACGGGTGTCTCCCCTGACAAGCACAAGGTAACTAAGAGGGTATTTTTCTGAAAAAAAAAAAGGAATTAAGAGCTCTGTGCTACCAAAGTTAAAATATTGTACAAACGTGCTTTAACATATAGAACTTAAAAGACATTAATATATCAAAAGAGAAATCTGCTACTTTCACAAACTTGGATCATAATGTATTTATTGAAACTGTGGTGGCTAAAGTAATTCAGAAAGTATTTCTCAAGTTTAGAGGCGCCTTTGGCAAACTTGTTCTTTTTGTTCAAGCATGCAGCTACTGGCCATCACTCACATCTCATTTTACAAGCAGAAATGCCTGCTGAGAAACCATTACTGTGTTTGTTTTGATAACTTATCTATGTGATGCAGATATTTATATACTTAGAGTTAAGGCTTATTACATATTGGAGAAATCCCCACATGCAAGATGCAGTTTATTCTCATCTGCTGCTTCTTGCTGGGAGCAGAGGCAGTCAAACCCTGTATGTGCATATCCTGTGTCAGACACCAAGCTCCAGACCAGTTATTTTTTGTCCCATATTTGAAGTTGGAAAGTTTATGTGGCTCATATGATTTCTGCAGTAAGATGAGTAAATTGCTATGATACTGGAAGATCTAAAAACACCTTTAATACTCTGCAGTCTGCCCTAAATAACAAACATGCTGAGATTTTAATGACTAAGCAGACACCCATATTGAGCTACTTACCTGGAGAGCTGTTATATTCAATGAAGGTGTCATCAGTATAGAGAGTGGAATTTAGGCTATGATTTGTCTTAACCTAACTGGAGCTCTTGATCAAATAATTCTTAGCTAACCAGTAGGTAAAAATAGGAGAGTGAGCATTTATTCATAGGCATTCCTTTGGCACTCACCACCCATGAACAAGCCTGGAAAGAGCTGGGCATTCACATTCCTAAAGACCTTTTCAGAAAAATTATCAACTATTTCTTTAAAAAGCAACTTCAAAAACTTATCATGAAAGCATTCATTTCATACAAGAAGCGTATGAATAAAGAATAGCACAAGAATAGTGTTTTTTCTCTTAATCAGTCATTTTGTGTTGTATAAAAGTTACTGAAATGTAAGTGGGAATGCCAAAACATATCTGAATACTTTTTCCTTTTTGTTAGGGTGAAAGAGGAGACCCTGGGCCAAGAGGGGAAGCTGGAATTCCAGTAAGTCACGTGGAGAAGAACAAAGTCAAATAATAATATTGGAGTTAATACTTGTGAGCTCTTCACTGATGTGATGTGATGTAGATGTGTTATAAGCAGAGACACCAGTTCTAATGCTTCAGAAAAACTGAACAACTTGATGTGTAATAACTCCATAGCACAATCATTTGTTCTCTTACTGGTTTACTGAAATAAGACTTTCCCCCACATAATTTTAATTTTAGTTCTAATTATTAATAAATCTCTTTACTTATTCTTCTGATCTGTGTTTTAAAATTTCACTGTATTTCATTCAATAAGAACATATGGAGTATTTTTAATCATTTTTAGCCTACTGTCCAACAAATACAAACTTTTTGTCTCATGTTTTTTTAGATCTGTTGAGTAAGTGGGCAGTAATCCCATATGTTGCTGTATTGTGCAAAGCTGTCAACCCAGCTTGACTGAACATGGTTTAGTTATAACTCCCAGACAACCTCTAGACTGACTAAATAGCTTTGCCATTGAGTGGTTCCTTTTGACTTCCCAGAGGGGTTTAAAACAGAGTCTTTACTAAGCAGGGATGCCTCACTGAGCATTTTGCAGAGCTTTATTTTCTCAGATGGTCTGGTCAGCAGCTCCACAAGGTTGTGGGAGAAGGTCACATTGTGAGCCCTGATGCCCTCCATGTGTGGTTGCTAGCCAGTTCCTCAGCTGCTGATCATTTTCTACATATGTAGGATTTTTTTTTACTCATTAGGAAAACTGTAATTATATGCTGATGTAGCAAAAGGGGATATGTGGTTTTCCCCTTCTTTTGTTTTGTATAGTAGGATGGATAGCAGCATGCCTGTGTTTGCCAAATAGCTCTCTGAAGCTACAGTTTGGGCATAAGCTGAGTTGCTTAATTGGTTGTATAGCTGAATAATTATTTTGGCTCTTCTTCAGAGCTGCAGACACAGAAGAAATAAAGGAGATGATAGGAGTGAGACACTGTCCTCTCTCTAATGGCCTGCTCCTGCTATTGTAATGAAGCAAGCATGTTACACTTAATTATAAGGACAACAGTTCTTTCACATGCAGCTATTATTAGATTATCCTTGTGTTACAATGATGCTTTCTTCCTGTTTAGCTTCCATAAAAGACTGTTGCAATTTTTTTGCACATAATGAAGAAATACGTTGAATTGACATGCAATCTTTCCTAGGGTGTTCTCCTCTTTCCTCCTGAAAAAGGCGAAGAAGGGGTAGTGGGCTACGCAGGAGAGAGGGTGAGTCATTCATTAGAAGTAGAATTCACTCAGCTGAGTGGGTGAATCTGAGCTGAGAATTTGCCTTCTGGAACAAAACACAGATGACAAAATCATGGAAGTTATAGTTCTTCAGATCAATAGGTTTGGCCAGCCCAGAACTGCCTGAAGCAGGAAAGTGAAAAGGCCATTTTGAAATGGTGGTGGGAGGAGGCCCCCACAGGACTCACAGGTGTGCCAAAGAATGGCAAGGTACCTGTGCCATCACTGGGAAGCCTTGTGCATCTCTCACCTGAAGCTGTGCTCACTCACCACAGCTGCTTTCCTGGTCCTCAGCACAAACTGTACTTCACTGTTCCCATCCAATCTGTAGACCATGGTTCACAAACATGAGTCTGACTCCACTTACTTGTGGACTCAAACAAAAGTCAATCTAAATGCTTTCTTGTAGCATCTATGACTGCTTGTTTTGGAGCAGTGTTTCTGAAGTGCTTAAATGGAGTGAGAACAATACTGAGAATACAATTAAAAAAAAAAAAAACCTCATTCGTCTTTATAATCTTTATGGTCAATTTACAATGTATTGATTAAGAGAGAAAAAATAAAATACCAGATTGGAGTTCAGACTTGCACTGTTTGCACCATACAAAAATCTAATTGAAAACATATCTGAAGTGTGACTGTTAGAGTTTCAAGCTCTTAGATTTATTTTATCTAAGAAATAATAATGGTTCTTTGCCATGAGGGTGTTAGAATGTAATTTTATTTTGTTAATTTTATTGTACCTTCATAGGGACTGCCTGGCATCACTGGTTTTCCAGGACTCAGTGGAGAAAGAGTGAGTATTTCATACAAGACTGTTGTTTCTAACACATATGTAGACAATCTGTCTGAAAAGTAAACTGTAGAGGACAAATTCTGCCTGCAATTACACTAGCTGTAGTCTAACAGATATCATCTGGGTTCATCCATCATGCTCATTTTGGGTCAGTTATTTTTCTCATCAGTGAGAAAAAGAAATTACCCTATGATTAAAGTCCAGTTTTGCTTAAGCCATGAGCATCTTTTGTGACCATTACAGGGAAGTATCACTTTCATTGTTATAATTACTGTGATTATGATTTCTGTGATTTTCTTGCTACAAGCAGAAGCTTTTATGAATAGCTTTCTGCAGATGTGGTTGAAATGTACAGTTATCTTGGATATCACAAAGGGAGAAGAGATGGAAACTGATAAATATACCAGTTAGATCTCTGTCCCCATGGAAACACACCCAAATATTTAAAATAGCATTCTGTCAGACAGAGACTTTCTGTTTGGTCTCAGAAAAAGCCTTCTTCAGTCAGCATTAGAAATCACTTCCATGAGGTAAATAGCTGTGGGATGCACGATTTTTCCATGCTTTGCCATCTTTAGTTGTTTAAAGATTTGTCCTGCCACCAAGGCATAACAATAATAACATGAAACACATGGGACATGAAAGTACACGAAATCTGAAAAATAACACTTGCACAACTACTCAGTCCTGGTGGTGTGGAAGGGAATTGCTGTTAGTAATACATACATGGAGAGGCTGATGCAAAACCCATTAAAGCCCACTGTTTGACCTTAACATGGGTTCATGCTCCAGTCAGAAGTGAGCAGTGGCTGCTCCTTTTTGAGGATGAATTTTGACAATAATTTTAGCAGAAGGTACATTGGTTTGGATGGACTATCATTGTATGATGTGTGTGTGAGAGGGGACACTCTACTCTGTGTGCTATTCACAACGTCCTTTTTGTTGATTTTTGAGTGATTTTATTCTTAAGAAGGAAAGAAGGATGATTAAGTCCTGTTAGCATACAGATGAAATTGCAGTTAAGTAGGAAACTGCTGGCTTTGCTTTTAGACCACCAGCTCCACCTAGTGTAAAGAGACTTTACACCTGATAATCAAAAGGCTCTTTTCCAATGGTGTGATGTACACTTGCCATTATGGAAGAGTTTCTGAAACATGTGATCAGGTTTGCAGCATCTGGAGAGCTGTGGTACTTTTAGTGCTTCAAAACTTCTTCAAGAGTGACTTAGAGAGCTGGTTATTAACATTCAAGTTCTGGGTAAGAGTTGTACCCACTATGAAACTTGAGAGATGCCAGGATTTTAAAAAGCTGACTAATAAGCTAATTATAAGTGTGAATAAATCCAAAGCTACTGGTTTCAACAAAACTGTGTTAATTGACATCAGCTGTTGATCTGGCCACTGTTTTCTACTAAGAGCACACTCTTTTAACACCAGTCTCTTTCCAGAGTACATAGAAACATTTTCTGTAAAGAGCAAAAGTTGTAGAAGAGCTGAGTAAAGCACACAGAAGAGATGATCTCATCTGGGTCAGCATCTCTGAAATCTGTCTGCTTCTGGGTTCTTCTCATTCAGCCCTTCTTCAGCCAAACAGTCTCCAGCCACCTGGAAAAGAGCAAAAAGGACCTGTGTACTTCAGTGCTATTTCACTGCTCACTGCTTCCATTCCAGTGAAAATATGTCTACTTGTAATGATTCTGACTTGTTTCATTTTCTTGCAGCAGGCTGCTGTGGTCTGGCTGCCTAGCCCATGTGTCTCAGGGTCAACTGGCATGGAGGGGATCCCCTTTTCTGCTCCTGCACCCATGAAATGGTGTGAGTGTGTGTAGGTGCTCCTTCCATCTGCACGCCTGCCAGGGGTGACAGAACCTGCATCACAGCAGGTCCCTCTGGCCTTTGGCAAGAGTTAGGCTTGGTCCAAGAGGTGGGACAGCAAACTACAAGGAACCTTGCTGGTGTTACAGGAATTGCTTCAGACCAAGTAATTTTAGTCTCTCTCTGATAAAGGAAGAGTCAATTGTTTTTATGTGTATTACAGGGTATTCCAGGATTTGATGGTCCACCCGGTGGCCATGGTCCCAGAGGAAGCAAGGTACTGCTTTACTTTCATTTGCTAGAAGCAAGAAGCCAGATTGTCATTTTGCCTTCTTTCCTTTTCTGTCATCATGTAGTAGCAATTGTGTTGTCATTGTAGAACCAGTTATGTGGTTTGTTAATTTGATATCTTTGAGGTTTCTTAAATGCTGTCTTTGGGAGTTTGGGGGTTTGTGTTTCATGGGGATACTTTTTCATTTTAAAAGAAATTCTCTATAACAATGTGCTTGGGTGTGATACTTCAACTTCTGTTGACAGGGGGAGCCTGGCGAGATGGGTCCTCCAGGGCCAGATTCCTATTTTCCTTCCCGCATCCCAAGGAAAGGTACATCTTTGCTCAGATTGTTTATCTTAGCTGTTTTACTACCTTCTGCATAGATCAAAAGCATGACATTCTAAGAATTCAACTCCTCAAAAAAAAATGTGTTTGCTAAAGTGTTCCAGAAGCTGTAACTGCCTTCCAAGAGAGTGCCCTAATCAGCTTTTTTCAGGCAGGTGGTTTCTTTGTCTCTCCTGCTGAGCTGGATTGCTATACAAAAGGCTTCCATGCATGCCTGTATCCACAGAGAAGAAGCAAGCAAAAAAGCGTGTGACTTTGTTGTCCAGCAAAAGGAAGAATGGGAGTCTGTCTTCTGTGTCCTGTTTCAGACTTTGGATAAAGGGCAGTAGTGGCAGCACAGCAGAGAGCATTCTTATCATCTAACAGACAGACAGACAGACAGACAGACAGAAAGAAAGAAAGAAAGAAAGAAAGAAAGAAAGAAAGAAAGAAAGAAAGAAAGAAAGAAAGAAATGCACACAGTAAAAAACCTTGAGGAATATAAGAGTATTTTTTTCCTTTTTAAAATTGACAGTTTTCTGTTGTGATCTTCTCACTAAGCTTGTAGCTTCCAGTGTCAGCTGTTCTACAGAGCTGTGGTGGCTCTGCATGGCTAGACTAGAAACACATAAAAGGTGATAGCAGTTTGCCAAGGCCAAAACTATTCAAGGGAAGGTGCCAGCAAACAGCAAGAGTGATCACATGCCATTGCCTTGGCCCTTGTCCTCATACCACAGATTTTACTAGTCTTGTTGAAAGCCAGAGACACTAGCAGTGAATGGTTCCCTTCCTCCCAGAGAAAGGGGGCAAGAGGCCCAAAACATTGGTCAAATCAACCCGAATACCCTGCCAACCTTTTAGAAGCAGGAGGGACTGTGTAGAGAGAGAAAGAAGCAGGCAGAGGGCTGAAGACACCACATGTCCTCTGCTATCACTGATCTTTAACAAGAGCACGATACTTTCTGCAGGCAGTAGCTGGGCTGGGCCCAGATGCTTTTGGTAGTGGGAAGTAAAGGAAAGCTCACATATCACACATCTGTTACAGTAGAAACTTCCTGTAGGGAAAAGAGGGGCTCTCCTCAGAAAGCTGCTATTCTGTGCTTCCCAGGAGCAATGTAGCTCTAGCTGCATATTAGTAAAAGGTGAAAGATACTATCCTGCTTCCTGGGCTTGGTGGCTCCACACCATTCCTGTCAGTCCATTTCTAAAGCTACATTTTAGAAACTGTTGTAAATTCTATTACTCCAAAGCACTTGAAGATTCTAATACTTGTTTTTTTTTACAAAGAGCAGCATCACATTAACACGTTTTGTGGAATCGGGGATGTCTTTCAGGTGCAAGAGGTGATCCAGGCTTCCCAGGTGTTTCTGGACTCCCAGGAGACCGAGGAGAGGAGGGAGATCGTGGATTGCCTGGTCTTCCTGGATTTTCTGATGGTAACACCCCAGCATTACATGTTCTAACAGCTTAACTTTATAGGGAGTTTTGACTAATACAGGGTCACAGTGGGGAAAATCTTTTTTGGTGATCATGTGATACACAGTGCAGAGTAGTAGATAATAACTGGGGGGAGGTTAGAGAATGAGAGGAGCATTTTCCTTTGGACCAGTGGGACTCTTGCAAAACTATTGAAATAGAGATGATGACAGAGCCTTGTTTCTGTAACTGCTATTGATTTGCTCAAGTGATAAGTGCAGTTACCATTTTTGCTCCATGCTAAGTATGTCCATTTTTCCTTGCATATTAGATGCAATTGTAAGAACTTTCTCTTCTGTTACATCACAGCTCTTTGGGCAGCACCATTAAGAAATTGCTTTGAACTTCTTCCCTGGTTCTGTTTCAGCGGATGGGGATAAGCCAGGCTTACCTGGAGAAATGGGACCAAAAGGTGAAAAGGGTGAAATAGGATCTCCTGCTTATTATGCGGGACCGCCTGGGCTTCCGGGTAAGGATGGTTCACCTGGAATTCGTGGTCCACCTGGTCCCATTGGAGCCCCTGGTAAGTGCAAAAACAGAGATGATGAGAACTCTCAGGAACATCTTTGATTATTTTAAAGACAGCTGTTGGCAGTGAGAAATTGACAAAATGAAATGAAATGAAATGAAATGAAATGAAATGAAATGAAATGAAATGAAATGAAATGAAATGAAAATTAAATGAGAGGTGGGGAGGACACACAGAGAAGTCGTGTACACTCATCAGTGAAGAAAAGGTTTGTGTGATTTTTAGACAATCCTGGCAACATTTGAAAGAATGGAGAAAAGGATCTGCAGAAGGTGATCCAGAGCAGGCTATTTGTACTAATGCAGAGTAGGTTGGGCTGAGAGGAGGAATTCAATGTTAGAGAGAGCAAAGAAGGGTAAGGATTGTCTGCCACAACAGATTGAAGTCACTGAGAATGAGTGTGAGAAGTTGTCAAAAGATGGAGAGAGGAGGAGAGGAGGGAGTAGTAGATCACAGCAGGCTGGGTTAGTGACATTAGAGAAAATGTGTTGCAGCCCAAAGAAATAGGAATGAAAGAGAAAAAGAGTAAATCTACAGTAGATGAATTTATATTTTTATTAAATTAAACTTCTAGGTCCTCTCTTTGGATTAAAAGGACGAGAGGGAACACCAGGTAGATTTGGTATACAAGGTTTCCCTGGGCCAAGAGGACAAAAAGGACCTAAAGGTAGGTTATAGCAGATAACTCAATAGATGATCTGCTGTTATGCATTATGTAAAGCCCCAGTGTGTTCCTGGGTTTATTGAACTATGACATGCATGAGGACTGATGAATTTGATCTGGGGCTAACATGACAAAGAAACGTTGTGTTGGATTCTTGTCAGAAAAAAAAAAAAAAAACCAAGGAGACATTTTCTCAAGTATTTGAGAAACTACTCAAATATTCTCAAGTCTATATATAAGATAGATACAGCTCCACATCTATTTGTTGTTGATAGAGCTTTCTTTCTTCTCATTCCAATTTTTTCCTTAGGTGAAGAAGGGGATTGCACTAGATGCCTTTTGGGTGAGGAGCTCAGAAGGGGCTCTACTGGCCCCCGTGGCCCTCCTGGCTTTCCAGGAACCCCTGGCCAGCCTGGAAGGAAAGGAGAACCTGGTGATCAAGGACCACATGGTCTTCCTGGCTACCCTGGAGCAAAAGTGAGATAGCTGGTTTTTTATTGCTTAGTGTTATATGCCTTAGTTTTATATGCCAGTTTTAGATGAAAAAAAAATCCAAATCCTCAAAGCTATTCTCCATGGAAAAATGGTTAAAAGTATGATTTTCTCTTTCTTTCCTTTCTTTCCTTTCTTTCCTTTCTTTCCTTTCTTTCCTTTCTTTCCTTCCTTCCGCAACTTCCTTCCGCAACTTCCTTCCTTCCCACAAAATATGGAAGGCCAAAAATTTCTAGGATGGAAGTGCAAATAAAAAATTTTGGGGAGAGTGAAAGATTTCCCCATAAACCAAAGTCCACCTGCAATCTGAAGAAAGCAGAACCTTTTCAAGCTGCTGTATTGAGTGTGATCTGACCATCTAGAAGGGAAACAACTCCAGTAGTAACCTAAGGTTGTTGCTTATAGGATGCACATGTTAAACTCATAAAAAGTAAGGTTCTTGTTTACAATATAGTCTTTCTAAAAAACACTGTTCAATAACACTGAGGAAAGGGCTCATAACAGCTTGTTTGTTGATGATACATAGAGGTGCTGCACCATGTGGTGTGCTAACTGCATCATGGCTCCTCACAGGCAGAACTGGCTTTAGTCAGTTACATCTCAAAATTTTAGAATAAGTCCTTTGAAATGCTGACCCAGAAGCTGATTTTGTGAATCAAAGAATTGTAGAATGCTTTTGTTTGGAAGGGACCTTAAAGATCACCCAGTGCCAAACCCCTGCCATGGGATGGAACACCCTCCACTAGACCAGGTTGCTCAGGACCGCATCCAAGTGTTCTTGGCCTTGAACATTTCCAGGGGTGGGGTATCCACAACTCTTCTGAGTCTATTGACCTGCTTCAAGGCCTCACCACCCTTACAGTAAAGAATTTCTTCCTAATATCTAATCTAAACCTACTGTCTTTCAGTTTAAAACTATTCCTCTTTTCCTATCACTACATACCATTGTAAAGTCCAAAGATATCAGAGCAAATATCTTTTCAGTTAGTACTTTAGGCTCTTCTGAACATCAAAAAAACCAAGCTCACTCACAATTATCTAAAGTTTGGGATTTGTTAGAATTAAATATAATACATTAAGCTTTGACTGTATTTTGGTTGTATAAAAAAAAGCAGGAAAAGTAGATTTTTTTTGCAGAAATTTAAAATACTTTTATGAAAAGCTATACTTTCTAGAAGTCACGAAAAAATTGACAGAAATATTTCCAAAAATATAATATTGATATTTTGGTTAAAACTTTGTAATTTCTACAAGACTTTTTTGCTTTCGAGAGTCTTTATCTCAGAATTTAAGTTACTGTAGAACAGAGAGAAGTATAAACATGTACAGACATAGCACAGCAAATTCAAAAAGTAAAACAATATAGCTTACATATTCTTGGTCCATATTCTAGGGCAAAAAATCACTCCTTAATTCTTTAAGCATGTTCAAAAAGCTACTTATGTAGATGATAAATACAATTAATCTTGATAAGATCTATGCCAGTTTAATGACAATGAAGTTTTATCCCAAGCAAAGGGATTTTTTTTCTGTGGAGAAAGAGAAATTAGAAGCAGCTGTAAAATATTTTGAAAATACCTCTGTGCTAAATTGAATTATACATAATAACTAAATCTTGAGAACAAAAAATAGTAATGTGAAGATCATGCTATTAGTGCAGCGTTAATGCAGTAATTCAGCATTATTTTAAGTTCTTGAGATTTCTTCTGGCCTGAAAAAAAATCAATGTCCAATGCAGTACAGATTGGCTTCACTCACCATTAAATGCAGTTTTCAAATATGTCCAGGTAAAGCAGAATGCTTATAATCAAAACTAATCTCACTCTTTTGACTAACAGAAGTGCAAACCTGTATTGTTGTGGTGACCTGCAGCTGAGATCCAGTTTTTACACATGCTTTTCACCCAGAATGTCAATAAAATACAGTGATGTCAAAGACACACTTTTCAATATTGTTTGGCACAGGAGTATTTAAAAAAAAATTTATCAACCCTGGAATTCAGTAAGAGATGGCTGAGGAAAACCTAACATGCACAGCTTATATTTCAGTGAGCATGAGTGTAATTATTCAGAACTAAAGCTAACTGGCATAAAACAATCACTAGTAAATTACTCTGTAACCTCTGGGCCTTGGCACCTACCATGGATATGGATTTGGTTGCGTGATTGCAAGGCTCTTGGCCAGCAGCTAGAAATTCCACTTTCAGAAGGGCTGTTCAGGAGGAGGTTCCAGCACTGTGCCAAGGAATCAAGAATGCCAGAGACTGGTCTTTAGCATCACCACAGCTTGTCTTTGCAAGACAGAAGGTTTCCCTCCTTGGAGATTTTCAAGGCCCTGAGCAACCTGCTCTATCTCCAAGTGCTGGGCTGGGCCAGAGACCCCCAGACCTCCCTTCTAACCAAAATCTTCCCATAGGTCTGTGATTTGATTAAGTGATTTGATCACTTAATCCCTCTGTGCCCAAGTTCTTGTCTGGTAAATGAAGGTGGTGCTGCTTTTCAGTCCCAGAACAGCCCCAATCTCAATCCACTGCCAGCTGTGAGGTTGTTCTCCTTGGGAGCGGTGCGCGGGAGGAGCTACACATCAGTAGAACCCTAAGGTTTTTTCCAAGGTGGCAAAGAGTTGCTTAGGGCATTTCCTTTTGTGGCTAACGCTGAGAAATTCACCATGTTTTCTCCAGTGCAGTTCTGCAGCAGCAGTCACCTGCAGGACTCTAGCTCATGGAAAGCCACTGCAGAATCTCCTCTACCATGCCATAGAGACCTTGGTTCTAGTTAGAATATATTAATAAAGGTTCTGCACAAGAATGGGATTACTGAAGAGGAAATCGTTCATGGAAAGTAACAGGAAAGCAGTAAAATTTAAGGAGGCTTTTTTTTTTTTTTTTAAGCAGGACAGTAGAAATGCAAATCTTGATACTTATTTCTTAAGCAGTTCTGGTTTGTTTTGGCTTTTTTTTTTTTTTAATGTGTGTGACACCAGGGATTTTCGGGTCCAGCTGGATTTCCTGGACAGAAAGGAGAAAAGGGAGACTCTTTACACGTAACTACAAAAGGTAGAGTGAAAATTCTTATCGCCTGTATTTTCCTATTATTTATAGTATTAATGAAAGATTGGTCTCACAATGGAAGGTCTTCTTTAGGCACCAAAGGGATCCGAGGAGATCCTGGGCTGCCTGGAATCAGAGGTGAAGATGGTTTCCCAGGCAGAGATGGATTAGATGGTTTACCAGGACAGCCTGGCCTTCCGGTAAGCAACAAACACAGCAAATACACCAGACCCAGTTACTAATGCACTTAATTCTGAGGAGTTATGATCACCAGCCTGTCCTTCTTTCACAGATAATGGTGCAAAACTAGACTGGGTTTGCTGGTTATTGATAAATTTAGCATCAGGTTTATTTTCAGGGTTTTTACAAAAATCTTTCACTTTTATTTCCACTTTACTTAAACAACAAGTGCTAGTGTATGGTTTATTAGTGACTCCTTCTAGTATAGTCTGAGATTCTTTGTGACTGAACTTCAATAGCTTTGGTACAACTGTGTTGAAGGAAAGCAAAATTTACTGCAATTATATGTCCTTAAAATGTACATTATGTCATCATATTGCTTCATAGCAGCTCACCTAACTGCAGCTATCTAGAAATTAGACAGGTAGTCTTTGTTCATTTTCAAACTTCCTTCTATAGGCAAAATTAAATACCTTGCAAGAAGAATTCCTGTGGCCCATCATAAATGATGTTTTGAACCACTGGGACGCTTATATATCATATTTGAAGATGGGCAAGAGCTATACTAGGCACTCTAGACCACAGTACTTTTCCTTCCAGTCAAGATGGTACTTTATATTGCTTCTGAAAATAGAAAAGCATTCTGATAATGTTTGTAAAGTAGAAAGTTTGTAGTGTAGAAATACCACTGGGAGTGCAGACAGAGAAAAAATCTTTTGGGTGCATTTTTATGTCAGCTTTTCTCAGAAGTAAATGCCACAATGCATTTTTAACAATGCATTTGGTCTCCCCAAATCCACTTACAGTTTTTCAGAAAGGACCAGGAGCCCCTCCACAACATCTATTCATATTGCCCAAGTGCTTTTCATGGGCCAACATTTTTAGGGGAATGTTCCCTCAAGGAGCACTTCTCTCACGCCCTTACTGCCATGTGGTCTACATTAAAGTCAGGTTATTTCAAAAATACTTTATTTTCAATGTTGATTGAAAGAGCTGGGATGCAACACTTGAGAAATTACTGCCCATAAGATGTTATTCATGAGAGCAGTTCAACTGTTTGAGTGGCATTTGTTTCTCAGCAAAATCAGGAGTGACCACCTCCATTTACTTCCCGCAGGGTGATACTATCAGAGGTTTCCCCGGTGATCCTGGTTATCCAGGTGAATTAGGCCCAAAGGGCTTTCCAGGAGAAGCAGGCCTGCCAGGTGAAGGATTTCCTGGTCCAAAAGGCTTCCGGGGTCCTCCAGGTGACCAAGGACAAGCTGGAAACCCAGGATCTCCAGGTCTGCCTGGTCTGCCAGGAGAGCCTGGCCAACTAGGTAAGAGACACCGCTGTGTCTTACATCAGAGCCATGGGAGATCAGCACTGAGTTGTGTGCAGCATTTATCCAGCACACTGTTGAAAAGGGACAGCTTGGTGGGGGTTATGTGGGGTAAAAGGAAATGCTGGTATTGTCCAGAAATCTTAAAAAAAGGAGGTAATTCAGAAGTCACAGTAATTTCATGTCAGGTATTGAAATGACATGAATTAATGTGTTAGTGCCAGCAAGTAACATTTGTCATGTTTCAAGCAGTTGGAGGCAATGGAGCAATGTCCTGCCATTGGAAATCCCACAGGTGGTTTTCTCTGATTTTTCCCATCCGACATAATCTTTTAATTGACCAGAGAAAATCATATTTCCACCCTTCAGAGCTCCTCATAGTATTTCTGCAGCTTTTCAAGTCCCTTCCAAGCACAGCAATGCCAGGCTACATTCAGAAGAGCTCAAGCTCGGAGTTTTAGTCCTCCACTTCAAGAAGCCTGGCAGAATATTCAAGCTAAAGCAAGCACGTCAACCTTACACAGTGCATGGGACAGCCTCCTAACATGGACAGGATAGGTTTTAGGCCTGGATCTAACCAATGTGTGGATAGAGTGTTCAGTATGTTACAGCAAATCATTTGTGTGGTATGTGTGCATAATACGTAAGAGAATACATTATCTGCTGGTTTTATAGGCATTTTAGTTAGAATTGAGAACATTTTTGTCTTTTTGCAATTTTTCTCTTTTAGATAATAACTGTGTTTTCTAATTCTTTGCTCATAGACTGTGGGCAGGTTGTTGAAGACTTTCCTAGAGGAGATGCAACTGAACCAATATGGTCAGGTACTGTACATACACATGGCTTGAATTTCTTTTCAGTATTATGCTGCTTTTTTGGGTCTATACTTTCTTCTGATGGCTGCTTTGGATGCTCTTGGTTGTAAACTGCTTGAACTTTAGGTCACAAATAGCTATGCATATACTCTATGTAGCTCTAAACTAAATTAATCAAATTGAACATTTTCTAAAATTATTGCACTTTTGGCTCTACAATTCAGAGATTCTTTATTTCATCACTCCTGAGTGTTTATTGTATGATTACTGTGCAATCTATAAAAAACAGTACCAGAAATTATATGCCCAAGAAAATTTTAGCAACTTTTATTAAAGAAGAACTTTGAGTGAAGATTTTCAGTGCAATGTGACATATAAGAAAAAACCCTTAGATTTTTACAAAAATTAACTCAATTGCTTCATGGGTATAAACCACCCATAGGGAAACAAAGCATTTCTCCTCCTATTCTGAAAAATGAAGTAGGCTGGACTACACTTCCCATGCTGGTCCAACTGGACCTGCCACCATAACCTCTGTAAAATAGGCAGAAGAGCAGCTCTTGGGGTGGAGATTAGCTTGAGTGCTCCCCTGAAAATGCCACACGTAGCCTTTTTTTTTTCTTTTAATGAAGAATAAAATTTCTTTTCAAATTAGGAGTTTGCTTGTTAATTTTCTTCACCTGTTTTAATGAAATTGTCTCAACTGGAGGCCCAGAGACATGGAGAGACAGTAAAGGAGCATGTATAATGTGACTAACTTGGTTTTTTGTTTGCAGGTGCAGGCTGTGTAAGGCCACCAAAGGGATCCCAAGGAAAGCCAGGAGTGCCAGGAGCCACAGGTAATGTTTGCCTTTACCCATGTTGTGTTTCCCACATTTGAAGGGTATCAATTATAACTGAGCCTTAGCAGACAGCAAGTTTTAGAAATTACTTTGGAACACAGCATTAACCTGACCCTGGCAGAGAGATCTAAGCAGTGTGCAGCCCAGGTAACTTCACCATTCCTGAACTAAGCCTACCTTTGCTAATGAGTGTCAGCCACAAAGCAGAGGGCAGAAAGGACAGCCTGTTTGCTATTCTCCACATGCAAGTAAGAGTATACAGAGTCTACAGATTTAGTGCTAGAGAGTGTACTGAAATCTCTCAGAGGTGACTGCACACCTCATGAAGCAAATCCTGTCCTCTGAGAGCAGGGTGATAAAAGGATTTGATGGAGGACTGTGACAGATCCTTCTCACTGTTCCTCTTCAAGTTATGTACAGAGTGCCTTCAGCAAGTGTGAGCCCAAAGTCTCAGTGCAGATGCAGCACTGTGTCTGGGCCAGGCTGCCTGACCCAACACGGCTATTGTGTCTGTAGCCACGCACACCTTCCTGGCAGAGCCGGTCCCTGCCAGCCCAGAGGGGCCATCTGGTCATCCTGGGCCTCCCCATCACTGAGGATTCCCCACCTCTGAGCTGTGTTTGTTCTCCTTCCTGCAAAGGGCCCTGCAGGGGATTATAAATGCTGCCTCCTCCTTTATACAAAAAGGGAGACCTGTGGATGCGACAGTTTAGTCAGAGAGAGAGAAGCCAGATAAACTTTCCCAGGAATTGTTCTGGGGAGTTTTGAGAAGGCTGAGAGAAAGAATTAAAACTATCTTGCAGCTGGTGTTTTGAACAGTTGTTTCTCATAAGATGTTTACCAAAGGGTGTCTTCTTAATTAGCCAATTGTGTGACGGGGTGTTGATTAAATGACCAATCAGGTCCAGCTGTATCAGAATGGTGTATAAAAGAATGGGTTTCTAATAAACTCAGATTAGCCTTCTGAAGGGACCTAGAGTCTATATGTCACCTCGTCCCCGTTCCTGACTCAGCAGTGACACACCTCCTTCCAAGAGGAAGAGGAGGTGAGGACAAAGCCTGAGGGACTGTGTGAGATGGAATTGAGACACATGGGCAAGGTGTGCTGGCTGGTCATAATGACTGACCTTGAAGAGGGAATGTCTCACCAGCACTGATAGTTCCTATAAACTTATGTACTCCCAGCCTAAGCAATAAAACTGTTTTTCAATAAATCCTTCTCATCACCAGCTGTAAAGCCACTGACAAAAAACATAGCTGAGTCCTTCAGATTTTGGTAAATGTAAAATTCTTGATGCATCTGTTTCTGTGCTTTAGCCAAGTTTAGAGATTTGGAGTATAAGTTTTAAGGTCAAGCTCTTTTTTTTTTTTTTTTCAGCACAGGGATTATTATGACATACATAGATTGATTAATTGATTTATTGCAGATTAATGCATCTTAAAAGGACAAATTTGGTCTCTGATGAAAGATTATCAGTGTTTCCTTAGTCCTAGTGCCAAAATTTGTTGCTAGGATCACGGCTTCTTGTTTTCTTTGCAATATTTTGTAGCTTTTTCGGAATATGATTTGTTTATTCTTTCATTCATATGACCTTGAAGGTTTTTCATTTAGTGAGTACAATCAGATTTAATTCCCAGCTGTAAGGCTGCTGTAACATAAGTGATGCTATTTCATGTGTTTTACATTTTGTATTCTTGGTTAGCTCTTTTTCTAATAGATCTTTCTCTGCCTTTGTTAGCTTACATGCTTTAATAATTTTAAGACTTGGGGTTTTTTTAAGACTTGTTTTTCATCCTCTCTCTGCAAAACCTGGGAAGGGCCCCTTGCAGAGCCCAGTGCAGAACTCTGTGCCTTTCAATCAGTTCCAGAGGCACTTCTGGAACCAGAAGCCTGGGAGGAAAAGGACACATTTTAAATTGAGTTGTGTCAATTGATTTGTCTGGAGCATCATTCCTACCCACATCTGCCAGACAAACACAAAAGCACCAGCACCTCCTTTACACCATTTTCATTGTCTGCTTGGAGTAATGTGGTTTGTCCACAAGATTTCCCACCTTCTGTTCAGCCAGCATGGAGCTCCTCTGTTGACAATCAAGTCTCATGGTGTCCTAGGTGCTAATGGCACACAGTGTATCAAGCAAGGACTTTTCTTTAAAGCCTGCCACCCTCATGTCCTTGTGTTCCTTTGAAATTCCAGGCAGCACACACAGACCACCCTGAGTTACATCTTGGTTATTCGGGAGTCTCAAGATCTAGACAATTGCTGTTGAATAAAATTTTAAGCTGTGTTCTGTCTCAAACAACTAAAATATTTGCAAACCAAACATTACATTGGCCAAAATAGAAACTATTTTTGCGCTGCTGTTTGGCACAGCATGTTATCACCAGCTAACATCACATATTGACTTACTGAAATATGTGGTAAGCAGTGGATGTAGTTTCCTTCTGCACCTTCTTTCTCTCACATGGCTTTTTAATTAGTGCAATTATGAACAGAATTAATGAAAGCCAGTTATTGCAGATGGGAAACAAGACCAAGATGCCATTTGAATAAGAGGCACATTGGAGTTTTTCATTGAGACCTGAAAGCCTATTTTCCTTTTGATTTCTTTCTGAGAAGTTACTTTTCATATAAGGGAGAGAAAAAATAGGCCTGTACAGCACAGTGAAATATATGCACACTACATTGGCTGGTTATGTGCAACTTATTTCTCATTTTTTAAAATGTTTCCTGTTCCTTTTCACGAATGATAGCTAAAACTACAAATAATCATGGTTAAATAATATAAATTTCAGAAAACTAAAGTGGAAAAAAGTATCAAAATCCAAATGATATTTCCCTTGGTTTGTCATAGTTAGGGTTGGAGAGAAACTTGCTTTCAGTAATGAATAAATGAGTTGTAATTCATGGTGATGCTAAGCACCAACATTTTAAAGCATGTTGTTGACCTTCAAGCCTGAGCTGGAAACTTATAAAGTTCCAAGTGCTGGGGAGTGTAGTGGAACAAAGCATTCGCCAGAAATTATTTTCAAAGAACTTTACCAAAAATCTTGATCTTGTAATACAGTGGATTAACGAGACTCATGTAATAAATTTTGCGTGGAAAAAAAAATATAATTTTTGAAACATAACAAAGGAATCCTACAAAATGCTTGCAGGTTTTGAGATGTTAAAAAACAGTAATATTTGCCCTTACTGAAATGTCAAATACTGTATCACAAGGAAAGGAGGTATCATTTTAGCTGTCAGGAGAAAAATCAGTATGAACAAGAGGTCAGTGCCTAAAGAACTGGCACATCCTTTTTTTTTTTTTTTTTAAGGGCACATCCTTTCTTTAACTAGGGAATCTCTAGACCTGTAATATTACAAATATAGTAAGTAGGCTAGTTAATTTGTATTCATTTTGAGGGACTATTAGATCTAAACTTTAGCCTTACATTTCTGCTTCTTGGTTATCTAAACCAGTCTGCTCTTGTTCTGTGATCAGTTTAGCAGGGAAAGGAAATTTTTTTCGTCCTACAGCATCTCATCTGTGCCCATTTCTGTGAACATTCTCTTTTGACATTGCTTTTTGACCTTAATCTAAAAGCCTTAATTTTCAAAATACTGAAAAGCTCCAAAAATCTGTGAAACTAATTATCTGAACCCTAGTAGTCTTCATATCATTAATCTTTAAGTCAGGTTAATCCATGTTTGTAAAAGCATTTAACCTAGATTTTTGGTCCATGTTTTGGGATCTTGAATACTTCTAAAGAGTTACTGTATAGCCCCATTAATTATTTTTAAAGGTTTCATCTTTACATCCAGAAACACATTATGATGATACTACTACCTTTTTTTTACATTATATGCACATTTCTGTTTTGTTTGTTCAGATCACACTTTCGTACTTTCTTTTATATAATTTAGGTGCAAAAGGTGCAAGAGGATTCCCAGGTGATCCAGGTCCAATGGGTTACCCAGGGCTAAATGGTACACGAGGTGATCCAGGTCGGGAAGGATTCCCAGGTCCTCCAGGTATCTTGAAATAATTAGTCATTCTTTATATACTTTTGACCTTTTTACTGAAGTCACTTAAACACAAATACTTGATTCTAGGTACATTTTCACTTATCTTCCCTTCTACATTGATTCAATAAGCCATTAGACAAAAATACTGCGTTTCAAATCCAGAAATATTTCTTGCAACTTCCATAATGATGAAAAATTTCATAGATACCAGCCTTTTAAAATCTGCTTTATTGTTCAAAATTATAAATGTGACGGTAAAAATTCATTAGAGTCTCATAAAGAAATTAAATAGCAAGAAATTTTAGATTCCAAGTGCATTATACTCATAATGATGATGCAGAAAGGAAGAAAATAATAGTATTAGTACTTCCATTTAATTCTTTTCAACATTAGTATAAATGAGCCTCTGTGTGTGCCACTGCACTGCACTGCACTGTGTGATTCATTTAGTGCATTCACATATAAACTGCAGTGGGTGTGTATGTTCACAAATCTTCATTCAGTCCAGCAAGAATTACAGGAATTACCTCCAGAAACTACCATTTCCCTGTGGTTGACCAAGTTTATTTGGTCAGAGAAATGGGTAATGAGTTGTTTGGGGTTTTTTCTGTACCCCTTTACAGAAGCCATCGATGCAATTTAATTTATGAGCTCTCTGGAAAGTTTTTTGAGATATCTGATTTCAAAGTCCTAAATCCTCACAGATTCTGAAGTGCTGCAAACTTTCCCAAATCCAGTGCCAGGTGGTGCTTTGCCCCCAGGCAGCACATGGCCTGACAGTGCTCTCTGGACTCGTCTACAGCATCTGTAGTAGCAACAGAGAAAGCAAAAAAGAGCTGGTGCATGTCCCGTTGCATCCTGATGCATCAAGGGGTGCATCATACAACATGGCTCTGTGCAGCATAGGGCAGGACCATCTCCCCTGGTAAGCTCCACAGAGTGCTCTGATTGCTAAATTAGGGCTCCCATATGGCTCCCAGGCCACAGGGAGCAATCCCCTGCAGTTTTCCGTGCTGTCTTTCACCAGTGCTTGGGCTTAACTTTCAGTCCAGCTCCAGTTTTCCAGTCCACCTTTACCTTGTCATTTGTGGTAATGGGGACATCATGTTGGTATATCTAGGATTTGAACTCCAACATTTGTAGTGAATTCTGTGATGCCTAGTCCCCGTTTTATTTATAGGTTTTACTGGACCCAGGGGAGACAGAGGCCCAAATGGGCTACCTGGACTTCAGGGACACCCAGGCCTTACAGGAAAATCCGGAGCTCCAGGAGCACCAGGACCAAAGGGCCTTCCTGGTGACGTTTTTGGAGCAGCAGCAGGTTCCCGAGGGGATGTCGGCCTCCCCGGCTTCCCAGGGTTGAAAGGTGCACCAGGAGATCAAGGAGTACCAGGAACTAGAGGTAACAGCTTCTTCTAATAAAGAAAGATCTGCCTAAGAGTGGGATACAATTGCAGCCAAATTGTAGGGATGTGAGAGTAGGAAGAGATCATGTTAGAATGGGTCAGAGGTACTGATGACCTCACTGTCAATTCCCAGTGCCTGACGATCTCCGATTCTTTCCACTTCTGTGTCAGCTGTTCCCAACATGCCTGGCTCCCCTGAACACTTTCTGGAGATCCATTACTTATGTTCAGCTGTCCTTCACACTGCTCTACATGAAATCAACTACAGGAGCATAGCAGAAAACCAGACTTTGCTCATCTTTGCCGCTTTCAGATGTACTGCTAATTTTTTTTTCACTGTAGTTAAGGGAATGGTGGTGTCACTATTATCCTGAATTTTCACTTACACACAGCAATAATACTGAGATTTTTTTTTTTCCCACACCAAAAAATGTCTGGGCTGCATGGCTTTGCTGATCAGCACATTGCAGTAGTGCTGAATTTGTAAATTTTAGCTAAGAGGACATAGAGTTAGGTAACTGCTAATAAGCTATTTTACCTTGTCAGTCATTGGCCACTCACAAATAAGAAAAAGATAATATTATATACTTATTCATAACTTCAGAGTGTTCATTTTAGTTTGTTATTTCAGACCATAAAAAACACCCTAAAATCCCTGCAGAAAACAGAGTTTCTCAACAAAATCTGATTTTTTCACTCTCTGAACTCTGTGAAGGACTTTCAAAAGCACATGTGGGAATTTATCATACCCTGCTACACAGTTTCAATTGCATTTGGACCTAAAATTAAATTTGGGACTGTGGATTACCTACTTCCCCTGTGTGGAACTGAGAAAGGAGTAGTAATTGTATGACTAGCTTGAAGCAAGGCTTATCACAGGAACTAGTTTTGGATATCCTTCTCATGATTTTTGATGAAATTAAATAAAGAAGAGCATCATCTTCTTAGAGTTATTTGAAGTGAGGAGAGCTGGTTTCACTTGAGGTAGAGCCCCAGAGTGAAGGAAAGGGATGAAAGCAGCTCTGTGGCCCTTAACAAGTTTGAGAAAAGGCAGAAAACATTACCAACACCTCTGAAAAGGGGACAAGATCCAATTTTGTTTGAAAACAAAAAATATGGTGTGACTTTGCACCTTCTTTGTAAACATTTTTGTAGAACTAAGTTTTCAGTAGTTAAAAATACAGTGAAAATAAAAAGCATTACTAGTTTGTCTGTTCTTGATTTATTTTACAGTTCTGGCAGAATGGCTCCAGATAGCATGTGAATTTTTCTACAAGTATGATTTTTTTAAAATTTTATATCAAATGACTAGGGATTCCTTTATACCACCTTTGCCACTTAGTTCAGAATAGCAAACTAAAGCCTGTATGCTGTTGTTGAGAAAACCCACTTTAAATGACTGCAGTTATAAAGCTCATTTAACTACAGTCAAGCCAATGGACCTACACTGGTGTAAAACCTGAAGAAAGAGAAAGAGATCTACTTGACCTGGATTTTAAGTGCCATATACTATTTGTATGCTGCTGCTTCTCCAAGCTGAATGAAAAGCAGGCATTATCTTTTAAAACTTAAAAACATGTGGTAGAGATATAATTTTTCACCCAGTGCATTCAGTCATGTAAAATTAGGGCCTTTTTGTTTAGGAATTTGTATCTGTCTTACAGAAATGTCTTGTAACAACCATGTGTGGAAATTTCTATACAATAACACAGATCCCACCATCTGTCCTAAATGGTACTTTTCCTGCCTATAAAATTTTAGAAAAGATACATAGCATTATTTCAGTGGTTCAGTCAGCTGCATGATTCAGTCCTTACTAAGATATATGTGACAGAGAGATCAGGACTAACTGAATTATTTGGATTAAAATAGAAAGATGGAGATTAAAACTGAAAGAGGCCTGCATGTATATCCACATGGTGCCAAATCATTACTATTAATTTGAAAGAGTCAATCAGCCTATCTGATGCAAATATTGAGATTATTGCTGGTAACATCAATTATTTTAAATATAAAGACCAGTCCTTTAATTTGCTTTTCCTTTTCTCACTGAATTTTCAAAGGAAAAACACACCCTGGAAGCCTAGGGTGTACACAGAAGAAATATATAAAAACATGTTCTCTACATATGATGCTCTCTAATGCATAATTTTGGTCTTTCAGGAGCGGATGGTAGCCCAGGTTTGCCAGGACCCAAAGGAGATCCAGGGCCACAAGGTCTCCCTGGTTTGACAGGATTGCCAGGAATACCAGGAACACATGGATTCCCAGGTCCACCAGGAAACCGTGGGCCAGATGGTGGCCCTGGCTCTCAAGGACCTCTCGGTGAGGAAGCAACGCAGTCCTGTGTCATTCCTCTTGCTAGTCCTCTGTGGCAAGGCAACTATAAGGTTTCCACAGCAGACAGTTAAGTTTGGGAATGATCTTCACAGGCAGAGCTGCTACTTTTCTTTCAGTAGCCACCTACCAAGTCAGATCAGAGCTGGCTGCTGGCAGACTGGAAAAAGGAAGCCACCAAATGAGGGTGGGCTTATGTAAAAGGGGCTTAATTCTTAAATTAAAGAGGTCCTGTTGCAAGTGGGTGTGGAACCAAACTGATAGCGAGGCTGGTTCATGTCGATGAGCTACTTTATCTTTACAATAATTTCTGCAATTGTTTGATGAAAAAATCCTAATTTCCCCCCTTCGATATGAAGTTTGTAGGACAGCAGTTTCTCCCTCTTGAGCTACCTTGTATGAAATCATCATCTATGTCCAAACCTTTTTTACTCTCCCTTTCTCACTTTTACACAACAGGTCCACCTGGTGCTAGGGGAGAAGATGGTGAGCAAGGTTTTCCTGGCCCCGTGGGCCTGAAGGGTCTGTCTGGTGACAAAGGTGACATGGGTCACACGGGACTGCCGGGTATACGTGGTGTGACTGGTCCCCCTGGCATAAGTGGAATGGATGGCTTTCCAGGAGATAAAGGTGAGCTCTGGACTGCTGCTTTGAAAACAGTAGTTGATTAAAGCTCTTCTGTGCAGACATGAACCAGGCTCTGCTGGTCTCCCTCTATTTAAAACAGCAGAATTAGGATCATGTGCCTAATACATTCCAAAATCACCGCCCGTTTTCCCCTGTGTTGGGCTTGGCACAGTGCTAGCCTGTGATATGCAGCCCTATTTAGAAGAGCAATGGCTCTTTTATTTCTAATTTTCAAAAATACACAATATTTACTGTTTTCTCTCTAAAACTCTTACCCTTGTCTTAGTCTCATTGGTCCTTAGTGAAACTGAGATGTTTCCCCAGACATTGGCTTTAAAGTTTTTTAAAGCTGGGAGCTGTGAACTGAGCAATGCCAGACACAAGACCTCAATGGTGACTTTAGGATACTAATGTTATGTTGAGAAGGTGAGATTCTCACCTACCAGCCACAGGAAAACACGTATGTGTAATGCACATTGCCTACACCACACAGGGAGGTTCAACTCCATGTGAAGCCAAGCTGAGCACAGAGCATGCTTAAAAATGCATGTTGCAATTTCATCAGTTGGAAAGACATGACAAGACTAGCTCTGGAGTACTAATCAGCTCTCATTTGAGAGAAATTAAGATCTATTTGTTAGCATTACACATGTAAAACAGCATTCTCTTGTTTAGAAAAGAGGAGTAGGGGAATTTTTGTTGAGAAAGGACCAGCCAGTCCTAGACCCATGATTTGTATCTCCACATGTAGACCAGGCTGACTACAAACCTTATGTGGAACTAGGTACATATGTCAAGCTCACCTCTAGGAGAGGGGTTGTACTGATGTCTCAGAAGAATGCAGCAAGTTCTGGTCATCTCCACACCACCTCTTCTTGGCCAGTTGAGGCAGGTTCATGTACTCCTGAGAGCACACTACCTCAGGAGCTCTGCTACCTCTTAGAGAGCTTGGGTGCCTGCTCCAGACCCACAGATTGCTGTAGGTATCAAGGCACCCAAAAAATAGGTACTGCTGCACTGAAGTTTTCATACCATTTTAGTCATGTGTTGCTGGTTCATATTTACATAGTTTGCAGAAATCTGAGTGAACTGTTTTCTTCCCCTTCTTTCTTAAAGGCTCAAGAGGTTCACCTGGCATTGATGGTTTCAAAGGCATGACAGGCCTAAAAGGAAGACCAGGCATCAAGGGAATCAAAGGAGAATTTGGCCCACTTGGGGCTCAGGGAGATAAAGGCTCACAGGGTGCACGTGGCTTCAAAGGTATTTGCTTATGGGTGGTACTAGTGTGTTTGCTCTTCACATCTGCAGAACTATTTTACAAGAACACAGAGACAAAGAAGACACATTTTTCACATGGTAAATTTAGCTCAGACATTCCTCCACCTATTTCACACATGGGCCTCTGGCCAAGAGGCCTGAATTTTAGACTCAGGGAAAGGTTACTTCTTTGCACACTTAAGGCTGGAGACAAACATCTTGCTACTCATCTCAACTCAGATAGTGGCACCTCTGGACATGTGCAGAAGTCAAGAGAACATTTTCCCAGGAAGCATAAGGTGTTTGGGGAGAATATTTGGATTTTTCTCCAGTTGCACTGTAAAGACAAGTAAATAAAAACAGGTAATTAAGTAGTTAAAATTAAGTAGTTAAAAGTCACAAACATTATTAAAAACTTAAAAGTCACAAACATTCAGCTGGTTTTATTGTTGATGAAATGAAAACTGCAACTCAGCCCTCTTTTGATTGTACACAATTACCTTTAAATAAATGTTTTGCCACAAGACCAAAATGTTCTTTCTAGGGACCCTGAGACTGGTATTTTTAAAGAAAGTGTCTGCAATTCAGAGGTTGCAGAACAGTGATCCCAGCAACAGTCTCCGCAAAAGACAAGTGTGAAAGCAGCCCCTGTGAAGAGAAGTGCAAATACACTTGGTGAAGAAATATGAGACAGTGCATAGGAGACAAGTCTGGGTTACTGGCCTGTCTCTGCACCCCACAAAGAACTAAAGACACTCAGAGAGTCTATATGGGTCCCTTCTTCTGGACATTATTTACTGATATCACCAGTAACCATAAAGTCAAGAAAATGAGCACTATAACTGGTAACAAATCCAAAGACTTTCTTTTGCCCAAAGCTTTTTGACTGAGAATTTCCTTTGCTCTAAAACGAAATTAATTTTCTGTGCTTTGTCCAATGTGCTTTTGGGGTTTTTTTATAAACCATGATTTTGGGGCTTTTTTTATAAACACATGATTCCTAACTGATCTGCTGAGACATAAATTATCTATCACAGAGGAGTCTGGGTCCAACTCCCAGGATTGTATGTACAAAAGTTTAACTCAGTTTTCATGTTTTCTTAAGCATGACTCTTCCACTGCCATGTTGTATTGACAGAGGTTACTTTTCATGCAAGTGGATTTTCTGTAGCTTGTGTAAGGTCATTCCTTTTTCCTAATTCACTCTTCTTTCACTTTCTGACCATGCTGCTGACTAGCATTTTGTGACATGGTTGGGTTTTTTACCCTTTAGGTGACCGTGGGGATCAAGGCCCCCCAGGAGAACCTCCAAAGCTCATGCCCAGCATGATGATGGAAGTTAAAGGTGAAAAAGGAGATGTTGGAGAAAGGGGCACAAAGGGATCCTTTGGCTTAAAAGGTCAGTGGTCGTAATAAAACAAGGCAAGCATATTCAAAACTATAATTTAGTGCTTTTTCTGAGCTACCATAATAAATATTCCCTGCTCATTGTACCACTTGGCTGCAGCCTCCCCAGCAAGGTCTCTGGCAGCAGAAACTGAGCTCCTGGATGAATTTCACAGTCACCCCCAAGGAAAGCTTTGAGGGATGATGTGTGTGTGTATGTGTGTTGCCTTGTACAGCACATTGTGGTGCCATGTTTTGAGAAGGCCAGTAGCAGGAAAACTTCTTACACACAAGCCCACACGTCAGTCTTCCCTTATTTGTTTTTCTTCTTCCCTGTCTGCAGGAAGCAAGGGAATGCCAGGCCTTCCTGGAAAGACAGGAACCCCAGGGTCCCCTGGGCATCCCAGCTACGTGGCTGGTGTGAAAGGAGACATCGGTGCAAAAGGGCTGACAGGTGTGAAAGGTTATCCTGGTCCTGCTGGTTCTCCTGGCATCAGAGGCTTCCCTGGCACCACAGGAGTCAGAGTGAGTTTTTGCACATGAGGGAATAAGGGTGTCCTTGTGCTGGCATTCAGCTTCTCAGGAAGTGGCATTCACCCCTTGAAATTTTGCCGAACAACAGCAGCGCAAAGATAAAAATGCCATAAGCATTGAATGAATAGATCAAATACTTTTGCTTGCTCTCTCCAACATTCATTAAGCAGAGTAATTTCTTTTCTCATTGTGAGACATCCAAATTTCATAGGCCAGAATTTTGCCAGTGAGAACCCAGATGATTCCTTCTAGACCTTTGATCCTGTTGCCACAGCTGCTGGTAAAAATTATTCTCAGTGTTGGGCTTACTTTTCTCTTTGTCCCAGGACTTTATGATATCACTGCCAAAAGTTACTCACTGTCACTTACCTAAGAGTAAAAGAGCCTAAAAATCTTAGCTTCCAGTGGGTAATTCATTGTAATTCACTCTGGCAGCAAAATAAATTACACTGGAAGAAATAAATGCTTAAAAAAGGCCTGAGAGTAGACTCATAGACATCATTTATTTAAGAGAGATAAAACTATGTTCCTTTCTCAGGTTCTCTTTGCCTTTAGGTTTCAATAAGATTTGTTTTTTAACCAAGGGACTGTTATGGTTTAACCTCAGCCAGAATCTAAGTGCCACCTGGTTGCTTGTTCTCCCACATATCCCCAGCAGGATGGGGAGAAGAGAATTGGAAGGGTAGAAGTGAGAGAACTGGTGGATAAGAACAGATTTGTAATTTAAATAAACTACAATAACAATAAATAATAATAATAGTTATTATTATTTTTATACTACAATGATAAATAAAACCCAAGAAAGAGAAGTGACACAAATGAAAACTGTTGCCCATCACCAACTAACTGATGCCCAATCCCCAAGCATTGTTACCCCCCAGTCCATTATCCCCTCTGCCTTATATGCTGAGCTTGAGGCCATAAAGTGTGGGATATCCATTGGGTCAGTTGGGATCAGCTGTGTCCCCTCCCAAACCCTTGCTCACCCCCAGCCTCCTCCCTGGCAGGGTGGGGTGACAAGCAAAAAATGTCCTGACACAATGTAAGCGCAGTTCAGTAGGGATGAAAACATCCCTGTGTTATCAACAGTGTTTCCAGCATAAATCCAAACCACAATCCTGTGCTGGCTACTATGAAAAAAAAAAGAACTCTACCCCAGCCAAAACCAGCACAAGAATTCACTGCTATATATGTATAATGGGATGTCCTCAATTTTAAACTTAAGCCTTTGCAAACATAACTTGTCCCTTGGTTGGTACTGATTTAGATTAACTGACTGCTGCCAAGTTACTCTCTAAAGTACTACAGAAACTCAAAAGTGGTACTTTTAATAGCCTTTTTTTATTATTTCCAAAGTCAGCTGCTTGGAAGGTTGAATAAATCCTCATCTTCACTAACTGATGCCTGCTTTCAATCATATGATAGGGAGAAAAAGGCATTCCGGGAATTTCAGGCCATTTTGGTACTCCTGGCTCACATGGAGAAATAGGTGAGTTTGTTCTCTTATCTGAGCACTCTCTGTATTCATCACCCATCAAATACCTGACATTAAGTTCTGAGGGGTCTCAGTGTGTCTTCAATCTCAAAGAGTCTTTCTACATTCACACAGAATGATACTGTAGGTGTGGAAGACTGTAAAAAGGTTAATACTGTTAACTTCATGCAAAATGTGCTGTCCATAGGTAAATCCATCTGTGGCAAGGAGGGAGGCTGTTCCAGACACTTTTTTGCCGTCTTTAATTTACTTCTCTTTTATTCTACAAAGATAATAGTTGCAGAATTTTGCCTCTGAAGTTGCAATTCCTTTGAAACAACAGGAAGTACTGTTTAAATTAAAGACTTACCACTCATGTGTTCATTTTTGTTTGAAATAGGTGATCGGGGAGATACTATAAACTTACCAGGAATGCCAGGCCTTAAAGGTGAAGTTGGTGTGCCAGGCTTAACAGGTATTCATTTCACAGTTGCTCTCTGAATGTATTTCTTTTCACATACCAAAGTTCCCACAGGAAGGGAGGGGGAGCTTTCTATGGGCTTTTCATGGCTCTTGAACCTGTGCTCTCATGACAGCTCCTGGAGAGGTTCATCTTTTCTTTATTGAAATTAATATGTGCTATATTTGCCTCTTCACCTGAAAGTACCATTATAGCAGTAAGCATCATGACTGGCAACTCCAGTAAACATTTCTATATAATTTGTTTTGCTGTTGATGACAAAAGGAGCATTATCAGGCCATGATTATAGAAGGTGGGATAGCAAAGTCTTGTAGATTTTGGATTGAGTTTTTAGGTAGTATATTGAATTTCTCTGTACATGTAGTGCACTTGAACATCAATGTCATATTCCACATAATTTGGGGAGCACTTTTAAAAGCAAGTTTAATGATCATTTGGCCAGAGGATTGTTCATGCTCCCAGATTATGTAAGCACCCTGATTAGAAGAATGTCTTTATGTGGCAAGACCAGGACCCATTCAGTAGCCAAGTTCATGTTATGCTTGTTTGCTTAAAAGAATATTGAAAGAATTAAAAGAATACACTGGTTGTGTGGTTTTCCAGGCATAAGAGGAGGTGTGGGACCAAAAGGAGAAGGTGGTGATCCTGGTTTCCCTGGCATTGAAGGCCTCAAGGGCACACAGGGTGTCCCTGGCTCTGTGGGACAAGAAGGTAAAATATTCTTTTTAACACTCCAAAGAACAGCATTGTTTAAGAGGAAAAAGAAAAATACTCTTTCCTTTAAAAGAAAGTAATTAAGTTTTTAATGTGTTCATCATTCTGTAAATTGGTGAGGAGCAGTGACAAGGATGTGGAACTCACAGCAGAAGTTAAGAGGAAATGGCAAAAACCTAACTCTACTTTATACCAGTTTTTCCTTTTCTATAACAACTCTGTGTCCAGTCAAAGTGTTGTATTGCTGGCACACTCATGTATTCTAATGTCTCAATACTACAAGGAGTAGGCTTTTCAATGACTTTTGCTGCCATAAATGAAGTCAGTATCCCCCAGGACACAGTTACAGAGCCTCTGAGCAAGGCTCGTGGGCCAACTGTACAAGAGAAGCCAAGTCAGGTTCAGCTGTGTCTGGATCACACACTCAGGGCTTAAGAACATGCCCTGTTGCAGGAGGATCGTGGAAATGCTCTTTCAGAACAGTTGCTCCACACCTTTTCTCATTAGAGGGCTTAGAAACTCCAACCAAGACTGGAAGAGCTTCAACAGGTGCCTCGCTGGGAAACATTTCTCATCTGATCAGCTTCTCAGTGGGGAAGGCAAAACAAGTGCAGCAGAAGGGGAAAGTGACATGTACAGAAGTGGTATCACTTGTTGTAGCTGGCAATAGAAGTCAAGTTACCATTTTAATAGAAGGAGCCCACTGTCTTTCTGAGGCTGTCAGAAGCCTGACAAGTGTAATGAGTTGTTCTTTTATACTTTGTCTCTCCTACCTGTGCTCTCTTTTTCTTCCACTTGGATGAGCGGTGCAGTGTCATATAATGACATCAGGAAGGGAACATCTTTGTGTTGCTTGCCTGGGAGAATGAATGTCGTGCAAGTCTGTGTTTTAGCTGTTGGTTTTAAGGATGCTGATGAGCAATGATTCATTGTTGTCACACAGGTTTGCCAGGACTGGTTGGCCCCCCAGGGCAGCAAGGAAACCCTGGGACTCCTGGACTTAGAGGTCAAAAGGGAGCTCCCGGCTGGCCTGGCTTACCAGGACAAGCAGGTATTCGTACAGCTTCAGTTATTCAATCATTCCTTTTTGAGAGCTTGCAAATGTTCTTTTGGGGTGAAGAAGAAGAAACGGGGCTTTTGCAGTTCTGAGTGGCAGAGTTACCTGTCCTAAAATATTTGTTCCTCACAAAGTCCAACAATGAGATGTGGTTGCTGATTTATGGTTTCTGGTGTCTTTTCAGCTCATTTTAACTGTTGATGACCTCTTCAACTAGGAAAGCCGTTTTCAAGGAACATTTTTGTTTTTCATGACAGGAAGGAAAAAAGCAATAAAAATTATTAAAGATGCAGCAAGGGTAGTAATATATAATATGAGAATATTATAATGTGGCATTAGATAGCAAGCAACATATTTGTCATGCATCATCACCAAAAACTGTTAACTGATTTAATATCTGGTTTCAAGAATAAATGACTTATGGTTTAGACAGAATTGTGCTCTGAAAATGCAGGCGATTGTTTAAAATGAAGCTGTTTCTATCACAGGATACAGAATCTCAATGGTTGCTACTTAATTCCTTAATATATTAAGGTAGCAGATATTTTTCTACCTTTCAGCCAGAAATCTTTTAGTAAGATTCTTCTATCAGAATCTGCCTCAAAGCTAAGCTAATACAATTATGAAGACTGCCTTTTTAGACAATGAAGAGAGACAGACAGACACTTATTTTTCTGCAACTGAATAGTCGTCCAGAGCTCTGGCCATTGTCTAGCTTTAACATCATACTTACCACTTTGATAGGTACAAAGAGATGGAATAAAGTTTACCTGTATCAACAGTAACGGTAGCTATCAAACATTTTTTTAGAGTTTTTTTGGGGTTTTTTAAATTACACAGAGTGAATTGCTCCTGAAGACAGCTTTATTATAACCACATGTAAAGTCTACAATTATGTCATAATTGCTTTGGCTTGAGGATTTTGAAAAATTAAATGGGTATTAAAAAAACTATGACAGCTAGACTGAAACTAATGACATGCTACCAGATGGATCAGAGATATTTAAAAAAAAAATCTCTGGAGTAATGAGTTTATCGGATAATAACAAAATTTGCCAATCACAAAACCATAGTGTGGTGTATTTCATAATAAACTTATGGTAATTCATTCATTTGCATATAATAGACCATATTTTAACATAGAATAGTATTTATTCAAGCATTTGAGGTTTTTTTTTTTTTTGGCCCAGGAATCTATATAGACTAATAGAAAGTATTATGATAATCATGAATGCAATTTTAAAACAGGCCAGCCTGGCTTCAGAGGAATCAGTGGACTGCATGGTCTACCAGGCACTAAGGGCTTACCAGGATCACCAGGTATGTGAGGCTGTTACTCTGCATCTTCACAGGCACAACATTGTGTTGGCTTCAAATTTGGTCAGTGAGATCTTTGTAATGCAACTTTTTTAACTTTGTCCTCCAAAGCTTTGGAATGTGCTTCATTATTGTGGGCTCTGGCAATCAACTCATATACAATGTGCTACCCCACAGGTGGATTAGAACACAACTTCAAATCATGATTTTTTTTCCTCTGATAAAGTTAAAACTTCATGGTGTTTTTTCTCATTATGAGCCTTTTTTTCAATGAGCCATTACAGACTCATGTGTTTTGTAAATCCATATGCTCTATACATGTACTTTAGCATGCACTGTTATATGCAGAAATGTTTCAGCTTTCCTCTTTATTCTCAACTACTCAACAGGTCCAGATGGATACGGCTCTGCAGGTTTCCCAGGTGCAGTGGGTGACAAAGGAGAAGCAGGAGAACCAAGCAGAGTAGAAGGCAGCCGAGGACCTCCAGGCCAGAAGGGAGAGAGAGGTGTTCCAGGTCTGTATTCCAGAGAATGGGATCCACCTACTTGTTTCATCTGTGGGTGTTAGAGATGTCATAAAATACACCATGGGGTAGACAGTTGAATAGGTGAACTCCCAAAGCTGGGAAGGTCACTGTTTGGAGTTTGTGCTGCAGCTCAGTCAGAAACAGCAGTGAGTATTCCCCAGTGCTGCACAGCCTGGGTGCTTCCCAGTCCTGTAGCACCCACTGGGCTCTCAGCAAGCTGCAAATGCCAGAGGCTACTCTCAGCCATCAGCTCCCCAGATATTTTTAATGAAGGTCCAGTTACACAAAGGCATGACCCCTCTCTCTTTTCATTGCAAACCTGTCCATATTCACCTTTCTCCTGAAAGCCTCACTGTCTCTCAATGTGTGATGGTCCTGCTGGCACCTCGGGGGCTCTGTTCCTATACACAGTGCTTTGCTGGTGCCATCTATCCCTTGTGCAGAGTAAGCTCCAGCCTTCTGTGCTGTAACAGATTGTGCTCACCTCAGAATGGATCACCACCTGGTTTTCATCCATCAAGAAGCCGCCAGACTGATGTTATGAAGAAATAAACAAATTACATATGGGTTTTGTGTTTTTTTTTTTTTTATTTTTCCAACAATTTGGCTCTGAAAGGATTAAGGACTGACAGAGATATAAAAGCTTACTGCCTTTGCCTTCTTGGTTCAATGGCTTATTCATAATCTTTTGTGTTGCACTTTATTGTTACTAACATGCTATGCAATCTCAAACACCATTCAGAGATTTATTATCAGGCATTCAAAAAAAACAGCTTACCTCATTCATGTTTATTTGTCACAATTATATACAGAAGGTCAACTTCCTAACAACTTTAATATACTTAAAAGAATAATCTGTTACTGGTAGGGCAGATTTTCGACCACTTAACAATTTTTCATCTCTGGAGAACTTCTTGGACTTGAACTTTTGGTTTTAACTCACACCAAATAATGCTAATTGTCAGCCCTGACCCTACAGGCACAGAAGAACAAAGCTGCTTTCCTGCCTGCTTCAGTATACCTAGGATATTTTGAGTACTTCCTATCTTGAAATAATATTTTACCTGGCAGACACAAGAGTATTAGTATTCAACACAGTGAAATGTAATTAGCTACCCAGAGAGCTTTGGCAGAGGACTAGTATTTGGTTCTTTAAAAAAAAAAAACTTCCACAGTATCAATCTGAAAAAATAAAACAAAAATCAGGGGGAACTGCAGGTGTTTTCTATTTTGAAAATCCCACTCCTTAATCTGAGTCCTTTTAATTGCAATTGTGCATTTTCTTTGCAGTATTAATTATTTCTTCTCTTCCCTTCAGGTGTCCCAGGAACCTTTGGTATTCCTGGGCAGGAGGGATTTCCAGGACCTCCTGGGATTTCAAATATATCAGGATATCCTGGTGATAAAGGCTCCCCAGGTCTAGATGGAGTGCCAGGTAATTCATGCAACAGCAGTCATTGTTATTTCTGTCTTGATTCAGTAAAGAAGCCCTATTAAATACAACACTAAAACTGTTGGACAGAACTCATGGTAGATCAGAAAATAGAGACAGAGCTCTTGAAAGCAAAAGGCAGTTCCTCCAAGTTGTCCTGATGAAAGGGTTTGATCTTCACACAAACAACAGATTAAATAATGCAGAATTCTCTTGACAACTTTCAGAAGCATTATGCTAATCTACTACTCTAAAATCTGAGGTCTGTGGCAGACTTGCAAGTCTATTAAATACTGTCGTAGTCATTTACAAAATTCTCCTATGTGAAATGACCAGGCAAGCTAAATTACACTGAAAAGTATTAGCTCTTCCTTCTTAAAAATTCCTGTTACTTATTGGACTGCACAATCATTTCAAACTGTGGTGCCACTATGAAGAGCTTCTAGCAGAAGTTGTTCCACTAACATCTTTATATGATGGATGGAAATTTTTATGTAAACTCAGCAAAAACTTAGAACAGACAAACCAGCTGAAAACCAGCAAAATGCCTAGGCTTCCAAGCTGAAAGAGGATGTTAGTTGGCCTGACTCTGCATACTGATTCCAACTCTCCAAGCAGTCAGGAGAGTGGAAACAGGAACACCATATCCCAGCCAAAATGGTGAGACAAGTTTCTTTGCCACACACATCTTGCAATCGTATCCTTGTGATCCAGCTTCAAAAGGCAGCACAAGAGATGCCCCACTCAAAACCCTACATAATAAAGGTTACTTTCTCCTCAGAAAAAAAGGTCCAACTGTCTTGTAAGCAGTAGAGGTAACTGAAGAGAAACCTGTCAGGTTTAGCTTTAGGCAATATGAAATTCTAGAAAAAGAAGCTGTTCCCATAATTCCCAAGACAGCATGAAGTACTTACTTGGTTCCAGATGTTCAACTGAAGCACTAAAGTACACAGAACAGTAAGTCCTTGGCTCTGAGTCAGATACTTGCTGCTCTCTGATTTCCCTCTAGCTACTTGGATAATTTAGGATGAAGCAAGGAGACACCTAGGAAAGTGGGGCATTTGCTGGTGAAGGAATAGTTTGTGGAAGGCTGTATCTCAGCAGGCACCCTATTTCTGCTGAAATCCTGCTTGAGATAACACTGTTTTGTGGGAGCTTCATACTCTAATTCCTCTACCATTCCTGCCAGCCTGAGAGCAGGAGCAGGAGTGCTGAGTAAGTCTGTCCCCTGCTTAAATTAAGGAAATAGAACCTGATGGGATACAGTTAGTTCTGTTACTTTCCTCTGTGCCCAGGTGTTAAGTATAAACAGATTACAATCTCCTCTAAACAGGCTATCCAGGACCACGGGGCCAGCCTGGAATACCTGCTCCACCAGGAAGCAAAGGAGAAAGTGGAGAAACAGGTAGGACTGGAGAAATTGGCCCAAAAGGAAGTAGAGGTGATCCTGGATTATCAGGAAGACCTGGCCTGCCTGGATTCCCTGGACCAAAAGGTAAGGATGGGAAATGCTGATTGTGGCAGGAAGCAGGAGAGCCTTCTATGCTACAGCAGCTTTAACACCATGACTTTTGCACTCACTTGATTTGTACTGAAATGCAATAATGCCACTTGTCATTTTGCATTAAAGGTCCTAGGGGTGAACAAGGTGTCATTGGCTTTATGGGCACAGTAGGATTTCCAGGTGATCTGGGACCCATCGGACCCAAGGGAGATAGAGGAGTAACTGGTAAGTGCATGCAGTCAGATGTGTGACTCCTTTTGAAACCACTCATTCTGCAGCTCCACAGAGCTGATCTAACTGGCCCTGCTTTGAGCAGGAGGTTGGGCTTGGTGTCCTCCACAGTCCTCCATCCTGCATGACTCTGTGAATCCTGGGAAATTTCAGAGGGCAGATGCCTGAATTTAACATGAATAGTCAATTTTTTGGCTTTATGAATTTGACTTGTATGAGGTACCAACTCCAAAATCAGAGCCACTTTTGCGGTTAATAAAAAGAAGGATTTATTGTCTAAATTAATCCTCCAGAGTAGACATACTGAATATTTAAAGAGAGCTTTAAAATCCACCACTCCATCTATACTATCATGTCTTTGTGTCTCTTGAAGCCCACAAAAGATGGTGCTGCACCTCAGAGAGCTGCAGCTGTTTGGCAGGAACTTCCCAGCTTCCTGTGTCATAAAAGAGGGAGCAGTAGCATCATTAACTTCCTTCTGCTTATTTATGTGCACTCCAAGTGAAGACAGTCTCTTGGAGATGATCCCATACTTGGAGATTGTCTCATCTTGGGCATCCCATACCCGCACATATTTCCCCAATATAATATAGCTGTTTTACCCAAGCTGGTGAGTTGCAGACCATAGACCTCTCGTGCATATGCAGCCAAGTAAGAGCAACATGTCTCTGGATGGAAGTACATTAAGGAAAAATATAGGGTGGTTGGGATTTTTTTATAATCAAACTATCTCATCTTGCTTCTAATGATAGGCTTCCAGGGACCTCCAGGCTCTCCTGGGCTGCCCCCTCTTCCTCCAAGGCTGGTTGCTGAGCAAGGTTCACCAGGTCCCCGTGGAAATATAGGACCTCAAGGAAGCCCAGGAGATATGGGACCTCAGGGCCCACCAGGAGATCCAGGTAGGAATCACACATTCAGACTGAAAGCTGTTCCCCTTAGCAGACTGAGGCCACCAGAGTGCTGATTTGATGCTCTTCTGCTTTAAAGTCTGTAATCCAGAAAGGAGAGTCAATTTTTAGTCTTCCAAAGCTGAGGCTTCAGCTTTCTTCCTCATCCTAGCATTCAGAGCATAAGCAAAACACTAAATAACTTTGGCAACATTCACAAAGCCAAAGCAACATCAGATATGGATCTCATGCACATCAAGACTGAACATCTTTGGTGGAAAAGTGCACATCCTTGTGGGAACGCTGTCAGCTCGGGGAATAATGTAGCATCAGTGACGTGTAGAGCTGACGCACTGCACCTTTTGCCATGAGCCTCATCAAAGATAAGTGGTGCCAAGAGTGAAGGATTAAGGTTGTGGGAACTCATGTAGTCTTGATCCCAGCAAGCTTTTCCAATGAACTTGGTGCTTTTTGCCTGAGTAAGTACCATAGGATCTTACCTTCAGTGCAAACCCAGCAGACAGGACCAAACGTACACAAGTAGAGCACATGTTAACAAAGTGGAAAGGGCATGTTGATATGTCAGCAGTCACTGTGCTTACAACCATTGTTGTATAAGGTTTCAGAGGCTCACCTGGAGAGCCAGGACTCCAGGGCAGGGATGGCATTCCAGCTCCTCCTGGCTCCAGAGGGGAACAAGGAGGAATGGGATTTCAGGGTCCGGTGGGATTTGAAGGTAAGAGATATTACACAGCACTTTTTTCCTCTTTCCCATTGCTCTGCATTTAATCGCTCTGCAGTTACTACTTCACTGGAAGGAAATAAGAGGAGAGGAGGGGGTGAGAGGAGGGGGCAAGGAGCAAAAGGAAGGTGGAGAAGGGGAGTGAAAGAGAGGGGAGGAAAATTTCTGTCTTCATAGATACTTCACAAGGGACAACTAATTAAATGTTAACAGTTACCTTAGAGCAGTATTTTCAGAATTAATTTTGATAGCTGTAGGTATCAGTCCACTCATGAGTTTGTTTCATTCTGAGTGTATTTATTCTAAGTATTTTCAGCCTAGTGTTTGACTAACAGTTACATTCATGGAGATGAATGCCTGGGTAGGTGAAACTTGGATAGATGAAGTTAAAGGGAATGTATCTGTAAAGGAAATACCTGCGTCCTTATCAAATAAAGAGCAGAAGTATTACTATCTTACTGTCTATGTGTGCTTAGTTAGCTAAGCACACAAAGAAAAAGGTATTTGCAGAGCATAGTTTCAAGTGTATGAGTCAAACACAAGAAATCCAACAACTACTGGTTAATCTTGGACTAAGAAAATATTTTAAAGGAAAAATCTTCTCATCTCTGTTGTACCAAGTATGGTCAAATTCATCAGAACTCTGTTTGTGACTTTCCCTAGTTCCTGTGTGAAATACATTATCTTAGAAACCAGAGAGCCTGATCCAGCACCAATCTACTTCAAAAGCAACTGTTATAATCCTAGAACTGCAGCTCTTCTAACAATAACTTACCATAAAGAAAAGGCATCATGCCATTAAGCTGTTCATCAGCAGCTTAGCTGGAATATCAGCTAGCACCAGATTGTTTGTGGGAGCACAAATTCAGTTGGATTCTTTCTTTTCTGCTCTCCTCCAAGGTCAGCCAGGCCGCCCTGGTAGCCCTGGGCCACCAGGCATGCCGGGTCGCAGTGTCAGCATGGGCTACCTGCTGGTGAAGCACAGCCAGTCTGACCAAGAGCCAATGTGCCCAGTTGGCATGAACAAACTCTGGAGTGGATACAGCCTCCTGTATTTTGAAGGACAAGAGAAAGCACACAACCAGGATCTAGGTATGTACAAATACTGCTGGCAGAGCCTGGATTCCAAAAGCTGGGACTACAACAAACAGGCTTAGGAAGCACCAAAAGGAAAATGTAAAAACTACGTGTCTTCATGGAGCGCCCCTGAGAGAGCTCCTGCAAGTCATTAGTGTTTGTGGGAACCTGTAAAGCCAGCAAAACATTCTGGACCACAGGGCTTTCCTGACAGGTACTTGGGAAAGAGCAGGAAACTGCAAGTGTGCATTGTCTTCTGTGGGAATGATTGCCTTTTGCTTCTTCTTTTTTAACAGGTCTGGCTGGCTCATGTTTGTCTCGTTTTAGCACCATGCCATTCCTCTACTGTAACCCTGGGGATATTTGTTACTATGCAAGTCGAAATGATAAATCCTACTGGCTCTCAACTACAGCACCTCTTCCAATGATGCCCGTGGCAGAAGAAGACATTAAGCCATATATCAGTCGCTGCTCAGTCTGCGAGGCCCCAGCTGTGGCAATTGCTGTCCACAGCCAAGAAGCTTCTATTCCTCACTGCCCTGAAGGCTGGCGCAGCTTGTGGATTGGATATTCCTTCCTTATGGTATTGGGTCTCCAGTGTCACACTTTGTGCAGCAATGGGTTTTAAATTTGAGTGTTTGGTACTAATAAGGCTGCTCCGCTTCAGAGCCAGCAAGCCCGAAACCATGGGGGGTTCCCCATGCTGGGGAACCAGGGAACTACAGAAGTAATTTCTAGGAAGCAGAAGAGGAAGATGAAAATTTCTGTGAATTTCAGAGAAAATTGTCTCTTGTCAGAGTAGCATCTGGAGAGCTTACTTTATGAACAAAATAGCACTTCAGAACAGAATAAAAGGACAGCTGTGACTTAACAAATAAAATTACACCGAGGTGCAACAGGAGCATACAGAGCATTTTCACAGCTAAAGACTTGGAGTTATTTACATACATCACTACTAAGAAGCTGATCTAGGGGGAAAAAAAAGGAAAAGCAACAACATGCTTTTTCCCTTCTTTTCAAAATTTAAAAATTATTGGTGTTTTGGTTGAAGACTTTGAAGCCAAAGTCTTTCACTTATTCTGGAAAGAGAGAGAGCCTGTGGTTGTTTTAAGAATTAAGTTTCAGTGTTGTATCTCTGATGGCAATAAGAGCTGAGCTGTACATCCCATGGTTTACATGAGCTCTTCAATCTTGTGATCTTATAATTAGGATATGGGATGTTACAGAAAAACCTTCGTGCTGGGTGTGCAGCAGAAGACGTACTGAAGGGCCTGACCTTTCTTTGCAAGACTGTACAGAGGGATCATATGAGCCCCAGAGGGTTTAGCATGGTAAAGAGCAGCTAAAATATCAGTGAATGGTCTGAGACATGCTCATTTTTCTGACTTGCTTGATGAACACAAGAGTCAAAATCTGCAGCAGCACGCCCATGTTGTTAACTTATTGAACCCTGGCTGAATCCTGAAGTAAACAGTGTTGGAAAAGAAACAAGATTTCTGTGGCAGAAGACATCATAAAAGAACAATAGTCAACCTTACCCACAAACCATTTGTATGTCAAAAGCCAAAAACTTAAATTTTTCAGAAAATAAGATACAGGCAAATCTGAAAATAGGTACAGAAAAAAAATCCCCACATTTTGAGAGAGTAGGTCAAATTTTTTACCATCCCTGTGTTTGACCTTTCTTTTGCTTCTATAAAAAGCCCTGATACCAATCTCATAGTTACTTCACAAGAATGCCAAGAATTAATTAAATATTTGCAAAGCCCCATGTAAACACTGAGCACTGTTAACAGCAAAGTTGCCACCTTAGCAAGAACTTCTTGCCAGAACAAAGTCTGTCAGCACTGTGGTACACACTGTGAGAAAAATTCCCATTTTCCCAGCTAGCTTGTGGAGCAAATGAAATGTTTAGTGTATGCATTTTTGCTTCTCAGGCAACTGTGGAAGACGTAGAGAACACTTGTGGTTTTCTCAGAGTACATGCTGTTTTAATTCCTTGGCTTAAATTTGTCACCTCCTTCCCCTGAATAAGGGACAATCCTCAGTCAGTGCAGACTCTGCCCAAACAGCCAGAGGAGTCAGTAAGATTTCATGTAGCAAGGGCACTCCACTATCACACATCCTATATGAGTAAGCATTGCAGGAGGATAAAAAGCTACAGAGAATATGAGAAGAGATGTTATAGGCATAGAGTTGGAGCTTACAGACCAAGCATGGAGTACCAGAGGTTGCCAAGCAGGGCTGCTCCCAGGCCAGGGCTCAAATAGCATCAGCAGGTTTTACTATCTGCTTTCCAGCTCCAATTGCAGAGGTCTCAAAGTTGAAATAATTTATGCTGCCTCTTACATTCCCTACACTTACAAAACTGTTTAAGAACTTTGTTTTCCAGATGCTTTCTTTTATATTACAGATTCTTTCAGTTCCTAACAAAAATTCTACAGTATAACTTAAAAATACAGCTGTATATTTATTAAAGGGACAGAGAAAATGCCCATTTTGTTAGTAATGTCTTTGACAGAAGAAGAGTAACATTCAGTACATTACCACAGAACCTGTCAAAGGCAACAGTTGAGTGGTGTAAAGATGCATGATTCTGGTGTAATTCACTGTCAAAAAAACATGTCATACAAGGAACTAGTTATTGTATAGAAGCTAATTCTGTTTCTGCAGTGCTCCTCACATGGAATGCAGAGTAAGACTTTATAATTTGGGAAATTCAAATTAAATATATGGCAAAAAATTGTTCTTAGTGAGGGTAATTAAACAGAGGAGTAAGATGCCCAGACAAGTTGTGGGTGGTCCATCCTTGGAGGTATTAACAACTCCACAGTAGCTTGGAGCAACTGAGGGCAATTTTGGTGTCAGCCCTGCTTTGAGCAGGGAACTGGGGGAAGTGACCTCCAGTGGGCCCTTTCCACCTAAATGATTCTCCAATTCTAAGACTTCCAACAGTGAAAATTTTAGCTACAGAAAAGATGTTTGTTAGAAGATTTGAAAGAGGCATCAGCATATGGGCTAGCTGCTTTATATAGTTATAGCATAGCCAAACCCTTACACAGCTGCAGGACTGGCCAACTTTCTGCTCTGGAGATAAGAATTAGGAGCAATTCTAGTGGTTTTTCTCTTTTCACACATGTAAGTTTATGACAGCATTGCCTGAGGCTGCACTCTGAACACTGCCCTCCTTGTCTCCCTTAGCACACTGCTGCTGGTGATGAAGGTGGAGGACAGTCGCTGGTTTCTCCTGGGAGCTGCCTGGAAGATTTCAGGGCAACTCCTTTCATCGAATGCAACGGCGCACGCGGAACCTGTCACTACTTTGCAAACAAATACAGCTTCTGGCTCACCACGATCGACCAACCTTTCCAAAGCAAGCCCTCGGGAGACACGCTCAAGGCGGGACTCATCCGAAGCCATATCAGCAGATGTCAAGTCTGTATGAAAAACTTATAGAAGTCTCTCACAGTATAAGGAACCTCCTTTTCATGTAGTTCTTATACTGAGGAGCCTTCTGAGGTGGTTAGACAATTGAATAAATCATGTTGGTGCTTTTTTTAACTTATTACCTCAAAAGCTGAATGGAAATTAATTTTTTAAATGTCTGAAAAAGCAAGTTAACACAAATTAAGTCAAACAGATCTAGTGGTGTGTTCTCCTACTATGCAGTATATATACACATTTTTTGCTAGTCCAATATTACATTGTTTGCCAAATGATAGAAATACTCACAGCTTTGAAACACCAAAAAAACTTCAGTAATAAAAGGTTTCCTTGGTCAGATACCCACCACATTTACCTGAAGAGAATATATATATCTTTCTATTTACTGTATTTGTCACAACAGTAAACACTAACAGCTGCAGTTCCATAAATTAACAGAGGATCATCTAAGTCATAAATTGTTGCAAAATACTGAAAACATACTGTGGTCCAAAATGTTCATGTCCAGCACTGAAATGTAATTTACATTTTAGTATTTTGTGCTTGGGCATTTCAAACACAGCCAACACCATCTTTTTTTTTTTTTTTTTTTTTTTTTTTTTTTCTTTTTTCTTTTTTTTTTTTCCCAAGTCTCACAGTGCTTTAGCACTTAACCACTGCCAATAACAAAGTCCACAGGCTCCCAAAAACAGTAACCACAAAATGCAACTCTTTCAATTTGGTTAGAAGACTATATGAAGAAGACCAGCATTTTATTTTATAAGCTTGATGGTGTTTTTCTGAGACATACCCCAAGCCAAACAATCCCTTGCTCCACTGTGTTGTGGACATTTCATCTGTGTCACACCACCCACACAGCAGCAGCAATTGGTTTTTGCATTGCACCTTTTCCCCTCCGAAATTATGCCACTCATCACAAACAGGCTTTAGCCACATCATGTTGGAGCAGCACACAGGGTAGGGTTTGCAGGACTGCTCGATGCCACATGACCCTCAAGCACAGAACTTGCAGCCCTGCCAGCTGGCTCTCTGAATGCATCCTGTCCTGGCAGCTGGGGACGAGTGGCAATGGGATGGCCACCATCCCAACCTGCACAGAGTCATCCTTGCAAAAGCAAAGGGGAGGGAAGCAAGGCATTTATTTGGCATCATCTTTTCCTGTAGAAAAGGGTTGATAATTGCCAGAATGGCTAGTTCTGTACTTCTGTAGAAAGAAACAATTTAGCCAAAGTTGTCTGTCAGTGCTGCAAGAGAGGAGGGAAGAAAGGATCAGCTACAAATGTCATGTTCACATAATCTGATTAATATTTATAGCAGTGACAGTTGATTTTTCAGTAACTTACCTCACTCCTGCTTCAGGTGCTTCTTGGCTTTTATTATTACATTCCAACCTCACTGTATTATAAATAAAACCTTTTTTTTTTTTCTACATCTCTGTTTGTTTGTGATTTCTGTTTTGTAAATGGTGTTTTCCCATACAATGCATATGGACTTCTCTGTCGAAATACTTTGTTTGCACTAAGGAATTAGAAAAGCACTCCCAGCAAACTCCTCCCACTGAAACTCAAACTCTTCAACCAGAGAACACTTGTTTGTTTCATGGCATTTAAAAAGATCTAAGAGGGGAGCTGTCTCTAAAATCACTTATTTAAGATGAACAAGTAAAATAGTATTTAACCTGTTGTTAGAATGATTAAAGCAAATAAGCTGTGGCATTGGAGATTAAAACAACCATTATTCATGATTTACAACATTCAGGAAGCCAACATTTACCAGACTTAAGTGTTATCTCCACAAAAACATATATAAATTAAGTTAAAGGTCTAGAATCATAGCATGGGTTGAATTGGAAGGGACCATAAAAATAATTTAGTTCCAAGCCCCCTGCCATGGACGGGGGACCTTTCAGTAGACCAGGTTGTTCAGAGTGGCATCCAACCTGGCCTTAAACACTTCCAGGGATGGGGCACCCACAACTTCTCTTGTCAACACATTCCAGTGCATCATCACAGTAAAGAATTTTTTTCTTAGTATCTAATCTAAACCTACTCTCAATTGGAAACCATTCCCTCTTGTCCTGGCACTATATGCCCTTGTAAAAAGTCCCCTGCCATCTTTCTAGTAGGCTGCCTTCAGGTGCACACTGTCTGACCTAGATTAGTTGCTCATACAATTAGATATAGCCATAACCAGAGAAATTATCTGAGTTTTTAATGAGCTCTCTGACCCTGCATTAGCTCTGAAAGGCAGCCCCTGAACAAACTTATAACATTATTATTTATTCCAGCTAAATAAACCTCTTAGTACTGAGAGCATTGCAGTCAACGTGAACTAAATCTAGTCCGTATTTGCCAATTCTCTTAAATGCGGCAGTAACAAATACCCAAGAATAGACTTGGAACTTGCCTCTTCCACATATTGCTAAACAGCAATGCTTGTGGGATGATCATACAACTATCACTTGTGGGTTGCACAGCATGCAACTCTGGTGATGCAGCATATTCAGTGTTTTAAGAGAACTCAAGTGAAGATTAAACAAATCTGTAAAAACTGATGTCAAGTACAGCAGCAAACTATTTGGATTTTCATGGCTAATACATTGCCTAATCTTCCTACAAAGCTCCTTGCTCTTGCACATAAAACTTCAGCACATGGTTCTTCTACCAACAGTTGCTTTGCCTCTTCAGTTTCTCTGATTCAATAAGCTGATCTTAACAAGTTTGTTCAGAGTGGTTCCAGCACAGCATTAAGTGGAGCACATCAGCATAGTGCAGGGAAAAGACAAACCAACCATAAAACCCACAGGGTGCTAAGCAGGCTTCACCTTCTGTACTTTGTGTATGTCATGTGCTTCAGGTCTGTGTACCCACAGCTGTGTTTCTCCAAAGCCTGCGCAATCGCAGCTCAGGGAAGTGCAGGGAGCTCGTGCACACAAACACGTGGAACACTCACAGCAGACAGAGGATTTCACCTGGTGAGCTCATCCAGAGCACTGCGTGGAAAGACTCTGACTTGTCAAACAGCCTCTTAGCTGCAAGTTTACCTCCTCTCCTAGAAAGACATGCTGACAGTTGGAGTTGTTCAGCTGAAAAAGACTCTGGGGAGATCTTATAGCACTTCAAAGTACCTAAAGGAGACCAAACAAGGCCTGTAGTGTACAGGGCAAGGGGTAGCAGTTTTAAACTGAAAGAGGGTTGGTTTAGATTGGACAGAAGGAGGACAATTTTTTACTGTAAGGGTGGTGAGACACTGGAGTAGGTTGCACAGAAAAGCTGTGGTTGTCCCATCCCCAAGAGTGTTCAAGGCCAGGCTGGATGGGGCTTTGAGCAACCTGGTCGAGTGGCTAGCAGATGTCCCTGCCCATGGCCAGAGGGCTGAAACAAGATGATTCTTGAAGATCCCTTCCAACCCAAACCATTCCACAGTTATGGTTGTAGAACCCACTTTCAGGAAGCTAAAATATCTTTATACAGGAAAAGTTCAGCTACAGCAAAACAAAACAATCCTTTAGTGAACTGGAGTGCTCCAGCCTAGGATGTAAAAAAAAAAAAAATCACAGATGTTTTGCCTTGGTTTGACCACATCTTCTACTTCAAAGCATGGTGTATGCTTCCTACACTTTCCTGCTTGAAAACATGCTGAAGTATAACATGCTGCTGAGCCTGGAGAAGATAAATAGATTATATTCCCCTTCTATAGGTAATAGTGCATCAGTGTATTAACACTGATATAAGTGAAGATATAAGTGAAGTCAACATAGTGATGTGAGGCGACCCCAATTATTCCCTCAGATAATATTGACCAAATGAGCAGAGTCTGTCCAAACCCTCTATGACTGTGCTTGTCCATGGCTGTCAGAAACAGAAAATTAGCAAACAGCAAGCAGTAAACATGGCCTTGGCACAGGAGGTGTGAGATGGCTGCCAGAAGAGAGGCTGAGGGGTCACTGCCAATATGCCAAGAGCACCCAAGTGCAGGCAGCAGCTGCCCCTGTAACCACATGGGGACCAGTGGCACCCCCAGACACAGCCACCTGCTGAGGGGGGAGTGGGGACATGGCCCTGCAGTTGTTCAGCACACAGCAGTTACACCCTACTGAAAAAGGGAAAGAAGCAGCATCACAGCACCCCATGACTCACAAACAGAGTCGCAGAAATAGGCAGGAGTGCTCCCCACCATGATGTGGGCAAGGATATAGCTAAGAGGCTCAGAAGCTTTGCCAGCCCTACAGGCACTGGCAAAGGAGGTTCTTTTGTGGCCCCCACAAGACTTGAAGCCTTGTTGGGGTTGTCAAGGGCCCATGGCAACCTCCATCTTGCACCATGAGTGCTTGTGAGGGGCAGATAGCAGGATGGATCCTCCCCCATGGTCAGCCTGGCTCAGCCATCGCCTCAGGTACTGGCTGGCCTGTAGCTCACATTCACCCAGCATGGCCAAAAATAGCACCTCTTTTATTTCACTATACGTTCACTTCGCATAATCCAGACTTAACAGGAACAGGGGCAATAAATGCTTGTTAAATGAATTTCCCCTCCCTGGCAGGGCAGGCAGAGTCCTTCATCCATGCCTTCATCCACCTTCACTAGTCCTGGCAGGAAGGACTTCCCTTGGCTTCAGCAGCATCACCACAACAGACACAGCTCCAGACAACTGACCTCTCATCAATAGCTCCCATGTATTACACAAATACTTCCCAGGTTTTGCCATGTAATCCCATGATCTCAGAAAGGCTGGTACAGTGTCAACCCATCATAACCCAGAAATTTCTCAAGGAACAATAGCCAGCAACACTAAAAAAACAAGAACATCATACCAGACAAGTGCAGCCTTAAGGGCAAAAGTGCAGCACACAAGACTGGTTCCTGTGTCATCTCATTTGATGAAAACACTCAAGCTGGAGCTTTTAGAAAGACTGTAAGAATTACTTAACATCAAATGCTGGTGCACCTGAATTGCAGATATTTATACCTTAAGAAGTACTGGATGTTAAATTTACAAATATTTTTTCCTATTTGTACCTTCTAGATGTACATCTCCCAAAATGCCTGACCTTGCAATCAGCGCGTGCTGCGGGTTCAGCTGTCAACAGACGCAGGAAGGCCAGTGCTGGACTTCTCACAGATGTGTCAGCAGAACCCTTTGGTCACAAACAAAACAGAGTGTAGCCTGTGTGCCTCTTCCCAGTCCTGAGGGAAGACTACATACTGACCCTGGAATTTTGTTAATAGCTAAAAGGTTTCTAATTATATACATTTTAAAATAGCATAGCTCAGGTGCTGTTTAGTCTCTGACAGATTGGTAGGTGTCTGCAAGCCACTGGCAAACCCAAAAGATTACAACCCTTAGTAGGGCCTGTAGCAATAGGAAAAGGGGTAATGATTTTAAACCACGAAAGGGCAGGTGCAGACTAGATATAAGGAAGACATTTTGACAATGAGGTTGGTAAAACACTGCAACAGGTGTTGCACCACCCAGAGATGTGGTAGATGCCCCAACCGTGGAAATATTCAAGTTTCTATTGGACAGAGTTTTGTCCTGATCAAATTGAAGACCTACCTGCTCAGTGCAAGGGGAAATGGACTAGATGACATTTAAAGGTCCCTTCCAACCCAAACCTATGATTATATTATTTAATGCTGAGTGGTTTCTCTCTCAAGCCATTCTTCCCCACTACATGTGTACTATGAATTAACTTGAAAGCAGAAAATAAAGCTACTGCCCTGTAGCAATTCGTTCAATAGGATGTACTTCCAAAAAAAAAAGTGCTTTAAATATATTTAGTAAAAATTTATTATTTATTTAGGAATTTGCTCCCTATGTATGGAACAACTGTGATTTGGGTGGGACAGAGAGAGGCAATGACAAAGTGTAAGAACCACCAATCCTTAGTTTTAGAAAATTGTACCAGAGGCATCCAAAGGAAGATGGAGTTCCCACACAGGAGCTCACAAAACTGAAAATATGTAAGCTGCATCCTTGGGGTTGACTGGTTGGCTGGTTTTGGGAGGAATGGGCAAGTCTCGGGTTGTGTTTAAAAACTAGAAGTTCTTCACTCTGCCTCAGTTCAGTGCGAGCTCCTGGGTCACTACATACATTCTTTGTAGCTGAGAGGGTTGGGAAACTCTAGGAGCTGTATTAAGTGTTAGCCACGCCTTTTTACTGCAGTCAGGAGAGAAACCTGTACCTCATTATTGCTCCTTCATGGGCCTTTAACTCCACAAAAGGCAGTTTCTTCCCTTCCTCCCGCATTAGCTCGTTTCACATCAGAAAACACCAGTCTTCACTTCCCTCCAGGTAGAGGTAATTACTGCTCCAGGTAGTAATGTCATGCATAGCTGATAAAAATCAAAGCTGTAGCTCTGCCTGAGAACAACTAAGAAGTGGGAAAGCAGACAGAGCACAGATACTGAATGCAATGATACCCATAAAGGCACCAAAAAGAGGTCTTTACAAAAATACAGAAAAAATAAGATTGATTTCTTTCCCCAAACCCACCTATATTAAAAATAATTACAAAGGAAAAATGGAAGGAAAGAAAAAAACTTCCTCCTGCAACTTGCAATTAGAACAGCAAGAGGTGGGATACTGCTTGTTAACACATGAAAGCCCACTATGGAAGAAGAATTCTCATTAATAAAGTCTCCAAATGAACAGTACATATCCACAGTGATTTTAATAGTTCAGCTTCTGAATCGTACGCTGTCATGTCTGACATAAAAAGACTGCAATTGATTTATTAGCTACAAATATAAATATACCTGGATTTTCTTTTTTTTCCTTAAGAATAAAAAAGTACTGTGTTCAGTCTTCCAAAGTTAGAATCGTAAGGGAAAAGAAGATCATCATATGAAAGTTTTCAAGACTACACAAACAGATCATTTACATGCAACACAAAATGGCAAGTCACTAAAAATCAGAATCTTTCAAATCTGTCCAAATGATTGTCGCTACCCATTCTAATAACACACCACTTGTCTTCAGAGCCCATGGAAACTGGCAAGTCTTACTCCATAATTTCACTTGCATTCCCATTTTTTTATATACAGAGCTTCCCAGAAGCCTTTAATGGTCAGAAAATTTATTTGATTCTCTCTTTTTTTTTTTTTTTTTTTTTTTTTGCATACACCATTTTAATCTATTTATTCATTGACTTTTCCTTTCTGGTCAACTGAAAGCAGTTCTTATTCCTCATTTTGCTGGAGTGAAAAATCCCTCCCCTTTTCTATGTCACATAGATGGTTCAGGCACAACAACTCGATTTTGTCCTTTTGGCTGGCTTGTAGTCTGTGATGTCCACAGTTTGCGGTGGCCCCTCAGCTTTCTGCCGTACGATTATTGGGACTACCATGTCAAACACAGTTTCAAACAGGTAGTCCACCTTGTATCCTGTCTTTGCACTGGTCTCAAAACACATTTTCTCAGCTGCTGGAACATCCTTCTCATCTAGCATTTTGTATTTCAGTATCTTTTTATAGAGTGCAATTGCATCCTCTGCACGAACTTGTTTTCGCACCTTTGAGCCACAGCTGGCACCAGACTTCTCAGGTCTATTTTCATCCGGTGGTAAAGTACAGTCATCGCTGAGGTCAACTTTATTTCCAACAATAGCAAAAATGCAGTCAGCACTTGCACTGTCCGTCAGTGCCAAGAATCTTTCTTCCAGCTCTGTCAGGCTTTGGAGGCTGTTCACGTCGTACGTGAGGATCACAGCAGCCGCTCCTCTGCAGTACATAGACCCAAGGCCATGGAACTGCTCCCGTCCTGGCAAAGGTTTAAACACAGCAAACGTTAGTGTGCTGGAAAACACATTATTAACCAAAGAAGAGAGTTTAAGGTATTTTAAACCAATTTCACAAGTCTGGATGAAGCAGTGAAGGTAAAAATGTCTTATTTGTAGCACTTTCAGATTTTCCCTTCTGTTTTTCCATAAGAGAGCAACAGTGCCACAGAACAGCTCTGCTCACTGTTTGCTCAGTCTCAGAGAAAGGAATCTGTAGAGACAAGTGAACAAGGAAGCTCATGCAGCATTCATACTTGCAGACAGCAAAAAAAAAAAAAAACCCTGGCTTCTTTTTATTAAATTGAATGCTAGTTGATTTATGTCATATTAACTACTACCCTGCTTGCACCCACAAATGGCCTATCTACCTACCTCACTATTTACAAACAAAAAAGTTCTACTGCTTCAAGTTCTCCTAGAATTTATTACTCCTATGAATCCAGCATGCATTTTGAAGTACATCTAGTTCAGAAATCTGTATAAAAAAATCAGTAATCCACTTGTTCCTAGATTTTGAAGGATTTTGTAAGCTATACAGTCTGATGCTACATGCCCACAGTTCTCAGGTACCTTGGCTTTACAGGAAAAGTCTCTTGTAGTATCCAGTCTGTAATGATATCCATCTGTCCCACCACCAGTTTTCACACATTTTTTTAAAGTATTAAACACACAATATACAGAAAATCCTAATACATTCAAAAAGAAATTCATCTTTTAAGTTGCCCTGGCCACTGCTCAATAACCAACAGTTAAAACATTTCTTTCTCCTTGCTCATGGACTATCTTCCAGCACCTCCAAGTAAGCCTTGATGGTGTTCTTCAACTTCATTACTTAGAAGACAAAATTGACTCTTCTTTAAATCCTGGGAAGCAAATAATATTCTTCAGTAGTTGCAACAGGACTAAGGAAAATTAGGCAGAAGACAAACTGTGCTTTCCTTCCTATTAAGAACTGCTACCTTCCCCAAATACTTGCTACCTGTAGAATATGCTGTATTTACTATCCAAAACTGTATCAAGAAAAAGATAAAACACACAAGATTTCAACCAGCCATCAGAGTCAGCCTTAGGTCACTACACAAGTGTGAATGAACAAAGAAAAAAAAGAGAAAAAAAGAGTCAACTACACACTTATGAACATTTAAAAATCAACATGATTTTCCAACTTTTTTCATACAATCCCTTTGCACAGAGCCTTTATTTATAGAAAATCTGGAAGAGATCTGGTTACATTCATCTTCTGCACTAAGCTACTGACCACCATGAGCTATTTCATCATCATCAATGATTCATCATGAAATCCTTGTAAATGACTGTGGAAAAGGAAAGGCAGAAGAAATTAATGCTGAAAAATGCAGGTCAGTACACACTGGGAAAACACATCTGCACGTGAACATGCACACTGCGAAAGGAACTCAGAATCTACCTCCAGCTGGGAACAGAACAGTGACTGCAGTAAGTCCTTCAACAAACATCAGAACTGTACTCCACGGCTGCCAGAAGAGAGACAGTGCTCACCATTATCAGTAAAACAGATCTGGGAAACCTCAAGCTAGAACATGGAATCCAAATCTCACTGCACTTTTAACACTGAGTGAAACTCTGGCAACTGCCAGAGAGAGAGGTTTGGAAAGGTGCAGAGTTCCCTATAAAGAGGGGTAAAAGGAAACTGGTGAGAATGCTCAGAAGTATGTGAAACATTTGCATGAGGAAAAATTGTGTGATATCTCAGGCTGGAAGAAAGGGTAGAAACAGATGTCTATAAATTCAGGCGGAATGCTGAGAAAAAATAAATAGTTGTTCCACGGTTATTCTCTCGTCACACAGAAAATGAGGATTTCACATCAAAAACACGCGTGTAATTTAAATACTTTCCTGAAAAGTGAAAAATAATAGCAGTTATATAACATTGCAGAGGTCAAAAGTTTGGTAAGCAGCATTCAGAAAATCATTAGGCAAAGTTTATGGAAAATTGCTTAGGAGCAATTTTGTATAACCTCTGATTTGTTTTCCCTCAGCAAAAGAAATTCTTTAACTCATGATCTGGGAGGTAGGAAAAAAGGAGGTTTTAAAAAAAATAGCTATACCCTTTTAAAAAAAAAATAAAATAGTTTTGTTGAGTAAGGGTAAGGGAGATTGGGATGCAGGGGACAGTCCTTTTACGCTTTTTTTCTCCAATCTCATGTTAAAGTTGTACTTCCAGTTGCACTGCAACTGAGTCTTTAAATGTCCCCAAGTTTTCAATAAAAGTTTGTACTATGGCTGATTTTGTTCTCACCCGAACCCTGATTATACTGTAGTCTGGAAACCACAATGGAACATCTATCTCCCCCTTTTCTCCCACTTCAGATGCCTACGCCATAAAATGCAGCCCCCAGATTCACTGGCTACAGCAACCAAGCAGTAGAACAATACTATTACTTGTTTTATGGCATTTATATGCTAATCTAATCTTGCACAGCATAATATAAACCATGACACTTTTACATGGCAACTACAAACTGACTACTTCTATAACTAATACATTGTTGAAAGGGGGAAAGGAACAGTAAGAATTTACCTTGCATAAGGGACTAATTATGTCAAAGGAATTATGGATAGTCTCCTCTGCTCACCCTCACAGCACAATCAACATGTAGAAAAAACTGCACAATGTATTTTTGCAGCAATTTCCTTGTACAGACCACTTCTGACACAATTTGGAACAATTCTAAATATGGGGAAAAAACCCAAAACTACACAAAGTAATTAAACTAATATCTGCCCTCAAGGTGTCAGGCAAAATAGTATCAGACATGAGGATAAAAAACTTACTGCATGAGAACAGCCATTCTCATCTTATAGCCAGTTATTTTTTCCTGCGGACACATCTGGTCCCACTCCAACCACATATTTTTTTATACAATTAGTTACATTAAATGGTAAGCCCTGAATCCAATAATTAAACAATTTTGCCTTTTCAAAAACATAAAGGTAACAGAGAAGAGTGGAAGAACTATCAAATAATTTACAATCAAAGGAATTGCAAGAACCACCAAATCAACCACAAAGGCACAACATCAAGGAAAATTCTGAAAACCAAGCAACCAAAAACTGATTTTCATTTCCTTTTCATCTTTATATTTCATTGTGTTTAGAGCAGTTCAACAACCCTACAGCTGTATCCCTATTTGTAGCACCATTAGCTTTCCAGAAGGTCTTCCACCAAGTATACTAAGTCCTGTTGGAGACTTCAGACACTCAGAGGCAGCACAACCAACAAGCATTTTTGAATTTCTACAATGGTTGTCATAAACAAATCAAAGAGTTTTGAGCCAAATGGACCTCAGTACCATAAAGTTTGTAATGAACCTAACAAAGAAAGAAGGGAAAAGCAGGCCTTGCAAGAAGCTGGCTTGACAAATAACCAAGGCTAGATTTAAAGCGTACTAAGACTTGAACTTAAGGCCTCCTATGGCACTTTGACCTCTCAGCTGGAAGGCAATAGCCCCTGTGGATGCTTTCTCCCATCCAAGCATCCCAATCCCTTTCAGCTGTGGGATTCACTGACAACAGGAGCACCTCAGTGCTGCTCTTGGAGCTCTCTGCCTGCCCATGGCTCAGAGCGTGGTATCCAAAGTAGCCCATGAAGTTGCTGTGGGTGTTTATGAGAGCAGAAGCCAGATTTGAATGCTCCTTACCTACCACCTCTTCAAAGGCTTTCATCACAACTTCTGAAGTGGCACAACTTCACACAGACATATTTTTTCAAGAAAACTGCTATTGTAAGAAGAAGTTTTAAATCTCTCAGTGTTGAGCATGTACAAGAATGCAAAACAGGCTGTTACTTTCAGTCTGGAGGGAATAAAACACAAAGACTATTAAGAGCTAAAAAGATCTTCAATAAGGTACTGAAAAAAAGTAGTGTTTCTACTCTGATATCATAGTCCAAGTGGCAGCATAACTCAGTTCCTAAGGCAAATATGCAGTGGGGGAAAGTACACAAAGGTGGGCTACAGAGGCATGCCACCATTGCATTAAAATTGCACAAGATTGCAGAATTGTCCGGGAAGTGCTCAGTCTATAAACCAGGTACATTCCAAGGATTTTCACTGTGATTTGCGCAGTACTGTAATCTGAACAGTAGAGAGGAATTAACAGAAGCACAAGGTATGAGCTAGCTTTTGTCTTTCAGATTCTCTTTCTGCTTTATAGGAGTCTGAACTTGAGTGTACATGGAGAGAGATAGGAACTGTACCCTAGGGAGATAGCTAGAAGAGGAAAGAAAAGAGAAAGTATGACTCCCATGACACAGCACAGAAATCAGTATTAGAAGGAAATGAGCTTTGAGGATTCAGCTGCAGTAGATGAAGGTTCAAAGGGTGCCCCTTATGCTCTTGAGTTACCTCAGCAGGAACAGCCTCACAATCACAAGAGTCGACAAAGATCCCTTTTGAAAAGGGAACAACATTTCTTTCTGTTCGCAGACAAGGCAGTAAAGTTGTGGCCCTTTAAAGGACATCAGGGGAAACAATTTTGCTAGGAACTGAGATTTCTATTTGTGCACATAAACCAAGCTAGGTAATGACTACCAGAGAACAAACAGTAAAGGTCCCTAAAGGTTTCAGGAAAATTCTCCTGCCCACATATGAGTCAGGCTGTCAAGTTTTGAGAGTGATTAAGTCAGGGTTCTTCATTACCTTGTTCAAGGTTGGTATTTATTTCTTGTAGGTGGCTTTATCATATTTCCCTTGAAGTCAGGAGCTTTGTTAAGAACTGGACTACATCTGTGGTTACTTCGGGATAAAAATAAAGCTCTCCATCCCAAAGGATTAACAAGGATTACATAAATAGAAATTTGTGGAAACATGAGTCACAAAGGACTGAAGAGTCCAATTTCTACACATCCAGGAGCTGTCAGAATATATAATTTCCTGATCTGCCAGAAAAATGCCAACACTTGGTTTTTCTTCAAGACAAAATTCCCCATGGAACGATAGTCTCTGAGACTGAGAGAAACTAAATAATTAAACCAACAAATCCAAATAAACAAAAAACTCCAACACAACACCCCCTACCTCTCCCCAGAAAAATACAACCACCAACCACAAAAACAATTACAGTTGAGTAACGATAAAATTCATTTCAGCTGCATTACAGAAGACACTTGCATATGTTGAAGCTTCAGTATGCAACAGATGTCTAGCTCTGCTAAAAACCAAGATGACGTTTATTTTGTTTATACTCATTACTTAGATATGAATCAACATTCACTGCATGAACTGTGCCCTATTTTAGCAGATTCTATTTAAGTTATTAAAATTAGATGTGTATGTCTTGGCCAAAGCAAAGTATAACATAAACATAGGAGAGTAGTGATCTTAATACCCAAAGGGCTTTACTTGCATGTTTTAAAGTAGAAAGAGCTACACATGGAAGAAGAAAATATCTACCACATGGGTTAAGTGAACAATGAACAAAGGAAAATTCTTTCATAAAGCTCTCCAAGAAGAAAACATCAAGAACAGTCAAGAAAGTGGGCTCAAAGTAACACATGATTGAGACACGCTTACTCCACTTCTAAACACAATTTATTCTGATTTGTTAACTCAAGAATCTTTATCTCATAATAGAAGAAGACTTAAATTTGTGAAAGAAATTATCTCTTCTCTTAAATCTATGCAGTTTTTACTTAATGAGCAAATACTTTGGGTTCTGAAGAAGTCTGAAATTGCCAAGACCCTGCAAACATGAATTATTTTAGTCTTCTAAATCTCCTTCTGCAAAACAGCAGCTCAGTGTGAGAAAACAACCCACACCAACCAGAAGCAGTCATTCACTTCTCACTTAAGCAAGACAAGAAATCATGACCAAACTGAGCCCTGTCCTCCAGTCAGCTTTAATTATCATACTAGAAATACCACACTTCCACTAACAAATGTGCCCCTTGGACACAAAATCAATGACTAGAAAGACTAGAACCTGCACACTGCACAATCATTTCCTATTAATTACTTAAACACCCTTAGGTCTGGTCTTAAAAAATTGAGGTTATTTAAAAACACTTTTAAAATAAATAGAAACAGTTAACAACTTCAGTCGTTATAACATTTTTATTTTTGCTCTGAATTAATACACAAACACATGTAAAAGAATCATGTTGCACATGATTCCTTCTTCCTACCAATATATACACACACTGAGTCCTTATCACAGAGGTTATTCACAAGCTTAGATCCAAAGCTAAGAGCCAAGCCTGACAGCATTTAGGTATTTATACTGCTGCTTTTAGATAGATAAAGGAAATGTACTGCATGAGCTGCTTCTCCTCCCCTGGAGGCTTGTGGTCAGGAAGGCAAACATACTCTGGACATTAGTTCCAAGTGCTACAAATCTCTTCCCATAAAAAGATCATAATATCTCAATGGAGGCAAGTCCCAGATTCAGAGGAACCAATGATGTATTTGAGCTGACTGCCACAGATGAGAAAGCCTCATGAACTCTAAGCAGTGAAGCAGAAGATGCTTTCTAATACATTTAACTCCATGACATTTGAATAAAAGTCAGATCTCGAGACTGCAATGTGCTGCCATAGAGGAGGAATGTAACATTATTTTCCTGATCTGGAAGTGGCATTACATTATGTCACTATAACCTAGTCCCCACTGAATTCACATTCAGAAATTTTATACAATCTACTGGCAGGCTATGGAATAGAATTCTATCCAGTATTAAAAATTCAGTTTAATAGATCTGATTTTGGCCTGGACAACTGGATAAAGTTACTCAAGAAAATCCAACTCGTCATCTAACTGGAAGCAGAGAAAGATTTAATAAAACAGGAAACGCCTTGGCACTATAATCCTATATTTATGAGCTATGGTTCCCCAGCATGACTTTTATCCTGAGAGATTAAGTTGTACCCTTCTACATAAATAAAATATTAAAGAGAGATTTTTTTTTAGAAGACTATTAAACTACCATCAGTGATCCAACAATGTCTGGGATAAAACACATCCAAAAATATATGTAAACTCTAGTTACTAGTGAATCTAAATTATGATAGAAATAAAAATCTAGGAAAAATACATAGAGATAAGTAAGTGAAGGGCTGTGAGAAAGGGCTAATTCTTAAACACATTTTTTTAAAGAGCATAACACTTTTCTTTGGAAACAAACTTATGCAGGAATACTTAACATATATTACAATATATATTCTCCATGGAATAAGAGGAAAATCTACAACAGGTTTCAGGAAAAGCTGGATGAAATTAATAGCATTATTAAGCATCAAGACCTTTCACTAGGGATTCTGTCCATAATACAATATGCAAGGGAAAAAAAAATAAAACATATCCTTTATTTCCATTCCTTTACATAACAAAGCCAACATCCTTATGGGCATCTAAATTAGCTATTAAGATTCTGCCAAGAGAAGACAAACTACCCCCTAGGAGGTTAGTCTACACCAGCACCTATATGTGCATTAAGAAATGCAGCTCATTCTTCCTCCGCTTTATCTAAGAGTACCAAAAGCACAAACTGTGTTGCTAAAGAAATAAAAAAAAACCCACCACAATCAGTGTTTCTGGGAAAGGAATTAATTCAGAATAATTATAAACAAAAAGAATCACTAGAAGGCATCTGAAATAAAGAAAAATGGAATGGGGTGATTACTTACTGGAAATGGAAATTCCTCTATACTTTATACATAAGAATAATAATACCTTTAATGAAAAAAGCTTTATGCAGATTTCTTTTAGCCTACTTCTTTCCTCTCCCCTAAAGTGTAACAACTAAACTAAAGCTAACTAATATGCCATAAATAAGATTTGAAGGACACGTTTCAGCAAGGACCAACAAATACCAAATATGTGGAAGATTTTGCACTAAAATTGTACCCACTTCACCTACTTTCTTGGAAGACAAGTCTTCCCTTAAAAAGGATTCATAACTTTGCTAAAATGAATGCTGCCTATATTTCTTTACAGATTCAAGCTTATTGCTTGTTTAGAGCATTTACAAAAGGAAAGTTACACAAATCCCAGGATGGTTGGGGTTGGAAGGGACCTCTGAAAATCATCAAGTCCAACCTCCCTGCTGAAGCAGGCTTGCCTAGAGCAGGTTGCACAAGATAATTCTAGGCAGGTTGTGAACATTTCCAGATAAGAAGGATTCAAAACCTACCTGGACAGCCTGTTCCAGTGCTCTATCACACTCAAAGTACAGAAGATTTTCCTAATATTTAGATTACACTTCCTGTGTTTTGATTTGTACCTTCTGCCCTTGTCCCTTCACTGGGCACTACTGAAAAGTCTGGCCCCACCATCTTGACACCTGCCCTTAAGATTTTTATGCAGTGGCAAGATCCCATCTCAACTGGCTGAAATAAACAGCAGCACAAACTACCATTAATGTGCTCCTCTTTATGGTTCTCACCAGTAAAAAGTGCTCATAATTCTATTTTAGCTGTGCTTCCTGTTTTTATAGGCCAATCCACTCAAGAAAGCCCTGATTTGTTGGGAGAAAAATCCCCTTTATGCCCTTGACCTTTCTAAGACCATCTTTCCCTTGTTAAAGTATACCAATAGGTCAAGCAGTTTTAACTGACTCTTATTTTTTATTAAAACATCAATTCAATTAACATTCCAAAAGTGATACTTTGGCACAATTCACATAAAACAATTCTTCCAAAGAAGTTCACTTAAATGGGCCTTTTATTGTTAGGACAAATAACATACTGAGAAGTTATGCAAGAATGCCAGCGTGGTGTGCTGCACATCACATGTCAAACTCTGCAAGATGTGGTTAATGATCTACAGGATCATCTGAGCGTTATCTGAAGAATATGTGTTGTTGCGATATGCTTTTCTTCACAAAAAGGCACACACAAACCCCTGTTTAATAAGAATCGCAAAACAGAAAATAATGGGAATTTTTTTCTGCACATTAGTTTTATTTCATATTCTCCAAGAAGATTATCAATCTAGGCATGTTCTGGTAGAAGCTGCAAAATAAAAGGCTAGTCACCACCTTTTTCTGATGTGTGGAAGAAATACCTCAAAAGCCATGCAGCCTTAATTCACAGCACACTTCCAAAGAACCAACAACTGAAACATGGGTAAAAATTTCCTGGTCTTTTTAACAGTTAACAGTGTGATAGTTTATGAAGAAATCTGCTTTTAAGTAAAAGCTTAATTTTCTAAAGGCAGTTAAACTAAAAGCAGATGCCTAGCAGCTTGCACAGGTGTCAATCAGTTACATCCTGCAGAGCATTCTGAGTCCCAGAGGTATCCAAAAAAACCGATTACCACAGATGAAGCCTTCCCACCCACAGCTCAAATATAATAAACATCCCTCAGTCATCTTGTCAAATTCTGCATTATTTGATCATTAATTAGTTTAAATATTCCCAGAAACGTTTTTAATCCAGCCCTGAAGAGCAGTTTGTCCATTTTCATTCCATAACTGGTAGTGAAGGCTTGCATTTCTGGCTACCAATGACAGACTTGTCAGACACACTCAATGAAAGGAGGAGATCAAGTTTACATGGGAGAGAATAGAAGAGAAAATTAAAAAAAAAATCATAAAGGAAAAAAAACATTTACAGAGCATGATCAGAGACCAAGTGTAATCCTCATTCAAATTTTACCTCCTGCATAATAGAGATGATAGAATTTCACTCAGTCCTTGTCTTGCGACTTAGGAGGAATTTGTATTCTATAAAATATCTAAAGAAAGGAAAGTTAGTATCCCACCAATTAGCTTGTTGGAGTTCACCTTTCAGATTCTGAGTTTTGATAGACTTTCAGCTTTACAAAGTAATCTGTTCAAAAAACAAACACCCCTCCCTCAAACACCACACTAAAAAACACCACATTCCCCAAACCCCAGAAAAACTCCACACTCCTCTTAAAAGGTATTCCCCTATGACTTAACCTCTTTCTTGTTAGGCCAGAGAATTGAGTATTTTTTCACTCACACTCTTTGCCTCTGGCATATTTCTCTGAACTAAAAACCCTACCCATAGCTCCTTTTTCCCATCTTTCCATATTATTTTATTACCGAGAATGTAAAAAGAATCTCACTGAAGTCACAATGTTACCTAAATTCTTGATGACTTTTATCTCTTCCTACACTTGTACTTTCCAGAACAGCTCATAGGTTCTGGGACAGCACAAGGTACCAAGAGCTTGGTTTGCCATCTACTACCAACTCAATGGACCTTGCAAAACACACTGTTGCCCAATGACTCTAGCTTAGCCTGTTGCCAGCACCCCATAACATTAGTCTCTCTTCATTTGCAGCTTTATACATTTGTTTAGTCTGTACATTTCTAGCTGCAATTGTCTTTTTATAAAGAGACTTATAAACTCAGTGCCTTTGGACTAAAGGCATATTTAGGGTTTCTATAATCAGCAATGCCTTCAGCTGCACAATACCTATGTAAAGGAGAAGTAGTATCAGAGAAAATTCCTATTATCTACAAGGTTTAGCCCACTAGTTTCAGCTTTTCTAGAACAAAAGAATACCTGGAATCTATTCTGCTACATAACTGCAAAATTATTTTTCTTGCTGCCAAGAATAAATCAGAACTTACCATTCTAATAATGAAATTAAGACTGAGCTTCTGAACTCACAAGAATTTTAATTTCAAAATAGATGTTCCCATAGAAACAGTATGCTTTCCATCCAAAGCTATCACATTTCATAAAAACATGAATATGCTTTCTATCCAAAGTTTTAAACTGCACCATATTATGTCTAGCAATACAAAGCATTACACAGAAACATAGAGAAAAGCTCCTAACCACACTACATATCATGTTTTTGCCAACAAAAACTTTGGCTAGACCCACATAAAAAAAATACCCCTATTTGTAGCTAAAGATTCCACTGATTCAATCCTGAATAACTTACATGTAGCTAGTTGGATTTACTTTTTTCAAACTATTAATTTTATTTAGCTCTCTTGATATACTGTGTTCATTTCTTCAAAAAGGAGACAACCCCAGAAGATTCAAGCATTTAATGTATTTTCAGGTGCCTGGAATGGTAGGGCCTTGTAGAAGATGAACAGAACGAATCTTAGGCCTGCCAGACAAGCAAGCATGCCACAAGGTGCACCTTCAACACAAATTGAAAAAATGACACAAAGAATGTTTCTCTCTGAACTCTCACAGCTGTGAAGGGAAATGTTTTATCTAAACACTGATATCTGGCAAAAGAAATAAGGGCCAAACAGATTGATGGGACATTACCACCCTATCTACAAGCAAATGCTCCACCAGAACTCCAGCAGAAATCTAGTATCGACACCATGTCTACTGAAAATGTAGCAGGGTGCTAAATTAAGCCAATTAAGGTAAATTCATGAAGTTCCTATATGCCTTTACTGAAATGAGAGCAGGAAGGCAAGAATTAAACTAGAAATTTAAGTCCAAGTAAATAAAAAACAGTGATGTAAAATTCTTCTGAAACTAGGTGTCTAAAAGAAAAGTTGAAACTGCTGCTTAGAAAGAAGTGGCCATTTGGCAGCTTTCCTTAAAGAAAATACGATTGGAAGGAAAAAAGGGGAAAAAAGAAACCTTGGATTTACTTGGGAAGAGTTCTGCAGGAAGCAGTATCACTGAACACTTAACTCTAGCAGCAAAGCTTGACAGTCAACTCCTGCTCAGCAGTGAGTAACAGAAGCCAGTTACAGGACAGGGCTGTACAATAATCTGACCTAGGCAAGACACTCGTTTCTAGCCTGTGGGAGAAGCTTTTCAGCTTTAAGACCGGCTGAAACATCAATTCATTTCCTCAAAGAAAAGTACCTTCTACAGAAAACAATTCCTTTTCCACAGGGTGAGTTCTAAAAGCAGCTGGTCTTTCTTTGTAGTACCTGAAAACTGCTAATTTTTCCCTTTATTTACAATTCCTTCCCACAGGGGTGAAGGCGCTGCAGATGAGCCCACTGCCCTACACAATTTCCAAGCAGAGGGTGTTGCCAGGTCCTTAACTTCAGAGTCACTCAAAGGAGACCATCAAAGCCCACACTCCTTGCTATTCAAACTGAGAAGCAGGTCTTAAGCTCAGGCAGGAATGCGTGGCCAGGTGTACTTTAGCCCAGTCTGACTGGCACTGCAGGGCCAGGAGGTCACTCCACTCTTCCTGGAGGTTTTATATTGCTCAATAAGGAACTGGCATATTAGCCTGGAGTGCTAGAGTTTGGCTGGGGCAGAGTCAATTTTCTTCACAGTACCCAGTATGGGGTTGTGTTTTGGGATTTGTGCTGCTGATTGGGAAACTGCATAGATAACACAGGGATATTTTAGGTATTAATGAGCAGCAGAGCACTAGAAAATTTCCTGTTTCTCATATACTTCAATACAAATTTTAACTTTAACTAATAGATAATACATACTTTAACCACTAAGTACCTTCAAAAAGAAATCTTGCACAAGCAGGCCATCCCTGTATGCTGAAAGATGATGTAGCCTACCTGGACTTCAACAAAGCCTTTGACACTGCCTCCCGTGGCACACTCCAAAAGCTGGCAGCCCATGTCTTGGAAAGGAGCACTCTGTGCTGGGTTAAGAACCAGCTGGATGGCTGGGCCCAGGACATGGTGCTGCATCCACCTGGCCACCAATGGTATGCCCCAGGGATCAGCGTCGGGCCCAGTCCTGTTTAATATCTTTTTGGATTACCTGGACGAGGAGATTGAATCTCCCTCCAGCAAGTCCACAGACAACAGCATGTTGGGTCAATCTGCTGGAGGGTGGGAAGGTTTGGCAGAGGGACCTGGACATGCTGGATCAATGGGGCAAGACCAGTGGCATGAGGTTCAACAAGACCAAGGGCTGGGTCCTGCACTTGGCAGCAACAACGCCAGGGAGCAGTACAGGCTGGGGGCAGAGTGGCTGGAAAGTGGCCCAGCAGAAAAGGACCTGGGAATGCTGGTCAACAGTGCATGTCCCATGAGGAGAGGCTGAGGGAGTTGGGGTTGTTTAGCCTGGAGAACAGAAGGCTCAGCAGGGACTTTATTACCCTCTAAAATCAGCTGAAAGGAGGGTGTAGTCGGGTGGGGGTCAGCCTCTTCTCCTGGGTAACCAGCAACAGGATAAGAGGACAGACTTAGGCTGCACCAGGGGAGATTTAGGTTGGACATTAAGGTATAATCTCTTCACAGAAAGGGTGATCAGACATTGGAATGGGCTGTCCCTGGACGCGTTTTAGGAAAAATTGGACATGGCACTGAGTGCCGTGGTCTAATTAACATGGTGATGTTCAAAGGCTGGACTTGATCTCAGTGATCTTGTCCAACCTATTTACTTCTGTAACATCACCCAAACACTGAGGGGGCTGGGGGTGCACAAGAAATTGGGATGCAGCCAGGACAGCTGGGCCCAACTAACTAGAAGGATATCCCACACCATATGGTGTCAAGCTTAGCAGATAAAGCTGGGGGAAAGGAGTAGGAAGTGGGGGACATTCAGAGTGATGGTGCTTGTATTCCCAAGTCAACATGATGGGGCCCAGCTTCCCTGGAGATGGCTGAACAACTGCCTACCAATGAGAAGTGAGGAATGGATTCCTTCTTTTGCTCTGCTGGCACATGCAACTTTTGCTTTACCCGCTAAACTGTCCTTTACTGTCCACAACTTTTCTCACTTTTACTCCTCCAGTTCTCTCCCCCATCCCCGTTGGGCAGACTAAGCAAGAGGGTGCTTGGAGCTTAGTTAAGATTGCCCTCCTAAATGGATCTCAATGAGCACTCTGAAATTCTACCACTCATCAGCATTCCTGCCAGCTCTCAGCCTGCCCACTACCTTGCAGACAAGAAATTCTTCCTGTTTTTCTTCATTCTTTATTCCTATTTTAACCTGAGTTAGGTTTTTTAACTTCCTCATTAGATACTTTGCTATACCCTTAGCTCATTACCTCTTTTTTTAAAATCAAAATTCCCCACAGGATTTATTGCAGAAGGGTTAACTACATACATACCAAGACAATCAGTACAAGGCAGCATTTTTGGAGTGAGGAAACACCATAAACTTAATAAATATCTTAATTAGGGAATTTACATTTTAGAGATGACAAAAAAGTTTATTATTACCCATTGCAGACCCTCTTTGGATTAAATTTTGCATCCAACCATACATAAAATTAAATGGTCTACTCTTTCAGAAACATTCTTCTTTTTCTATATTATCACTTTAATGCCAAACGCATTATATGTGTTTCTGCCTCCTGGCTGACAGTTATGTCCCTTCTTCCCATGAATAGGAAGCCAAACCACCCAGAAGTAGCTGTAAACTCTTTTGTGCACATCCACCCAATGGGAGTCACACATGGTAACACAGTAAGTTAGCTTTCTTCCATAGACCCACAGAAGAGCTTCAGAGCTTCTTACCCACAGAGGCTGTAGGTGCTCCATCCCTGGAAGTGTTCAAGAACAGGTTGGATGGCGCCCTGAGTAAGCTGATCAAGTGGGTGGTAACCCTGCCCATGACAGGGGGGTTGGAACTAGATGATTTTTAAGATCTTTTCCTACCCAAACCATTCTAGATTCATTTACAAGAGCATTAGCTATGGCAGTGCCTATTTTCCATCAGCCCCACTTTCATGCTAATTCCTTCCATTAATATTTCAAAAGCACTAGCAGCAAAGACAGGCCAGCCCTACCCCTCAGTGCTCTACTTCAGGGCCATCCCAGGACATCAGCCAGAGGCTTTTAGAAACCTGCAAGAAGTTCCATATTTAGACATTTTCAGGGATCTACAGGCTGCTCCTACCACAGCATCAGGCCACCAGAAGCAAGAGGTTTTTAGCCTTTAGTAATCAGTCTGGAAGGTCACATATCCATGGGAATGCACCTTCCAACCCTACCACACAGCCAGGGACCATTTTCTTCTTCCACAGCTGCAGCACAGCTTTGTTCAGTACATGCATGGGACACTGTAGTATAGAGAGGGACTCAAGTATATTGGCCACACTTCTTTTTGAAGATAAAGTTAATTACTAGGCTCATATGTAGGCAGCACTACTTCCATAAATCTTTTACCCTACTAGTATGTTTCCAGGTTGATTAGGAGTAGAGGACAAAGAAGAGAACTGGAAGCTCTTCTAGAGGCCTAGCTTTTACAAAACTGAAGTTAGTGCAAGACAGCAGCTAAATGCTGGTATTCATCACTGATCATTACTAGGTGAGGAGGGGGAAGGAAAGGCATCTACAAATCACAACATTCACATTCCAAAAAACAGAGTCCAGGTTACACAAAAACACATTTGAGAGCTGGCAGACTGTTTTGTAACAAGTGACCTTCTGTGTCACATGTTTCCAAAGTGAGGGATGATTCTTGCACATATAACAAAAAACACAGTTATCCAAAATGCTTCAGGAAGCTCTGGTTGTCAGATCAATAGCAGATACCCACAGCTGATCTGCCCCTGCAGTTACTTGGCAAGTGCCTCTTATTTAAGGTTAAATCATCTTTTGGTGAAATGGAACTGAGGCACAGTAGATAACTACATGTTAGCTCCTGATTTGTAACACTGAGTTTAACTTCAAACCACCCTTCACCAGCAATTTTCAAAATATTTAAACTTTGCTAAATGTGTAGAAATAAAGCCCATGGATCTCAGAAACTGAATTCAAAAGTCTACTGTTTTATTTTAAGAGAAACTCATATTAATAACATGGGACATAGAATTAGGCTCACTGATTATTATTTGTTTCAACATTTTCAATGATTTATAGGCAGGTTCTCAACTAAGAACACAAGCAATGAATTCGTGCATAATTAACCTTGAAGAAAATTATAACTGCTTCTATTACTTACCAGCTACCATCAGTTTCTATTCAGTTGAAATCTTTTTCACTGGGTGCTTCTAAATAGTTGCTATTTGTCAAAAGCAGGAGGTAGTTCTGGTTATCCAGTGGGCTGCCTTCAGCAAGTATCAGAAGTGGGAAACTGTGCCAGACAGTGCTGCTGGGTTTTGCAGGAATATATTTATTGTTCGAAACATTAAGATAATTTTATCACAGGATGTGTGACTTGTGTTTTCAGAGCTTATACTAAGATAAACAAATGGCCTTTACATTTCTGGCACTACTTCTCCCTTCTAATTCTCCTTCCAGTTTCTCTGCCTACACACTTAAGAGCATACATAATATCCACAGTTTAGGAGCATTAATCTGAGAATTAAAGAAACTGTAATCAGACAAGAGGCATGGTACATAAACTCATCTCATTATTGTTCTCTAACATGGAGTAGTGCTAAAAATCTTAAACAACTCAGTTCTGAACTTTCTAAACAAAATAAGCTACAAAGAGCAATGCTACCACTGTCCAGTGTCTGCCCATTCAACCCTCCTGCCAAGAGGGGAAGCTACTTATAGAAAGGGAACTGCTCACTGATTTGCTTGCACTGCATCCTTTTCTTCCATAATTAGGGCAGTATCTCTGAGTCACAAAGTGTTCTGCCACTCAAAGAGAAGATAACTATTCCACTTCCACTGTGGTTCCAAGACTTGAAGTGAAAAAAGAAGTCAAACAGGACAACATGGAAAGGGCACAAAACACTAGAACAGGAAGGGAGATAAGGGAAACAATACAAATGTCATACATACAGCTATCTACTGCAGGAGGGAAAGCTCATGTCCTAAAGGCAGTCTTACAGTCTCATGAAAATAAGAAGGTATCATACTGGTAGGGGGTGGAGGAGCTGAGCAGTTTGAGATATTTTTAGTTTCACAAAATTGGAGATTTAGCTTTTTAAAAAGCAACAGCCTGTATCAGGAAGGGAAAAAATTTTAAATAAATTCACTCATTATACCAGTGGGATTTTTTTTTTTTATTTAAAACACCCAAGTCTCACTTGCAGCAAGCCACAAGATTTGATGATCCCTTTTATGAGGTTTGGAAGATGCTGACTCAACTACACAAATCTTTTTCTTTCATTAATTTTTGTACCTATAAGCCACTACAGATTCTGGTAATTTCTCCCTTTTTTGAATGCACAAAAATTTTGAGAGCAAATGATAGGTGGAATATAAACAAAAAAAACCTTTAGAATATTAACAAGATCCTTATTTCTACCTTCAACAATTAAGAAAAGAACAACAGATTTATATGCCCAGATCACAGATCCAACTATGAAGAACAGAAACTGAATTTTTGAGGCCTTTCACAACAAAATCTCACAAATTTAAATATATATGGTTGAATATTATATATGACTAAAAACTCATAAGTAGTCATCAGTTGCAGAATGTAAATCAAAAATTTTCCTTTTATTTCAACTGTACTGAAGACCATTATTTTTAAACTAAGTATGTAGAAGTGGTTGCATGGTTGGACAACACCTTTTCTCTGTATTTTGCAAGAATCTCCTAAAGTACAAAAGCAATAGTTAGGAATATTAAATTTTGTAACAGAGTATAGAAAATATGTAATTGTATCAAAAAGATAGGCTGAGGGAACAGGGAGAAGTAGCTATGTCAAATGCTCAAACAGGTCTTTAGGCTCTCAGCAGGGATCCTCCGTGAATGACTTCTTGATGGCCCATGCAAAGCCAACTTCCATTCTCATCTGCTTCCTAAGAGATGGAAAGATATACTAGAAAATTCACAAACACAGCTGATATCTCCCTTTGAAAACCATGTTAATAAGCACTCTTCTAGATTTGTTTCTTTCCACACCCAGGTAGGTGTGGAAATCTTGTATGTTTATTGAGTTGGCTGCCCTTTTAAAGGAAGCTATCCTGACACTCCTGTGATGTAGGATAGCAAATTACTTATGTAAAGAATTCAAATTAAGAGCAAAAACTCATTCACTTCCTTTGACCACCTCTGCTCTCTGCAAAACACTTGCATTAGTTAAGTTTAATCACCAACCTGAAATCTCATTTCCTAGGCATATCTTCAGGTACTGAATATGAAATTACTGTTAATCAAGCAGAGGAAAATGAATTTATCACAGCTTTGATGCCTTTTGATCAACCCCCTGGATGCTGTACCCAGTGCTTCCCTGAAAGACAGAAAATCATTCAGACTTGGTGAAGAAAATTATTCTTTCTATTCCACAATTTTTAATGGCTCCAAATGTATCCACCACAGACTCAGCAACTTTCTAGATGGAGACCCAAACAAAGGTTATTTGTTTGGATATTTTGCAATAGCAAAATGTGACTCAGATGAGGGATTACTAAGTGTACCTTCAGTTCAGGCAGTAAAACACTGCCACTTGGAAGCTCACATGGCCAGTGGCTTCAACACGAGACAGCAACTGCAGTGAAGCAAACAATTCATGTAGATATAAGATGTGATTGCAGTGTGAAGTAAAGAGACTTAAAGTAGCCCACAGAATATCAGGAGAAGCTCAGCCAAGGCACTGTGAGGCTGCTTATGAGTTCCCTGGTTTTGATTTTTCTGTCCCCATAAGTGCATGTACTGAGGTGAAACTAGAAATGTACTCACCATACATGATCACTTGAAGTAGTAATTGTGAAACAACTAGCAGCCAGTTACCTGCCCCACACTTGTATTTTAAGTATCTACTGTCCCCTTAATTGCATAGTCAACAGAAAGACACCATAACCCTGACTGCCTAAGTTCAGGCACCTGGACATACAATAATAATTTTAAATACCTATTTGTAATTGAGTCAACATGTGTTTCTTTGTATACATTCACCTCTACATTACAGCTTATGAAGCATTCTGCTATTTTGTGTCACACTATTTACTCAGCTAGACAGAGAACTACTGGGAAAAACATTTCCTGTCCCATCCCTGGGTTTTTCCCCTCACACTCAAACTGAAAGAGCTGTTGTTTCTTAGACAGCTCAGGTATACATTTCACAAAGTCAAACTGAAGAATGCAACAGGGCATTAGTAACTTGTTTTCAGGCCCAGAACACCTATGCCTTTGCATATACCCTCTAGGACACCAGTTTAACTGAAGCCAATAATCAAGTTCTTGGACACCCTTATTTTCTACAGTCTCTCCTACCAGCTCCCTATCCACCAGGAAGATGAATTTCCATGTGTCAGCAATTTTTGTCAGCAGTTTTGCCACTGCATTTACGTTGTTTTACTAACCATTTCCCTTGTTCATGACTCTCTCCCTCATACATTTTCAGTATTGGCATAAAGCAGACAGTATTTAAACTAATCTTTCAGCTGTTGAGTCAATTTTGACAGACATCTGCAAAATATAACTCTTCCTTCAGTAACCACAGAAGAAGAATGCAATGCCAGAGGCACAAACTCTTCATTAGAAAGATTCTCCATATTGCTCCAGCCTAGAATCTGTGACTTTTAAAAAAGGCATATTTAGTCAATTCAAGAACTTGAACAAACTCAAGTCCTCTTGAAAGTTGCTCATATCTGTCGAGCCACGACAAACATGCTTTGGCACGATCCTGGACAGCTTTAGCCAAGCACACATCTCAGGTCACTGAGACTGTTCAGGGAGAGTCCTACTCAAATTGTTGAGTACTTTCCCACTTAGGCTAGAATAGCTCAGTCACTTTGCACACTATTATTAAATACCACATGCAAAGTGGGGATTTAATGTGGGAGCTGGAACACAGAAGGTAGCACAGAGGTTCACACAGATTTACCTTAGCCTGCATCAAGTACTCACGAGGTGCCATAACCTCCCCATTAACTTACCTCTGCAAGTCAGTACTAAAATTACACATTAGAAATAAAATTCTGCTTTCAATAAAATAAGTTAGCTAAAGCTGAATAAATTGTGTTACTTTTGTCTTCTGTTTCTTTTTGACATGTATTTTTCACTATTCCCTCTGACAAGGTATTTCCATATTTTTATTTAATTTGCATACAAAAGCACTTTCAGCTGCAGTGAATTTGTTACCTTTGACTTTACTTGTGTATCATTGTATTTTAAATTGCTGGACACAGAAAATAGAGCTTCCTCCAGGACATTCCCCAGGCAGTTCATTATTTCTTCATATTTTTAATCATCTCCCAAGATATTCTGTTCTTTTCAGGAAACAAAAAAAAAAAAAAAAAAAAAAAAGGCAATCCAGTGCACTGTTTCACAATAACAAAACCATGTTTCCAGGGATAGTCTAGAGCTTAAATTTTTATTCCTTCCTCTGTATCTGGTTCAGAGGCTTTAGATACAGAGCTCACTGACAGCGAACTCTCTTCAGGAATTTCTGTTCCTTCAAGCTTCAACTCCTATGGTTTCCTTTTCAAGATATGAAAACATATAGCTTATACCCATACACAGTAATCTCAAGGAAGCCACACTATGTGTGTATGAGGCACTGGTCCTCAGACATCATTGTTTTTCATAAACAATCATGAACAACTAATTGAGGCCAACATAATATTCTGCAAAATAATTTTCTCAAGGGCAGAAAGGAAATTAAAATGTTTTTAAAAATTATTTAAAAAATCTAAAAATCAAAGACTCTTGCCAGTAACTGGCCCCCAAGCCATTACTCACCAGCAACAAACTTAAAGGATTTTATTCTCCATAATTTCCAACCTCTATGTTTAGTTCTCACCTGTTGAGCGCAGATACACACTCAGCAGCCTTCCTCACTGATGGTCCCTGATACCCAAGACACTTTTTGAGGTGATAGCCCCTATGTCCTTCCAACAAGAAACCTCCTGAACTAAAGATACCTCACTACACATTCAGCAACACCCAACCCCAACTGTTGCCAGAATTCCATCAGGTGCAGAAAGACACATGCATCAGAGCCCCCTTTGGTTTCAACTAACCCACCCAACCATCTCATCTGCAGCTTCTTTTTCCCTGCTGTCATCCTCTACTTTCGAAAGTCAAAACCAGAATAATATCAGAGTGGCTTCAATCAGTGTTCACTTGTGAGGAAATGTGTCACCTAAATCCTCCTCTTTCTTTGTTCTGTTGCTATATGATGGAGGACCATGTTTCTGCCCTACCTACCGACAGTTTGCATATCGTTCACCACACAAGGCAATGTTTGGTTCCAGCTTCCTGGGCTGACATCACACTCTGAGGACCAAGTCACATCCCGTTGCCCTGATTTTTAAAAGTGTTAAGTTTTCTTTTATAGTTCTTTTGAAAGTTTTAAAGTTCTCATAAAACTTCTTTAGCCTTCTGATAATGTTTACATATTTCTACTGGAGTTCTCCCACACTGTTCATGTAAATAATGATTGTTTTGCATTTTTCTGTGTGGGAGGAGAGAATTGATAGACTCTTGGTTTGACCAGTGTGGTTGGAGAGGTGGTAATTCCATCTTCCAATCCATGGTCACCTTTGGAATTCTATAAATACCAGATGTTCGACTAAAACTTTCTCTTTTTTCTCTTTTGAAAGTACCAAGCTTTCATTTTGTGTCCAATAGCGACAACACCCCATATCAGGTTTGCCTTGAGAACTAAGCTGGGTCACTGCCTTTACCAAGAAATGGAGTGTAGGATCAGGGGAAGCTCAGATTGGACATTAGGAGAAGATTCTTCACTAAGAGGGTGATGAACAGGCTCCCCACAAAAAAGCACCAAGCCTTTCAGAGTTCAAGGAGGCCCCTCTTGGTCATAGGGTAAACCTGCAAGGAGTAGGGAATTGTACTTGGTCTTTATGGGTCCCTTTCAGCTCAAGATATTCTTTGACTCAGCGTGAACAAGGAAATGTTCATCAACACAGATAAACTGTGGAAAAAAAAAAAAAAAAGAAAGAACAAAACCAAACCCACAAAACTGTCAAAGCCTAACTAAGCAAGGGGGGAACCTAATCCTTTTTACCGGGGGAATCTAACACATCTTACCAGCTAAACATTGACACCTTGCCCGAGAAAGCTCAGCACAGGCAGCTGCCTGCACTGCAGCCTACGAAACCCCAGCAGAGATCAGAAGCTGTGAGCAATTCACACGTGTTCACTAGCACTGATTAACATCAGACATCAGCAAACCAGTCACAAGAGATGTAAGCACTCATTAGGCAGATACACTGCAGCTGACCCAAGGCACAGAAGAGCCTTTTCTAGGCTATGTTTATGTCTTTTCTCCGTAACTATACTAGCTCTGACAAGTTAAAAAAAAAATATATATATACATATGCAGGTAAAAAAAAATAGTTGGAAGATGTAAAAATATGAACCTATAGCTGAGTATTCACAGAATAAAAAAATCAAGTCAGTCCTTGTTGACAGATAGCTCAAGACGAGAAGAAGGAAAAGTAGGAAAGTTTCCTTTCCATAAAGTTAACCCTTACGTTTCCCCATTATAATGCTTCATGAATATCTGCTAGCAAGTTCAAAATTCAGCCTTTTAAAATAGAATTAGAGGATCCTGATGTGAACTTTCTAAAATACTGGTCATTCATTTACCAGTTGACTGCTCTAATACTACGCCAGCAACACAGGGCACATGGCCACTAATAATTAAGAAATCTTGCTGCTGGGGTTAAGAAACCACTTATCTGTCAGATGAACAAATGTCAACTTAAAGAGACTGAAAAATCTGACATATAGAAAAATTTTACCTTTTGAAATACCAAGGCATCAGAAAACATGCCTGAGCACTCCTACAATATCATTAGCTGTAGTCATCACACGTTATTATTCCAGTTTTAATGGTGGAATAGGACCAGGACCCTCAAAACTTCAGGAGGTTTTGTGCTGCCAGACATAAAAGATTACATGTTAGCTCTGAGCTACATATCATCAGCACCCAGCAGGAAGCTTTAGTGTGCTCCACAGCTGCTGTCAGCACTGCGTAGGAAATATATTTATATATACACATATGTATATACACACACAGAAATACATATATATATATATATATATATATAGCTTTGACATCCGGAGTGTCCAACCCTCAATCCTTTTGTGTGATGAGGAAGGTCTTCTCACTGATGTTGTTGCTTACTTTCCTTGTTGCAGAAAAATACTACTTCAAAAAAACTAGTACAAAGGTCTCAAAGCATGTACTCAAATTTTTTAAAGACTAGACTCTATCCAGCAAACCAGCTCTTCAAAATATGCTAAAAGTGTACAGTTACTTATTTTTGTACAGTTTATGTTTGTTTTTTTTAGTACCTTTGAATTAACTGATCCAAAGAGAAAACAACAAATGTAATTTGTTGCATCAGAATATAAGAAGTAAATAATTCTATGCACCAACCACAAATACAACAGCAGCCATGCTGGGTCAGACACAAGACTGTCTATCCAAGCCTCTAACAATGGAGAAACAGCCAAAAGCAGATGGCTAGGAAAAGGAGAGCTTTGGAACACCTCAAACATATGATTCTTCTCCCAACTATTGCTCCATCTGTGGCTTGTTTCCTTGACTTGAATGCAACTTCCAAATAACTTCTCTCATCATCATCAAATTGGAAAACAGGAGATGTTGAACTATTTGTCATGAGCATTTACATAAAAAAACAATCAAGTCTGACAACTTCTGCACACCCATTTTACAGGGCTTGCGGATAAGAACATGAAAGATTTAGACTAGACTAAGCAGCTGATTTTTCCAAGATAAGGAGGGGTGTGAATGTACAGCTATGACTCCTCCCTAAAATAACTGATTTACACTTCAAATGTAAGTTGGTAGAACAGGTCAGGTGTGCACACTGATTTCATTAATGATAACACAGAAATGCACATTTTAAGCACTGTGGTAAGCAAATTTAGTTCTTCCTAGGAAAATGAGATTTTTCTAAATTCAGAGCGGGAAGTAATGCAAAATCAACAGAGTGATTAGTGAAAATGACACACATTTTAAATACCTCAGAAAATCAGCAATTACACATGTATTCATGCATACTTAACTTTTGATCCATCACCACTACTGCAGATATTCTCATCAATCACTAAAGTCTAAGTGTGCACAAGCATCACTTTGTATTACAAGAATGAAGATTCATTGTATTGAAGCTTGCATTGTTACAGTGAAATGCCTACCCCATACCAGAAAAACAACCAACCATACAATCTGAACTGCAAGTAAAACATAGGGGACTTCTATGGAGATCAGTCCTAAAAATAATGCTCATAAGCAACAACAAAAATAAACATATATTCACATACTAAATATAATATGAATGGAGAAAATTTAAAAAGAAGATGTATTCCAATTTACCTTGTTTAATTATGTATTGAACTAGTACAGTAGCTACTACCATGCATACTCTAATTTTTCTAGGCCAAATCTTCCCTATTTCTACATCATACATTGTATAAAGTGCTATTGAGGTATCAAGACAGACATCCTGAGCTGGCACTCAGTATTTAGGTAGGTGGGACGGGTACATACTTTGATCCATGTTCTTGTCATTGCTGTGCTAAAAAATTTCAGATCTCCTGGATGATTGTTTGTTGCTGGATTTCTCTATATATCTACACATACATAATTAAAGAAAACAATTTATCAGTATTTGATAACCCTATAACTACTTCACAGGAATGTTAGCAACATCAGGTTAATAAACAGACAAAAAAAGCTACATTTTAAACTCCTCCTTACTACACATTCCAAGCTTACTTGGTACCCACCTGGTAGAGATAAGACAGTGAGACTGCAGAGAAATAAGAGGCATAGACCAAGGTCTCCAGACACATTGAGGCCAGCAAAAGCATAAGGTCCACACAAAATAAAAATAATAAACAAATAAATAACACTGGCTTTTGAACCCCCTAGTGACTTAACAGCAGAGTTACAGTGTCAACAAGGTCCCTTACTTCTTCACCAGGACAGCAGAAAGTGCATATGTGCCCTGGGAGCTTCTATTAATTCCAAGATTAATGAGAGCAGTTAATAAATGAAAACCCACAGGCCCCAACAGTGTAGCCCAGTTTTGGCAACTTCCATCATTCTGCAGGAGCACAAGTCAACAGGGAGATGGTGCAAGAGCCCTTGTGTGCCCCTGAAACACGAGAGGGGACAGCCAGGCTCAGTGCTAACTCCAGCAAAGGAGAAGAATGAGGAAGATGTGTTATGCCACCCTGGCACAATACAGCAACACTTTTCAACTGTTGCTCTGCAAATAGAGCTTCAGCAATTCTGCTCCAGAAGTGCTGCTGAGCAGCAGGAACTTCTACTGCAGAGCTGTGCATTGGCAGTGGCCCTGCAGAGGGAATTGTGGCCACTGGGGAAGTTATTGCTGAGCTCTGAACACTTGCACTGTCCTGACACAGATATCAGCTGGGTGCTTCACCTGGCACATGGAGATTCCACCTCTGGAGCTTTCCAGATTCCACATACAACTGGAACCTGATTCCTCAATTAACACTGAATAAAACACTGCAATAAGAATAAATGACACACAAAAAGGGCTCTAAAACCAGCAGACAAGCCTTGGAGGGACTTATTTTATTATGTATGATAAAAAAAAAATAGAAGGTGTTAATGAAAATTACCAAGGAACAACCTCACCAAGACAGATGGTTTTTCTGTTGAAATAAAGCCTACTGCTAATCACCCACGGGGGTCTGGCTTACTAGAAACAAGCAGCAACTGGCCACAAGAGACTCTCCATAGTAAAACAAATACATTTCAAAACTGAAGTAGATTTTTAAAAAAAGTACTGCAAATGATATAGAAAGTATATTTAAAACAGAGCTACTGGTAGAGAGCTTTCATGATAGTAACAGATTACTAAATGCAAGAAAAAGCTCTTAAACACCTCCTCCCCACACTTCCCAAAAGTGTTTCTGTATAACTTTTCTGCAGTTTCATTTCTCCCTTTCCTCCTTCTCAATTCCTGACACAGGAAAAGCCATTTTGGACTAGATTGTGACATGAAGTGACACAGCAAATGAACTTCCCTCCCAAATTTCATCAAGAGGAAACTGGAATATTGCATGATGCTGCAGCTCCACAAGTTTCACAAGGACATATAAACTGCATTCTTCATGTTGCCACTAAACAGTTTTAAAAAAATCCAACAAAACATGAAAACAAAAACCCAAAAACAAACAAACAAAAAACAACAACAAAAACCCAAAAAACAAATATTATCTTTGCAAAGAACAACTTAAAGGCAAGAGCATCCATTGACTTAATTTTGCAGGACACTCTGGTCCTTTACATGACAAAGGACAGCTTCCTGACTTAATAATCAAGAGCATGACGTTCATATGACAAAGATCACAAACCACTTCTCCAGTCCGTGCTCTCCCACCTCCTCCACCCAGGCCTCCAAACCACAACCCACTCTCGGTCCTGCATGCCGGAGATGCTGCCTGCCACAACAGTGGGACAGACAGCCCCTTGCTGCTATCCCAGACAGAAACTGCCGGCAGCCCATGCTCTTTGTGCACCAATTTCTTACAGCTGCGGTGGAGGGGAACGCCACGTCTGAAGGGCTGGCAGGCAGCACGCGTTTGGAAGTCCGCGTCTGACACCAGCTGATATCAAACTCAACAGTGCACGACGAGAAGGGATGAACAGAAGCTGTAACCTCTCTAATTCCTGACTGAACTTGTAGCCATCTACTCGGGTAAAAGTACGAAACCAGGCACTGCAATCTTCCCTATACATCCACATTTCGCAAAGCAATTCTAAAAATAGAATTGATGAGATGAGCAGTTGTAAGACCCCTTATGGTCCGTCAAAATCGTGTCTCTTTTCAGACTCTGTCCTGCCGCCAAACCCCATTATTCAGACGACTGACTTCACCGTAGAGCCGAAACAAGGCGATAAGCAGCGGGGCAGGGTTCCCGGCGCCGGCCGCCGCCCCCGGGGCACGGCGGGGATCACGTCTCCATCTCCCGCCCGCCGCTTCTCGGAAAGCGAAGCTGTCCCGAGCGAGGTCACCCACCCCGCAGCTCGTACACTAGGGCCGAGGCAAAACTAGGGAAAAGAAAGCTCTATGCATCCCAAGGCACGGAGGCTGCCGCGGGCAGCGCCGCTCTCACCGGAGCCGGAGGAGAGCGGCAGCCCGCCAGCAAACACCCCGCGAGTGTCGGGCAGCCCCGTTCCGCCGGGAGCCCGGCGCCGGATCCACATCCCCTCCCTGCTGCCCCCCGTGCCGGGGGTCCCCTCACCTGCGGTGTCCCAGATGGAGATGTTGTACGGCCCCCACTGCTTCAGGTAGAAGGCGCCGCCGACGGTGCTGACCGTCTCCTGGAAGCGCCGCTCCATGTAGCGGTGCAGCAGGGAGGTCTTGCCCACGTTCATGTCCCCCAGCAGCACCACCTTCCCGTCCGGCTTCTTCATCGCGGCTCGGCTCGGTTCCCTGCCGGCGGCCGCTCCTGCCCTCTTTCCCGGCCCGGCCCGGCCCGCTCCGCCCGGCGGGGCCCCGGAAGCGGCGGGACGAGGGCCGAGAGCCGCCTCCGCCGGCAGCGCAAACTTCGGGGGCTCCGCTGGAGCCGCCGCGATCCGGCCCCGGCCCCGGCTCCGGCTGCTCCTCCTCCTCCTCCTCCTCCTCCCCCGGCCCGGCCCGGCCCCGCTCCCGCCCCGCCAGGGGGAGGGGACACGGGCGGGGAAGCGGCCGGAGCTCGGCGGCCCCTCCGCCCCTGCCCCGCCCCGCCCCGGAGGAGCCGGGTGCGGTGTCCCGGCCGCCCCGGGGCGGGCTGGCCGCTGAGCGGGGAGAGGCCGGTTCTCGCGGGGGTGTCGGGGCCGAGCTCGGCCTTGCTGAGCCTTCGGGGGATGCAGCTGCGTCCCGGGACGCTCGCGTCCTTACAGCTGGAGATGGCACAGACACCATCTCCGCAGCCCTCCTGGAGCCCAAGGCAAAGCCCGCTCATCCCGCTCCCCTCCTGCGGTGTACATGGAGGGGCAGAAAGTTGCTCCGAAATTAAGGTCTCTCACAGAGCTGTGACAGCTGCCAAGCAAACACTTCTGCCCTGGTGAAAGGGAGGTATCGGGGATTATTTTCCGAGGGCAGGTCTACCCAGTTTCACAGTCAGTTGCCCAGCTGCTGTAATTCAGATTAATTCCATTACAGGTGACAAAATTGCAATCATCTAAATTACCCAGAGATCAAGCCTATCCTTTTTGCATCAGTCCTCTTTATGCCAAACAAATCTGGGAAAAATATTAATAAAATATAAACATTCTACAAATTTGGGGCAAATGAAGGGATAATTTGCAGATGAGCTGAGGGGGAGGAAACAACTGTTGCAATATTCTTAAGAGAACCTACCATTTACTAATTTTCTCTCCCTCCCCACAGAAAAGTGGTCAGATAGAAGCACTTTTCTTAATAAGTAAACACGTATCCTCATTCTTGCATGTCTCTTGTTGAAACTGCTAGGATTTATTTAGCCAGTCTAGGCTTCATATTTATGAGATGCTTTGATTTTCACCAACCTGCTAAAAAGGATTAGCTGTGTGACCGTTTGGGTTTTTTAAGCCATGCCTACTTACTTTTGCTTATTCTGCTTTTACTGACCAGATTTGTAATCTTGCAGCTGTACCCAGTGATATGTAATTTCAGTTCAGAATAAAATATGCTTCAGATATTAAAGTACTGGATATACCCAAAGAGAGGGGATATTAAATGGTTAGGTAAAAAAAGTCTTACAAGTCACTTCAAGGTATTAATATGGGATGTGTTTCAGGGCTGTGTGCAATACTAATTAAGGGGGGGGAATTGTTTCACTTGTATAATTGTGTTGCTCTATTTTTATGTGGCATGTGCAGCCTTTGTATTTTCTGACTGGATTCCCATCTCACTCCTAAAGTTGGGGAAAATATACTCATTGGATCAAAGTCTTTCTCTGACATACCGCAAAGCAAGTAGGTTTCTTTTGGGTGCTTGGTATGAAAGTGTAAAAATAACAAAAATTCTTTTTATATGGAGACTGCTTGCAAATTCCCATGTGCAATATGTTTCACCCTTTTGAAGTGGCAGGTACCATTTCAGAAAGAGAAAAGAAGAATCTTGTATCAAAGAGTTTAGACCATAAGGATCTGCACCTGTAAAAAAAATCCTACTCTTACCTTATGAACTATTTTACTGTCCAGTCCATAACAAAACACCTAAAAGTTTAAACACAGTCATTGATTTACTTCAGGTACCAAATCCTAGCAGTTAAAGCACTTATTATTTCTGAATTTATACACACAATTTAAGCACAATTATTTCTGAATTTTACCAAAATTCTGCTGTATTCAAATTGTTTTCAAGTACTAGTGAAATGTAGGTCTTTCTGCTATTCAAAACAAGTACCAATAGTTTCTAAAAGTAAGCAGAGATGTTAGGACAGAAAACAGTCTGAAAAACAGGGTGAAAATGCAGCTGGGATTTTAGGCTCTGTTAATAACACACTCTATATAAAGAGAAGCCTGCTCCCTTCACAGATGTTTTCTGCAGTTTCTTGAAACACATACCTACATCCCCACATATTTGAGTGGGTGTATTTCCAGCTAGCAACAATCAGAAAGACAGGGGACTCTCCTGAAAGTGTCACCAGCCAAATGTCACTGATGGCAATGTATCACTTTTGTATGTTAAACATAGGCTAGCTCAACGAGGCACCATATTCATCTGGTCCAATACTGGTTTGGACCTGGTGTAACAACTAACAACTATCACTCAGCAAGGGATGTGCACTATCCCACAAGTATTCATCTCCCATTCACTGCTTACTTAAAGGGTTGTCTCTGTTTCACAGCAATCTGTCCCTAATAATCAGGTGCAACAGGAGGGTGCTGTGTGGTGTTTCAGATCCTCGGGAGAATTTAGGACAGTGGTGATCTGAATAGGGTCAAGGTATGTCAAAGGGCCCCTGAGGTGAGCCCTTAAAGAGACAAGTTTCTGAAGTCCTCAGCAGCCTGAGCTCCCACTGACCTCAGGAAAACACGCTCACTAGGCAGAGCACAGTGTGTTTTGTTATTACTGCCGACATCGCCTTGGATGAATGCACTTCGAACTACAGCATGCAATTTAAGTCACCTCTGGTTAAAGTCAAATGGCTCACGATAGTCTGTAATGCAATATAAATAATAACAGAGCATATGTGAAAATATTTGGGAAAACATTAAGGGCCTGTAATTTGCTCTCTAGCACTCAGATGTATTGGCCTGTTGCAAGGTAATTTCCCCAAATCACTGAGTCGCCTGTAGCAAGTCGTCTCCACAGCTGTCAGTATGGGCATGAAGAATGACAGTAGTCACTATGGGCATGAAGAATGTCAAATTAGGAAGGCATATGGATAGGTTGATAGGAAGGCATATGGAATACTTTACTCTGTATGTGAACTACATACATTGTCTGGTGTTTGTTTTTCATTTTAGAGCACCTGAGGACACCTCTAATTACAATGAGGTTGTTCATTAGCCTTCCTGACAGCGTGACAATGTGCTCACCATGGTTGGTCTCCAGATGTTCTGAAATTCAGACTCTTGGATTAGGATACAAAGAGTATCCTAATGTCCCTAAAGAGGGACAGCACAATAAAGTCTCTTACCCACTTCTGCGCTAGAATAAGACCTTCCCAAGAGTAAGAATGTTAGCCTTGTACACAAGCCAAGAACCTGAGCCAATAATGACTGTACTGACGTCAGGGTAACTCAACCTTTCTAGTCTCCCGCAGTATGAAAGCTGCTTAGTATTGCAGGAGAAAATTAGAGCCTGTTTATGTTTTTCCTTGCCAGACTTCTCTATATATATATATTGTCCTGCCTATGGTCCTCATTTGGTCTTCAGGCTAACAATATTTTGTAAGTTCACATGAGGTGAAATGTTTGTCGCAGAACAGGATTGTTTTTTGCTGAGCTGATCTTATTTTGGAGACAAATTGGGCAAGTGTTTGAAAGGATGTGTCACATCAGCTACTAACTGCTGCCCCCAACGTGTCACAGGTGTGCTGTGGACTTGGTGTTCAGCACCTCAGCCTGCCTCCTTTTTGTCCACTGTCAGTGTGTTTGTGTTTTGGCATGTTGAATCTCCATGACCTGATGTGTGCTTTCTGGAGGTACCGCAGGTGACCTCAATGGGACTGTTTGTAATGATAAAGGTGGTACAAACTTATCCTACTTTTAAAACATGGAAGAATCCATAACTTAGAGCCACCTCTATCTCAGTTACCTACTGAATCCTAGACAAGGCTTTACAAACCAAAGAGAAGGACAATAAGGAAGGCTTCTTCCTTGTCCTTAATACGTGCTGGCACACCAGTGCTTTGTTGCACCTCTTCATAAAGCATGAGGTCACTGCAGAAGCTACAAACAGGTACCATTTAGTGAACTACATCAATTTCTGGTTTTGTTTCTGCTTATTGCCTTCCTTTATGACTTATTTCTTCTAATAAGCAGTGAGTTTACTCTATTTAATGAGTATGCATGCTCATGAAACAGAAATATTTGTCCTCATCATCTTTCAGACAGCTGTAACTAGAACTCACTCTCAAGGTGCTTTCTTTCAGGCTACAAAGCCTGAAATATGTAGACAGAGGAGTGGCAATGTGATGAGTAGCTGTGTAGCCTGAAAAAGCTATTCTTCATGTTGCCACTGCTTTGCCTACATATTTATTCTAACATATACTAGGTTCTTCCTCTCCACCCCACAGGTTAGTCCACAACCTAGATGCCCTAATCCAGGGAAATTGCCTGTACTGCTTATCAAAAGCTAATCCGCCCTTCTCTAGGGTCGCAGTTCCACACGTTTCTCCCTCTCCTTTTCCTGGCATTTTTCTTAGGCTGGCACTGGCTTTGGTTTGACTATTCCCTATGACAACTGAGCTTGATAAGCTGATGAAAAACCAGCTCGGCCGTGACTGTGAGTAATTTTTTGCTGGTTTTGTGATCAGCACAGAGGAGGCTGATGAGGCAGCCCATGGTTGGAGGCACTGAGCTTCAGTTCCCTGGGTCTTCAGCTAAGCAGTGCTGGCTGCTCACTTTCCCTTGGCAAGTGTCCCTGCTCTACCTCATCTTCAAACATTGCAGGTTGTGGAGCACCTCAGTTGTAGGACTGTTTTCTTTCACCAGGATTGGAAATGTATTTCAGTGTATAATTTCTGCCTGGTCTGTGTCTGAATCACATCACACTGACAGTGAGATGATAAACCAACCAGCTCAAGACATCCTTATCATAGAAAAGCCTGACCTGGATGATTAGAATTTCCCTGTGTTACAGGCAGTTGAACATCAGGTCTTAGATGGAAACCATGAAGCAACCTGAGCTGTAGATATACTCAACCTTTGAGTGAGCAAAAATAAACTCTTCCCTGATGCACAGGTGCTAGAGATGCAGATGAAAATAGGAGCTCAGGAGGAACTTCCCACCCAGGTCTTTCTTAGGAAGTTAGTTTAGTCTTTGTTGCCAGCACTGTGTGGAGGGAGCAGTCCTGCTGTGCCTACTGCACCAGACAGCTTGATTCTCTCCTTGCTAGTTCTTCCTGCTCACCAAAATCATCTGAGCCCTCCAGTACCTTGTACTGTGACTGGTGTTTCCCTGTATGAAGGAATCAGTTGCTCTAATTCTTCTAGACTTCCCAATATATAAAGGAAAACTTTTTTTACCTGAGCTTTAGGGGACTTAGTGTGGATATACTCAATAAATGACACAAAATATAGGACTGGAAATTCAATCAAAAAGTAAGCATTGTGATTCAAAGTTATCACAATGCAAGAATTTCTGGTAAATGCACTAAATACGAGTTTTGCATAGATTGATTTTTTTAACCGCAGTATTTTAAGGTCTAGTCTGACTTCACCAGCGCATGAGAATTCAAGGCTGTCCTACTATCATGTTCCTGAAATTTAATAGGGCACTGTGTGTATGTGTACAAAGGTACACATAAGCTTACAAGAAGTTACAGAATTATGGCCTATTAAAAAATGCATTATATTTTCACTCTTCCTGGCATCATGAAGGAGATGGAATAAGTTAGCCAGTAGTAAGACAGAATTTACTTCAGTTTTTATAAACTCATTAAGATTCTTGTCCATAATAAGCAGACCCATGTATCTAGGAGACATCCTATGGACTGCAGCAGCCCACAATGGGAATATGAGTGCAGATTTGGCAGAATCAGAAAGCGTGATCCCATTGACTAATATATGGGAGTCAAAAAAAATTGCAACTCCTGACCTTTAAATGTGAAGTTATTTCCACAACACATTTGTGACAGTTGAAAGAATTTAATTTTTATTTGCAAGTTCAATACTGTCATCATATGAATTGTTAAAAAAATTACATATACAGAAGAACAGACGTGTTTTTAGTTGAACCACCTTGTTCCTAATGACATGCATGCATATCAAGTATCTTTTTCATATTAAACCTTAAGTCATTTCTCTAGGCTGTAGCCACAGTTATTCTCTATGAATAAATTCACATGGTACCCAGCATGCCATCATTGTTTCTGGTCATGAAGAAAAGGCCATTGAAGAGCATCATAGACAAATTTGCCTCAGGGCAAAATCCCATTGCCCTGGTTCCAGACAGGACAGAGTTAATTTTCGCAGTAGCCAGAAGGGATCATGGCTAGGGCCTGGAGGTAACTCTGTACCACCTCACATCATTTTCTGGGGTCAGGGGAAGGGGTCCCTTCCTGCTGTCAAAGCATGGCCACGTAGTGGGGTGCTGTCAGGGGTTTCTGTGTGGTGAGCACTCACATGTGAATTGTTCACCTCTTAGACATGTTGTTATTAATATTGTTGCTGTTACTCTTCAGTTTTTTATTGCATTGCTGTTTCCAGTAATTGTTCTTGTCTGAACCCATGATCTTCACCTTTTGAGCCTCCAATTCTCCTCTCCATCTCCCTGTGGGGAAAGGGAGGGGATAGAGAGGAGTGAGCATGGGGCATGTGGTTTGGAATGTTTCATTGGGAACACTAAATTGGGGAACCATTTCTAAATCATGACACACATCCAGTCAGGAGTTACACTTTGTCCAGCCTCTAGCCCTGTTACTACACTTTCATTTCATCTCTTGGCTGGACAAGCCATTGCAATCTTCTTTTTTCCTTCGTCTTTGAACTCCTCCCCACTCATACTGGCAGTTGTAGAGAGAAGTGGGATTTCTCCTCCTGGTGCATGTTAAAGTTCAAAAAAATAGATTGAATTTGGCAGGAAAAAACCAGCTAGCCTCTTTTTGTCCCCTTACAGAAAGACAACACTGTGACCTTCAAAGTGTAAATTGATGACTATGAAATGAAATTCATCACAATGGTTTCTCCTAAAAGTATTGCACCCCTTCATGGGCTCTTGTTTCATCCAGCCACGTGTGGCCCTTGGATGAGAGATGCCCCAGTTATTCATGGATAAGAGAACCTATTTAGAATGGAAATATTAATGCAATTAGAAGGATAAAGATAGTAACGATTTACTTACATATATGAAGATGTGACTTCCAGATTAGAAGAAAAAAGGATGATCAAAGTGGAATTTAGAATAGACAAATATAATTTATACTAGCATGTTTTTGGGGAGCAATACTGGAAATTCTTGTCAAGTTTGTAGCCTTCAAATTAGAAACTTACTGCATAAGATGTTCCAGTCCTCTGCTAGTCCTAGTTTAGAACTAGGAAAAAAAGGAAGCTGTGATGATTTTCTTAGTTGCTTCTGTAACAGAAAATCTTTTCTTCCTAGAATATGAAAAAGGACTTCCTGGCTGCTTTCTAAATTATATATAGAGATAAAACCCTCCAGAATATTTCAGATTTTAGTTGCTAGCTAGTTAGTTGGACTTTCACTGTTTCAATTATTATATCTAGGCATTAAAGCCTACTAAAATAGCTTCAAACATAGCATGATGGCAACCTCATTACATTTGAAACATTGCCATACCATAATGTCCTGTAGAGAGTTTACATAAAGATGGTGCAGTCAGAATTTTCTGTTTTTTCTGTGTCTTTAACCACATATTTATGATTAAAATGAGGTGCACCAGTCCCCAGCCCATCACTTTACATCACAGTGTTTCTGAGAATTAATTTCTGTGTTATTCTTTTGAGTGCATTTCCAATTTCACCATTCAAAAAATTGCTGTTTGTTGGTCCTAGGAAACTGTTCTGGTTTGCTTCTACCCTTTCTTTTTTAATAACCAAGGTTTTAATCATTACTCACCTTGGGTACTCCTCCAGAAATCTTACTGAGATCAGTGGAGCTATTCATAGCCAAGGTATAAATAAGTACGATGCAATTTGACCTTCAGTCATCTCAAAAAAATATTGTCCAATCTAATTATGTAGAGAAAATTCTACTGTAAATTCTACAGCAAAAATACTTTAAAATTGCCTCTGACAAACAGTGTCTAGTGCTTGCAGCTGAAACTTTAGGTTTTTTTCCTGCTATAATAGTTATTCTCTGTGTAGCTCTGTTATGTGAAAATTTGAGCTGTTTGCTGAAGCAGTATATTTTTGGCACTTATGAGTTGCTAGGAATTGCATGCTGCTGTTTCAACGTCTTTCCAGACTGTAGATGCTGCTGTCTTTCTTGGGGCCTGGCAAGTCACCTAGAAATTATATCTTTTGCTGAGGATTCCCTTTACAAAAGCAAGTTGCTGAAATAATTGATTTAGTACTTCCTGAAATGGCTTCAGCTCCGAAAATATTTAAAATTCTGCTTGCTTGCTTTTTTCCACTTGAAATGCCAAGGGGGAGGTAAATACAATTGTGGATTGGCTTTCTTTGGCATTAAGTTATCAGTATTAATTACTATTGTTATGATGTTTCCATCTTCAGAGCATTGCAGAAATGCAGCACCACAATCTGCTCTCGTTTTCACTTAAGCCAACCTCCCTAAAACATTGCTTGAATTGCTTATGGGAGCAAATCAGTTCTGTAAGGTATCCTAACCCTCCTTCACACCCAGGGCAAGAAACTCTTAATCACAAGGGAAAACTTGGAACCCTAAAGGATGAAAGAAGAAGGAAAATACTCAAGGAAAAAGTTTCTATTATGAGATTTTTCCTCAGTGAATTTGGATAATATGTATCCTTTTAAGACACTGAGAAAACAGCTTCTGTGACATAGAGGACATTGGAGAAATTATTAATGTTAGCTGATATTTAAGGTAAATCTCTAATTTAAACAGAAGTGCTGGGTAAAATTCATTCCAGATATAATGCTATATAATTTAATTTACTTTGAACACCTGCTTCTGTCAAAGCTAGTCTATATAAGGAGTAAAAATACAGAATAAAGAAAACTTTTAGAACATATTGGAGATGTTAACATAAGATTAACATAAGATTATTATTGGAGTAAACTTGTCCCCATTTAAGTCAAATAAGGAAGCTTGTAATTCTCTAAAGCTCAGATAAGACTACTATAAAATAACATGGCAACACTGCTATTGAGAAACCAGAAAAAAAAAAAAGAAAGGTGATAATTAATTTAATATAGACAAATGACACTGAATGGAAAAAGTGCCTGAAATTAAAATGTGAAACAGAAGGGGATATATCCAAAGGAGAAAAGAAAGACTACAAAATATTGATTCAAACCTTTATTATAGAATATATGCATGGAAAACAAGAATGGAAGAGGGTAAAATAAAAAGAAATAGAAATACCCAGTCTGACTGTAGACATCAGTGAGTCTAAAAAAAAAAAAAATCCATTCTCAGTGAAATGGCAAGTATGGACTTAATCCCATGGCATATTCAGCTGAGTGCTTAAGTATTTTCTTGGCTCTTAGGAATACCATTAACAGTTAAAAGCACACCTAAATGAAACTTATGCTAAAATTCTTCAGTGAAGAAGGATGGACTAGAATTTAAATTCTGTTATGAGTTTTTGATTAGGGTTATAAATTACCTAACTTGTGGACACACTGATAATGGATACTAACAAAAAGAAAAAATTGAGCACAGATGGAGAAATTGCAATGAACACTTTAGCTGTGTTCTTCAGAGCAAGTAGCAAAAAATCCATCCACTTCAGTGAGCTTCAAAACACAGCCTGTGTTTTGATGCATAAGGCACACAAGTTCACAATGTGCTTATACTTATTGCACATACATTTTGTGATCATAAAGGAGAAAAGATCTGTAACAAACCTTTGCATGAAGGCACAAGAGCTGCAAGAACTTGAAACTGAAGGACTTTTTAAAATTGAAGAATTTAGGCAATTCAGAAAGTGAAAGCGGAGTTTGTTTTTCAGATAAAACCTTTTCCTCGTTGTCTCTGTCCTCAAATTTCCACTACAAAGGATGAAAAACTATCAGGAAATTACCAACAGTGAGAGAAGTCATTCCAGTCTTGTGGTGGGAGGTTTAAAATGGAAGGAAGTAATTGTTTCTTCTCACTGCATGATTTGAGTGCATTGCATGATTAGTAAATTGCAGAAGTTCTTGCCTTGTGGAGGTCAAAAGTTAAAAAAATAAAAGGAGATTAGACTAATGAAAATCAGAAAGTCTCAAAGCTGCTAATTCTGAGCAGCATTTACCTGGAAAGAGCTCCTGTACACTTGCTCTGTTTCCCACTTGAACCCTGCTCACCTCTATGAATTGAATGGTTTTATGGAGCAGCCCCCAAACTGCTGAAGGTACATATAATCATAAACTGAAACTTGGGCCAGCTTGTCTTAAAGCATAAATTTAGCAGGTGTGGCATTTTGGGAGATAAAAATGACAGCTCCTTTGTCCCTTCTGTGGGACACTGAGAGTTCGAGGCACTCAGGAGGTGACTGTAGAAAGGGGCTGCAAAGGTCTCCCAGATTCTGGCCTTCCACATCCTCTAGTATAAAGCTACTAGACCCACATGACCCACATGGAGTCTAACCAAGGTTTTATTTTTCAAGCTGTAGGTGCTCTCTTGCTTCCCAGCTGGAAGGATCATAAAATTTCTATTGTCATGATCCAGGTGGTTGAAAGGAAAAAAAAAATAAGTAATGTGGATTTCAGAAGTATAATCTATACTGGATTTGAGCAAAGAAATATAGAGATAGTAGTTAGAGATTTTTGACTGGAAAAGTTTTTGCAAAATCTGCATAACTTGATCAAAACTTAGGTGAGGGTCAATATTCAGTCTTAAACTACCTGATTAGTGCTGGTAAATTATGATTCTGATTCTTGTAGCTTCCTTCTGTCTGGTCTGTTTCTGAGAGACTTTTCTGATCAGCTCTTTTATTGTGTCCCTGGCAAGACAGGTGGCTGCTTGTGCCCCATTTGTTTCATACAGAAAATGAAAACAAATTGCAAGAGGCTGCTGAAATAAGTAGTTTATATTTTCACCCTGCTAAGATAAATATTTACTTTGGGCCCTCACATGTTTTCAGATCTGGCCCAGAATTTATCAGACACTTGAAATTGTTAACTATTAACCAGTATATGGAGGCTGGTTTGGTCACATTCTGAAATCAGTCATTGCTGAAGAATGAGATGATTCATGATCCTGATAAATTCAGTTGCTGATAGCAGAAAAAAAATAGCCTTTTCTGAGAGCAGTTGATCAGTATCTACTCTTTGTGCATATTAATTGCATTAACATAACATGATAACAAATGAAGAAAAGTAACTGTTCACCAGGATCACTCAGGGACTAACAACCCAGCCTCTAGTTTTGACATTGCTTATCTGTATTAACAGAATTGCATTCTAGCCTTCTTTACAGTTCCCTTTTTGCAGAAAACATTGAGGCATTGAGGTGCTGGAGTGTGTCCAGAGAAGGGCAATAGGACCTTAAAGGGTCTACAGAGCAAGTCATGTGAGGAACGGCTGAGGGAGCTGGGGTTGTTCAGCCTGCAGAAAAGGAGGTTCAGGGGCGATATTATCACTCTACAACTACCTGAAAGGAGGTCTCCCAAATAAATGATAGGATGAGGGAAAATTATCTCAAGTTGTGCCAGGGAGGTTTAGATTGGATACTAAGAAAAATTTCTTCACCTCGATTGTTGTCAGGCAGTGGAATAGGCTGCCTAGGGAAGTGGTTGAGTCACCATCTCTGGAGGTATTTAAAAGACAAGGCTTAGTGATGGACTTGGCAGTGCTGGGTTTACAGGTGAACTCAAAGGTCTTAGAGATCTTTTCCAATCTAAATAATTCTATGATCTGAACTGAGCTATGGATACATGGTGTACCTTGTCCTAAAGGCAGTCTGTTGATTTCAGCCTGTGAGACACACTTCTTCCTCAGTTCCCAGACTGAATGGTTTGGGTATATTCTATACAGTCAATGAAAAGAGGTGTTTTTGAAGGCCTCCTGTAGGAGACCCTGTCAGCTCTAGGTGTCCCAAGGGTCAATAAAGTGCATCTACTATGGCATTACCCCTTCAGTTAAATCTGGTTAAGATTCTCTGAGTTTCTGCTTTGTCTGTTCTGGTCATGGATATATGAAAGAACTTGAAGCAGGGGTATATCCTTTAGAAGATAGATATACTTTTGGAAAATATCCTTGAAGAAACAATTTAATTTAGTGCTTAGTCTCATACTACATTTTGTGGGAATTTTGCAGATTTGTGTGGTTGCGCCTGGAAATATGAACCACTTCAATTACAATAGGATGTTCAGAATGTAATTGCATTATGGGGCATGAAGGCATCTCTCTGTTGCCGATTCTGGATGCCTAAACATTTGTATCCAGATTTTATAGCTGAAGCACCATTCCTGTCCTTTTGCTGTTGATTTTTTCTATGTAAAAGAAAACTTGATGCTCAGACAGGAGGGAGCAGGTGCAATCTCGAGCTAGTGCCTTTATCTGGACAAGTAGGAAAATCAAGGCTGCAGGTATGTATACAGTATTTATGCCACAACACTATTGGCACAGCCAAAAACTGGAGAGATTACTTCTGAAACAAGCTCTTGCAAAGAAAAAGAAGTGATTGCCATTTCTCTCAGCTGTATTTTTTCACGAAGTCTCTCATTATGTGATTTTAATGTTTACCTTACAAAGTCGGATAAAACATACTGGATGTCATGGGGATGCTGGGGATACGCCCGGTCCCGTAGGAGTCTGGAAAGCTGAAAATGCTGTAAGATAATTCGTGACGAGCACAAAGCGGGGGCAGGAGCAAGGTCCGGGAGATGCCGGGGTTTCTGCCCGGGCCGTCGCGGGGCCCCGGGGCCGGCAGGTGGCGGCACGGGCGCCTCGCACCGGGAGCCGCCGGCCCGCGCTGCCCGGCCGGGGCTCCGCTCCTTCCAGCCTTCTAACCCAAATAAGTGGCAGAAGTACGGCAGAAGTACGGCAGCCCGACTGCCCACGCGTCCGTCTTTCGCCTTCCTCCTCACAGCATCATTTCTCAGCACGATACCAGGTCCCAAACATGAAACGGCTTCTGGGCAATTCAGGCTACACGTGGAATCTTGTTGAGGGATGCAGCACATTCGTCTTGCTGTCCTGCAAGAGATTACTACTGTGCCTGAGAGTCTGTGTGCTCGGGCTCTTGAGCTAACAGCAGTGTGAGTGAGGAGCAGTGAGACAGAACACCCCAGCTGCTGATGGCCAGGGTCAGGTCTTTCTGAAAACCAGGTGACTGCTAAAGTCATGCAGCTAAGGGAAATGTGAGTGCCATGGCCCAAGGAGCAAGGGGGACATTGCTATAGGCTCAGGGGTCAAAGCATACACTTCCCATGCAAATCAAGTGGCCAGAGAAACCATATCTAATGGAAAACTTGTTTGTAGTGTTTTAAGTTGCCACCCCATTAAATTTAAGTAAACTGGTGCAATGCTACAGGTAGCAATACCTTCGGCAGAGCTCCCTTTGCTGTGTGGAGGCTGCCAACCCCTCATGGACCTGCTGAGCTTCTGTGTGCCTTTGCAGAAGTGCCAGCCCCACTTCATGGGGAAGGGACAAGTTCTGATAAATAATAATGATAAATATGTTCTTGTTATTATTATTGCTGTTTCCCAGCAGCTAATAAATGAATTACTGCAAGGAGTCAGGGGAAATCCCTTCACTCTGAAGGCCCAGGAGATTGTCTGTCTCTTAAGTATTTCCTCACTACACTTTGCTCTCTAACTGCTTAACCTGAAAGCTCAAACACATAACAGTCATGTGAGTGCAATAAGATTTTTTTCAGTGGTAGATTCACAATCTTACATTCTGAAGAAGCTAGCAGATGACGGACCTGATGATCAGCCTCAGTAGTTGCCTTTTCATCAGCCTTGCTCCTGGAGAGGGAGACCTAGAGCTGCCCAGTCTGTGTCCAGGGCCACCATCGCTGCAGCTGCTCAGAGAGTTTCACATAAGGGCAGAGGTGTCACTGGCTGCTGGGGCCAGTGGAGAACTATAAAGCTCTTCATTTCCCTCTCTCTAATTAAGCAAACAGCAGCATCTTGAAACTGCATGGTATTGTGGCAAGTAAGGACCAGCATTTATCCTGCTTGGATACAGTTTTGCTACCACCACTCTGAATATTAATTATTCTACCCACAAATTAAACTGAAAGCTTATCACAGCAAGAAATACTTGACAAAGATGAATGATTCAAACAGCAGAGATTACCTAGGTTGTCCACCCTCTGGAAAAGCTCTGCTGATAAGCTCTGTGAAAGTCGTGTGGTGGAGACAGAGAGTCTCTTCCCCTAAACAGTCACAGCATGAGTCCAAAATTTGTATTGCAGTCATACTTAACTGAGATGCTGACATCCTTGAGATATTGCTGTTCATATATTCTGTCACTGCCAGAGTAATCAAGAATGTCCTGGGCCTAGAAAAGAAATGGTTTAGAGGCCACCACTCATATTAAAGAGACAAAAGATGTTGTGGTGTTTTTTTTTTTTTGGCCATTCATAAAACGGTCAATTGATGCCTTCTTTTGTAAAATAATCTGGTTCCACTAACCAGAAAAGTATCATTAAGTCAGCAATACAAATGAGCTGCCTGGTAGAAATTAATTCCCATGTTTTCTGAACCGGAAGAAGCATTGGCAGAGGGCAAGAGTCAGCTGATGGTAAGGAATTAGTCACAAAGCCAACAGCCATGCAGTGTGTGCTAGCGTCCAGAGCCCGTGGCCATAGCCCTGTGGTTGTCATGGCAGCCCAGAAGCTGCCGCTGCCTGGGGATTCACCAACCACTGCGAGACCCCTCTTCACGCTCCGGAAATGGATGCCACGGGAGGAGAGCCGAGTGCAAGATCACAGCTTTCAAGCTGGATGCAAACAGCCAGCTCCATGTTTACAGTGCTGAAATAAGATGGGTTTCCTCCTTCAGTCACTTTTCTCTATCCTGTTTTTACAGTAAATACTCTGTCATGGGGTACTCTTTCCAATGATGCTTTATATAAAAAGGCAATAGAAATGTCATTGTATTCAGAAAATGTTCACCTCTGCAGTCAGATGCTGTTAAGACCATACTTACTTTCTGGAAAAACTTATTTGCTGTCTGTGTCTGATGAGCATAGAGACTGAGAGCATTCCTTAAAGACATGAAAACAACGAACCTCCTTTTAAGTGCGTGTTATATTCCCTGCTTCCACTCTCATAGTCATGCTGGCTCGGCATATCTCTCTGCTCCCTCCTATGCATGCATATACCTTGCTTAAGCCTGTTTTGAACAAAACCTGTGTCAGGTGTCCTGTGGCTTCCTGCTGGATAATTTTCAGGTTGTGTGTTATCACCTGGGCTGTGTGTGCTGTGGGTGCTGCTGTGTGTATTTTTCCCTCCTGCGCTTACACACGTATATAAACTCTGCTGTTTCTCACCAACAGCAGGTGACAGCCTTGGTGCAGGGGCTCCGTGTGCAGGCTGCCAGAACTGACCATCCTGGGACTGTCCAGAAAACGAACACAGACCTCTATCAGTCCTTCTGCAGTCTGTCCTTTTCCCCTGGCACTGGTAAACCCCAGGAGGGCAACATGGCTGCTGCAGAGCCCAGCTCTGCACACCTAATGCCAACCAAGAGCCCTTTTGTGTGGAGGAAATTGATCTCCAAGGTGTGCTGAAGCCCTGTGGCACTGTGTGCCTGAGCACCAGTGGCCAGTGTGCACAGTGTGCCAGGGCCAGGGCAGAATGAAAACCCTGGAGGTTCTAGAGCAGTGTCCTGATGGATGGATACTGTTTAGGCCACAAGAATCACAGAGGCCTTCACCTTGCAGGAGTGGAAATACCTGATGGTGTTCGTTCCTATGGCTTTGAGATGAAGAATTCACCCCTACATTCAGTGCACAGCCTGTGGGAATGAACGGCCGTACTGGATTAGGCTGTCAGGAGTGAAGGCTGTCAAGTCAGCTTCCAATTACTTTGTCAGCCGTCAAACAACATTTTTCACCTCTATATCCCCTGCTTCCCAAATCATGATTTCTATCTCTAAACAATGTCAGTATATTTATAATAACGGAATGTCTATTCTTTGTTTTCTCATATATCTCAGAAACTACTTTCTGACTGGATTAAGCACTCTGGTAGCATGAAAAAATACAGCCACTCATATGGTAATATGGTAAGAAAATATACAAACCCCTCTAATTTAGTTGTGGTCTAAATATCCTACTGTCTTAACCCAAGTCTAGGTAAATGCCTTGAATTGCAAAGGTAAAGGTAAAGAAACAGCAGCAGGGGGTCAAAAACAAGCTCAGGATTTCCTTTAATGCAAACTATGATGCTGAGAGTTTTAGGTGATTTTGGGTTTTCTCCTCCATTTTTAAATAAGCCTAATGTTAATATGTGGATTCTTCATGGTATTTCAGCTGTTGCTCAGAGTCAGTAAAAAGCTCTCCATGGCTGCTACAGAGCTCTGTGGAGCAGCTTCTGCCAGGGCACAGGAGTAGCACTGACACAGCCAGTCACAAACACTTTTGCAAGAGGTGAACAACCTTGTTTTCAATTTATCAGTGATGCCCTTATGTCAGTGGGATGGTTGAAAAGAAAAGCTGCTTTTACTTCTGCTGCCATGTAATACATGATCACAGTCAACATTAGAAAATGACAGAGAAAGCAGATTCTTAGGCACAGTGTAGTGTTGCAATCCATTAGAAATAAAGCAGTGAAGCGAAAAGCTGAAAAGTTGCTGTACTTTCAAGGAGTCAGTGTCTAAAAACACCTGCAGTATTGTAAATATAGATACAACCCAAATAGTTCCAATGCAATAGCTCTTGTACACCAATGGAGATTATTAGACAAGTCTTCTGTAGTTAAATAACTTTTACATGGAGCACTTTGAAGCCTGTAGGCATATATCTATATGAGAACAAAAACAACATTGAAGAAATTAAATTTTGCATGAGTTTTTTGGGAAAAAAAAAAAAGACATAAAATCTACCTTTGTCCGTATTGAAAAGGGATGATTGAACTTTTTCAGCTTGGAGACAGGTTGTCTTTTATCACTGGTATAAATATTTCCACAAAAATATTCCATTGGTTTCAATTTTATTTACCAATTAAATGCACACACTCCAATCACAAAATATAGAACATTGGGAGCAACAGGTTTTACTTGGATACCGAAAACTAGATTAGTACATCAAATGCTCTTGGTAGGGCCAAAAAGATATTTGTTGCCTTTTGATTTTGATATTTGTTGTAGAGACTACATTAAAGTGCATCCCATAAGACCAAGCCTGTAGCTGCTGGAGACACTGGCTGATTACTCATTTCTAGGTTTGCTCACTTCCTAGCCCAATACTATGCTCGCTAAAGAGCAAAAATTATGAGCTTGAAAGTTATTTCCTTCAAAACCATAGAACAAAAATTCAGGGAAAGAAAAAATGCATATGTGTGTGTTTTCTCTAACACAAGGAAGTTCTCATCCAGGGTAGGTGCTGCCTTTTTATATAGTTGTGAGAGGGGATATAAAAGTAAAGATTACTCCGTGTAAAGCATGCACATTAATCAAACTCCATGCAACCTGAGCCATGGAAAGAGTAAGAGGAGCAGGGTAAAATGCATTGTATTTCATACTGATCAAAATAAATTGTTCCCTGTCTGTTCAGCCAAACCATACATGCCAGTTTCTGAAGGCAAAATGAGGTAATGATACTGTAAATATTTAATTTATTTTTCATTTTTCTTATAATCTCCAGTCTTTGAAATGGTTTATTAAATCCCCCAAAGCTACATATATAATGAACTTGCGATAGTTGAGGTTACAGACTCAGTCATGCGACGGAGCCAGGGTTCCAGAATGTCTCTATTAATTTTCACAGCAGCAGCACTCTGCAGTCTTTCCTGCTCTGCTGAACACTCCTAATTTTGATTCATTCCACTGGCATTTTAAGCTGAAGGTGTTGCATATCGGTAAAACCTTACAAAGGGAAGACCTTGTAAAATCACGGCTCAGGCCTGTTACTTTGGCTAAGCAGAAAAGGACTGTAGGAAAGACTCAGCTGAATGAGGGGTACAAAAACAAATTATGTAACCATGGCAGGTTCACATCCTGGTGTATGGTGGTTGAATTATGTTTGTTATGATTTAAAAGTATTTAGCTGATAATGGGCTAACTGCTTAAAAAGGCCTGGTTTTTGCAATAAAGCAGCTCTCCTTTGCACCTGTCTGGGGACTCTGTGTCACTATGGACCCTCACCCCACATGAAGACATTAAAAAAAAAAAAAAAAGGGGGGGGATGTTGCAAAGTCTTCAATAGTTTGTTGGTAATGTGCCATCCTGGCCAAAAGTTTAGGAGTGACTTTATTTGTATTTCCTCACTATTCCATCCCTTGGTTTATGCCTACAATAAAGAGAACAACAAAGCTCTAATCTTCAACAGTTTATTTGACAATCTAAGAGGCACTGCATACAGGGTAATGACCATGATATTTCACAAATTTTTCTTGCATGCACTTATCAGGCTTTAATGGATCTGTCAGTGATGCTGACTGTGGTTCTTGAGCAGATCACTTGGTTACCCACTGCTCCCTCAGCTACAGAAAAAAATCTTATCCAGAAAGCCTCTGTATTTCCAAGGGCTGAAGGACAGGGGTGTGCAAAAAGAACAGGTAAGATCAAGACTCTGTCTTCAGCAGAACTCAAATGAGATTAAGAAATTCTCAAACTGAGTTACACCCATTTTTCTCATCCTTATAAACAAGGAAATGCTTCTGCCAGAAGCTAGTCCCCCCTGAAACTTTCTCCACTCTATACCAGTAGGCAGTTGGGAAGGAAAGGGCAGATAAATAAAACTAGCTCCACAGGTTGTGGTAACATTATCAATGACAGACCCTGTGGCTTCCGTTGTGTGACACCCTTGTGGTGCCACAAAGCCCAGAAGGCATCAAAGAACAACCTTGGGTAATTTCCACAGGGCAGGAGTTCCTCCACTCACCCCACTCCTCCAGAAATGTGATACTACATTGCCTGTTTCCCTGGTCAAACATGCCTCTTCTTCACCAAACCATTTTAGGAATGAGTTCTGGAAAACCTGAAGCATTTCTTCCACACTACCTCAGCTTTCCAAGGAATGAAGAACAGATCCCTTTTCCTAGCTCACTCAATTGCATCCGGATGCTTCCTAGAAAGTGTAAAAAGAAGCGTCTGTGTCCCCAGCCAACCTCCAAGGACACCTGGTCAGTGCAACTGTTCAGGCATCAGGGTTTCTATTTTGCACGCCTCTGGCCAAATGTTCAAGACAACATACTCGTGATGGCACGCTCACGGCTCACAGCCAGGCTCTACGATGTCGAGAGGTGTAAAGCATGAGCAGCTGCGACCAGCTGCACTCCCACCCTGCTCCATGGGCACCAAAAAATGCAGAACCTGAAACCTAGCAAATGGAGGTATTCCAGGGATTTGTATGAAGAAATGGAATCCTTCTTCATTCCAAGAGATTCTTGCATAAAGTAATATTGTAGGAAGGTTTCACGGCACAGATTAATAAAATGAAGTTTGATGAAAGTAAGTGCTAGACCCTGAATAATTTTTTTAGATCTGTAACAGTTTCCTAATTAATTATACAACTTCTTATAATAATTGGCTAATTCTGTTTTTAACTCTGATGATAGCACACAAGCAAATTTTACATGTAGTAGTGACTTGAACAACTCAAATTTAATCTCATTTCAAACTGATTTTATTACCCTTTGTGTCCTTTCTCTTGCAAGTTTTGATTAATGACAGAACAGCTCCTGCAACCCTGTGGTTTTCAAGTTTCTTTTATTGCCTGTTGTGTGAAAGTTCAAGTTCAGCCAGTAAATTATTTGCCTCCTTTTCTTTCTCCTTTTATTAATTTGCTACCAAAAAAAAAAAAAAAAAAAAAAAAAAAAAAAAGGACACAAAATTAGTCAGAATTTATCTTCATGAAAGCTGCTTTCAAATTGTAAGCCCCTTAGTATTTTGTCATTCTCAATGAGTTTGTTAATTACTGTTCTGGTTGGTACTTGGTTGGTATTTCTTTGGAATTCCTCTAGCATGAGTTCAATGCTAGCAGTATTTCTGTTCTTCAGGATAATGGAAAAATAAAATACCTATAACTTAACTGGTACTCCTAGGGTTAGAGTTTGATTCAGGGTTAGGGTTTCATCTCAGTGTGGCATAATAAATGTGAGATGAACACTTGTAGATATTTATTAGCAAGTCAGCTGTTCCACTCCTCACTTCTGGAGGAGAGCCATCCAGTCTGGATGGTCACTGTAAATGTCTGTCATCCCAGGCCCTGCTGCCTCTTATTCTTGTCATAGTTGTGAGAGAGCCATCATAGTTGTGTTCTACTTCTGTCATCTGTGAAGAGGGATTCTATGGCCAAGTTCCATAAACACTGAAATATTGCCACCAATCCACAGTCATCCACAGCAGCCAGAGCTAGTAACCCATGCTCTCTTCAAGGGTAATGGAACAGAAGAATTGTCCCTTATACTTGCCTAACTTCTCACAGGCATTCATTTTAGGATGACACATATCAGCTTTGATGGTACATTTCCCTGTTCATTGCTTATGAAAAGAGCCTATAATGTAATCTAAGGCTAAATACATCACCTTCAAACACTTAAATTAGGGCAAATGGGTTCTACCCTTACCTTTCAGACTTCAAAGAGAACACATGTCAAGAGGATTTGGATATCTTCACATGCAGACTCTAGCCTTGTCACAACCACTGGCATAAGCTCAAATCTGATTCTGTCTACAATAAAAAATGGAAATTGGTGTGCCCATATTTCCTCACATTTGTGTAGAAGGTACCTGAAAAAGTCACAATAGGCACAAAAAAAAAAAAAAAATTCAAATCCATACACACACACCCAGAAGAGTACCAGCATAATCAAGCACATACTTTAGGTGTTCCAGTTCAGAGTTTATTGTAGCTAAAAGTAGATGAAGTGGGTTTGCTATCCTGACCTATGGACTACAGTAGACCAGCTAAAGGAAGAAATCTTGTTCTTCCTGTCAAAGGGAAGGAGCAGACACCTGTTGAAATGCTTATAGCCTAAATCCTCTCATATCTTGACAAAGTAGGCAAAAAGGATTATTTCTATAGCAATAATACCTACAGGTTCTGGGCCAAACCCAAAGTCCCAGCTATGCTGGACCCTGGATAACACCTAGTACCTATCCCAGTAAGCTCCCGTCACCCTCACTCAAGTAAGATAACTTCAACCCAGAACATGTGTGGAAGCATTCATGAAGCACCATCTGCAGCCAGTAACAATGACCAACACACTCAAGTGATGTGCCAGCAAACACAGTTATAGGAATTTTGGATGTCATGCTGTTGACAATATCTACACCCAGCTGCTTGGGAATGCATGTCCCAGGAGAACTTACCTTCCCAGCTTTGGGTCTGCAAGCCCTGTGCTTAAGACTGAGTATATTAACACCTCCCCACCCCACACTGAAAATCAGTTTGCATTTGAGATTACACAGCTGTATTTGGAAATTATACAGGTGTGTATGTCTGTGCAGGTCCTGCCCTGAGAAAGTGCCTTAGGTGAAGTGGAAAGAAGCAATGACATGCATCCCCTCTTACTTTTGTGTTGATGGTAAATAAAGTTCCCATCTCCCCATTTACTCCTTTAACATAAAGGATGATTTTAGCAAACTGTATGGACACATTCACAGTGGTATGGAATAACATGCATGTGTTATGTGCTGGAAAGAAAGCATTTTCAGAGTTAGAAAGCCATCATCTGCATATGTACACATTCAGTATTCGCGACACACCTTGTGATACTCTGCTGGAAGATGCCAGCAGCATGGCAAGCATCCTGAGTGCAGGTTACAGCCCCAAAAAGATTTCTCCTTACTGGAGGATTACCCAGCTACATTCAGGGAGCTAGAAGCTTTAAATTTCTTTATTGCAATGGATTCCAACACTGCTGATTTAACTAATCTCTCTGGCACTCTTCCTAGCCACAAGCTTTACCTGTTTCTTCATCAAAGAAATGAGGCCACACAGCTCAGGTGCTGCAGAACCAGAGACTCTCCATCCCTATGTGGATTGTTTAACATCCCCTTGCTCATAGCTTTAAGCTTGTGAGCATTTGGGTGTTTCATTTTCTTACTTCTGCCACCTGTGGCAAGGGAGACAAAGAGTCACACAGACTAGCAGGCACTCCAAAATTCATTTACTTTTGTTTAAAAGAAAATATTTGAAGAACTGTGCAAAAGCTAAAAAACAAGTGTCATCCTTCCAACTCAATCTTTTATTTTCAGATGGTGTGGTGCACATTCAAGGATGGATAAGGAAGGGATGAGGAAATGCTCTGTGATGAATAAAGGCATCAAATCAGTTCACAAACACAAAAACTGGATCATTTTCAAAAAAGTCAGGTGCACAGTGAGTGGAAGCTGTTCCAAGTCTTATGCTCATACAGCAGCCAACAGATGTTGTACATCCATGTCTGAGCAGCCAGCTGTCTTCTCATCAGTATTAAGTGTTCAGTTGACATTAAAGGGACAGATAGAATTAAATCTGAGAGCTCAGAAACACAAACAGCTTTTCTGAAGCTTGCTATGTATACAAATAATTATATCTATGCTTCTTTTTTTTCCCTCAAACAAAAGTATTAATGAACACATTAAAAATGAGAAGAATAATGAGAAGAGTGGCCGTGGACACTTAAACAGCTCAATAATAATATATTAATATTCTCCAGCAGTAAATGCAGGAAATATATTAAAACAACATAACAAAATTTCAAAATATTAGTATAAAAATACAGGAAAGAGACAGAAAGAGCTGCTAAAGATCTTTGAATATAGTCCTATTAATGTCTTCCCTATCCTGGGTTTTGTGACCTGTTTTGTAAAGAAGTTTCAGATTTTCAGACTGTGTCTGATAGCTCAAAAAATGTCACCACTCTTGCATAACAAAGAGAGTGAGAGATTATTTGGTATAATATATGTCATAGATCAAACAACATCTACTATGTCAGTAGATATCCACTCTGACTCCACCCTGACTTGGGTGGAAAAGCCAGATGTTTGTGCTGCTTTTGCTTCCCTGGATGTCTTTTTCACCCAAGGAAAGCCCAGATACCTGAGAAAGGAGTGGGCAGTGATGTCCTCTGCCAGATCCCCTGATGTGGGCAATCAATGACTATTAATACAGGATTTTCCCTCTAGTGAGCTGAACCATGGTTTTCATATCAAGGTGAAGAAAAACAGTTGAAGTTGTAGATTAAAGAGCTTACAATATCTTTGCAAATGTAAGTACACACTTATTTTTAAGAAATTAAATGAACCATTCACTCTGAACTGAATCAGTAGATTGACTTTTAGATTATTAGGCTAAATTTTAAATGACAAGAGTTAGGTGAAGAGAATTTTAGCATTTAAATTTTTGCTTCAAAACGTCTTTCATTTTATATTAAGGGGGAAAAATGCTAAGAGATGGTGAGCTCTGGGGGTAACATGATGTAGCACAAAAGGTGCTGAGGGGTTGGAGGGAAAATTCAGCAAATTTAAGAGATTTCTGTATCATACAAATAATCTGATGTGGACTGTGCATGAATTGGGTTTATTTGGATACCAGTGTCTTAGACAGATGTCACAGTTTTTCTCTAGCAAGCTAACTAGACATTTGTGACTAATACAGATAAGTTTCTGGTGCTGAGTTCCACATCTTATATACATTCTTTATTCTCCTATTTGTCCTGGTAACAAAAACATGGTGTCTGAACACATACTGTACTGCTGGTCATTAGGTGAGAAATATGGAGAAATTTAGAGAAATATACTTAGAAAAATAATGTAGAGGCCATTACTTTTCAGTGCAAAGTTTCCAAAATATTTGGCAGTGCAAACTCCTAACCCTTCCTAATTTGCAAGACTTCTCCTTTGTATTTACCTTACCTTGCACTCCTTGAAATCACCTGTGGAGAGCCAGAGATAAGCAAAAACCTAGAAATAGAGAGGGTTCCTTTCTTCTATAGCCAGCAGCTTAGGGACTTGCTGAGTTAAACCTTACCACATTATGTTAACAGCTCCTGCCCTCTATTTGTTTCTTTCAGGTCTTTTCCATCAGTTTGTCTTTGAACTCCACACATTTATTCTCTGCTCTTTTTACTTGCTCATCAAATACATCCTTGTCTTCATTTTCAAGAACTTCTTTAGCATGTTTGCACTGTGTTGTTATCCCTTAGTCTCCATGAAGATGCTGATTCCAGCCAATAACTGGTCATGCGTTACATTTCTCAGTGCATCCCTTTGGCACTTCCTCCTTCAGCCATCACATTATGAGTGAAGGATGCCACAAGCATTTATGGAGTGAATGTATTGTGCTTTTCAAAGCTTTCCAGCAAAAATCTTGAAACTCTTATGCTGCAGGTGTGCTGGAAGTACTGTCCTCCCCTTGCTGACCATTAATGACTTCTCGATTCTCTCTATTTTCCTGTCTGCTTGTATGTGCCCAGTCAAGTGTTGTCTCAAATCTGATGAACAATCAGAAGAATTGTGCTGTCAGTAATGATTACAAAGGGTATTGGAGAGAAGAAATATTTTGTTGAGTAGTACAGTGATAAATATGGCTTACAAAAGATGAAACACTTCTCTTTCAAGATCTCTTAAAAGTAAGAAAAGGAAGCAGATTCATAGCACTGCAGCTTGTCAGGCTGCTCTGTGTTTGCATGGACAGTGAGCTGCACATCAGTTGCTTTGCCCACCTTGAAAATGTAAGAGGTTCAGAAGTTCAGACCCAGAAAATTCTGCAGGAACCTAATAATAATTTATATAAAGGTACGCTGTAAAGTATTCAAGATGATCCCTCAGTCCCTAAAATCCAGCACTGACAATTACTGCTTTTGTGGAGAAATGTTTCTTTGGCATGCTGCCAAGGGACAGTGAGAGTCTTTCAGAAGCACATTTTTGCCCACAGCAGATGGAAGTAGCAGCCTTTAGTTGCAAACAGAAGCCTAACAACAGCAAGAAAGGGCAAGACTGTAAAAACAGTGGCTGTAAAAACAGACAAAGCTGATGATATTTTCAAGGCAGGTGTGTACCACAAATACCTTGTGAAGGGAATGTGCAATGAGCAGTGAGGGACCAAGAATCTTCTCATGAAGTACAATTACTTATATATCCTCCTATATTAACTGATGGTATCTATTAATGTACTCTGCTAAGCATTCATATGTTCACACATTTTATGTTGAACAGTATGAACATACTCTATTCCCAGAAATGTTCAGTACTCATGTTCTACGGTGAAAATTCATTAGTAGTTGAATTCTTGCAATTCTTGTGCAATATACCAAAAATATTTCTAACCTTGTAAGTGAACTCTACAAACAAAGAGATAAAAATAAGCTCTGATTATGCCATTGTGGGTGTGTTTGGGCTTTTCCTTTTTTTTTTTTTAACCTTTTGAGTAGAGGGTAAGCTAGAAGAGAAATACATGACAAACATGCCCTTTCTCTTGCAAACAAGTGAGCTATAGATGTTAGTGCTGGAGCTATAAAATTTTGGTTTAGCCTTCCCTATATGTTCCATATATAATAATCCATGTGTATGCAGTGCCAGGGTTATTCTGCCATATCTTAGCAGTTAATAGTGCTTACTGCAGATATATCCAGCCACTCTTACCAAAGAGCCTTGAGTCCTACAGCTCCTGTCCACAGCCCCACAGATGAGACTATGGCCATGATAGTAAGAAGGCCTGGCAGAGAGGCTGTGAACAGACAAGGCTCTTTGGCTGCCCAGGAGCACTTGATGCCATGTTTACATCCTTCTTGTGTCTATCATGTATAATGAGCAAGTATACAGGCCAGTTTTGGGAAATTCAAGGAGGTTTGCCCTGGAGGATGCATTATACTCAGTTGTTTCAACCATCTGGTGTGTTTCTGGCTGGGCAAACATAATCACAGTTTCCCCCTGCCAACACAGTTGTCAGAGAGATGTGCGTGATTATTCTGTCTTTGGGGAAGCCTGGGTATCTTGGGATGTACCAAATAGACTTGTCACAGTTTAAGAAGTATCTCAGCAGCAGCATGACTGGCTCTTTGACAGACTGGCCTGGTAGGTGTTTAATTTAGGATGAGCTCAGTAGCTCTCCAGGCCCCAGTAACTCTAAGGACTCGATCTCTATTGCTTGAAATTGAACTTGAGATATGTGGCTCACAGGCAGTCACCTATATTTAAAACCTAAATTTAGATGTCTGCAATCTGGAACTGAATTACACTCCATATTTCTCATTAGAGCTCAGGACCTGGCAAAAATACTCAGACAGAAGCATCTTCTGAAACTCTTTGACCTCCTTTATTCCCATTTTTTCCCACTACTCTGAAACAGTCCTCTCACACCTCCACAGTTAGGTCAGCTTTGTTGTCTGTCACTCTGACCTCCAGTTTTGAGCCTTTTTACTCACACTGAATGGTTTAAGAGTCTCCTTTACAAAAAGACATGAGACTTTGAAAGCCCAGAAAAAGCAAAAATTTTATCTCCAGATCCCCCACACATTAAATGTTCATAGGTTAATGGATCAATAGATGTCCTTTTGAGAACCTAAAAGTGTAGTTAAGAATAATCTTACAACTGAACCAAGACTGGGAAGCTTAATGCCCTCAAGCAACATGATAATGGATTTTAGCTCAACAGGGCAAAAAGCAGGGAGGGAAAAGAGCACACTGACAGGGCATGTCTGAGCAGCAAAAATTCAGAAACACACAACATAAAAATTAATAACCCCAAGAATCAGTTAAACCTGAAAAACAGGTCTTGATACTACTCAGTAATATTTTCATCTTGAAATAATGTGATGCTTCTGAAAAGTAACTGAGTCACTTTCAGAATCACAATGAACTGCAAGAGTCCAGAAGCTTCAATAAACTTAGACCAAGAGGGAAGTCAGTCCCCCTCTATGAAAGGAAAGACCTGAGGTCTCAGCCTTGACCTACAGGTATCAGTAGGATAGTTAAGCTCAAACCTGCAGCACTTCTTTTTCTCTGGTGAATTTGATAAAAGTGCTTCTGAACCTGATAAACATGAGGTAGATTAAGACTGTGTCTGCACAGCTGCAAATGAATCACAAAAGAAGGCATTCAGTTTGCTGATTTTCCTAACCAGCTAACTCCTGTCTGCTCTAAAACATTACAAAAGAGCTCTTACAGAAAAAAACAAGAATGATTAATTTTCAATTCCCAATGCTTTTCCTCCCCATTACACAGTTTCCTTGTACAGAGACAGTTCTGAATGCCTGAGCAGAAGGGGCAGTCTCATGAATCCTTTTAAGGTGGTTACAGCCTTAAAATGTGCCACTCCAGTTGCCAGAATAGAGGCAGGACCAGTTACTAGATGCCTCAGGGAGGTGACTTTTTGTCTATGCAAGGGGAATCTTTTCTGCTTCTTGTGACAGATGAACTGATAAATGGCTGGATGGGGACTGCAAGTGACAGCAATGGAAGGTAGATGCTTGCCATGCCAATATATCTCAGAGGCCAGATGGAGTTTTACTGAGCAAAATGTATATTTTATTACTCCCTATGAAGGGATCAAATAAGTTCAGCAATAATCTGGTTTCCATATAACGGGAGAAAGCCTTCATGGCCACTCAGAAGGCAGTGTCTTAAAAAGCTTTTTTACAGCATGTAACTCACGAGCTGACAAATGGACTGAAGGCATCTTACAGATTTGGTCCCCTTTTGTTACCAGTTGCAGAAACTGCTCACCTATGACACGTGCAGTATTGTTTGGGAATGCTAAGCAATCTGGTCAAAGTGTGGGAGGCTCAGTGTCCAGCTGTGGTGCCTTTCCCTCACATTCAGCATAGTGCTGGGATCCACTTTACAAAGAAAACACAGAGCAGGGATTAAAGTGGGCTTTACAGTGGGACAAGGAGGTATTCAAGAGAAAATACTGGGGAGAGTAGGGATGCAATATTAGGGGTGCTAGCCTGAGGGAGTGGGATGTATCACTAAAGAATGGGCAAGGTAAGAGCAATGTCCTGGAATCATTTGCAGAGTGGAGGTAGCTGAAGAGGGGGTACGCCCTCTCTCTGCATGGTGTTGAAGGGGTGGGTTAGCGTGAGAGGAGATCAGCCAGCGCTGCAGGTTGAAGATGATGCACGATCATATTGCACCCTCACTGGAGCTCTGCATGCCCCGCTGAGTTTTGGCCACCAAAGACACTCCAGTTACCATTCTGTCACAGTTTCCCCCACCACAGTACCAGGGCTTGGCATGGTTCTTGCTTGCTAAGGTGTCCAAGTTTCACCACAGACACCTCCCTCCATCGATCAGGATCCTGCCTGGGTGGATTTTGAGGAAGTGCAGGCTGTGTCTGCCTGACTGGAGCAGTAGGAGCTGCTTCTTCTCGCACAGGGAGAATGGGAGCAGAAGGTCACTGTGGACAGCCTCCTGCATGGCATGGGAAGGCTGGGGCCAGCTGACACCGAGTGCTGAGCCACAGAAGGGCTGGCAAGGGAAGGGGCTGAGAGCAGACAGGCATGGAGGGAAAACCCTGGAGCTAGGGAGCACCAGCAGGATGTCTTCAGGGCAGTGACACTTCCCCCTAACTGGATACTCACTGAGAGTTTAGTCTTAATTTAATCTGTCAGTGAGACCTGGGTTTGACAGAAGACACTGGTGGGAGAGAGCAGGAGGGGTGGGTTGGTGCAGAGTGGTCACCCTGGCATGGGCTGCCTGAACTCTTAATGTGAACCTGGAGGTGACAGCAGGAGTTCAGGACAGAAGGGCTACCTGCCTCCCTTCCTTGCTGGCCATGCACCCTCTTTCCTGACACACGACATTTGGCAGACCTAGTCCTGGAGAGTGACCCATCAAGGCTCTCCTCTTCACACCCTCACAACAAAGTCTTCCCCCTTTCTGATCTTTACTGCTCCTTAACTCCTCTTCATGAAAATGTGCTAGTAGGAGAACTGGATTCACTGATGTGGTGTGCCCTTCTGGAAGGGTGTTAAGAGCAAGGATAGAAAATGGAAGTGGGGGGATTGAAAAGCTTACTTCACGTGAAAGGATGAGCTTCTTTGTGGAAAACCATTTGCCAAATGAGGTAATTTTTTACTGCCATGTTATTTAGGGCTTGTCCCAAATAAAATAGGTCCTATTTTAATTATTGTGATAGAACTAAAGCAATGCAATTTCCCTGCTGTCTCAAGTTCTGACATGTCAAGTCTATAGCTGTATTTGTATAAAGGTGCTTTATACTGGGATAGCTATTCCCATACAGCAAGGAAAATCATCATTAGGATGTGTCATTTTTATAATGACAGTTATATCCACCCTCTTACCGTATTTTAGCTTTTATTTTTACATGACCTTCTCCTCCCACAATGGAGGTTGCAGAGCTGGCCTTGGTGTGGAGAAAATGAATTGTTGCTGCCCATACACTTACACAGCTGTGGCAATCACAGGAAGTAATGTACATGCATATAAACTGACTTTGAAGTAGAAGATGCTGTAACCAAAATCTGGGTATGTGTGTTTAATTCTAACACCTGCAAATTGAAGTGCAGGCATATTAAGGGCTAGAGTATATTTTCTATATATGAGAGCTCAGGAATATGTAATAGGAACAGCTCTCACAGGGAGGAAAGAGAACTATGGCTTTTTCCTGTAGGCAAAAAGATTATGGACAACTCCAGAAGCAACTGGAGGCAGACATCACCCGTGGCATTACAGCAATCTGAGCCTGACTACAAATGCAAAGCTTAGGGGCTGCAGGGGAAGCAACTACAGAGTCTTCAGAGAAACCTGGGGACACAACTGCTAAAGTTCATATGCTGGATCTATGAGATAACTAGCAACACATTACAGGGGGAAAAAACCCAGGGAAGCAAGGTACCTGAAATGTGAATACAGCATGTAGCCTTCCTCCAGCAGTCATGTTCAATATCCACTATGATTTTCCAAGACTGAACTGAGCTGTATCACTTAAGGTAAAACCAATTTATTTTTTACAAATCTGTCCATCATTCTGAGTATTCGTGTCTCTCTTAAATAAACATAAAGCTTTTGAGCAAGGGGCTGGTATTTGTATATGTACAATGGGTAAGACGATGCTCAGGCAAAGTCTTCAGGCTCAGCTACAACACAACTAAAATAATGTGTAAATTACATTACTGAACAGTAAAAAAGTTATATAAGTGGTGTATTTCATAACACTAGCAGTCTTCTAAATTGTGTAAGTTAATGGATTTGGCAAATGTTACCTTCTGCCACCAAAGAACAGGATAAAGCAGTTTTTTAAAAAACTGTGTAACTGCCCAGTATCAACTTTCTGAGAGTCTCATTATTTCCCCTTGGAAAAGAGGCCATTTGTTTTAACATTTTGGTTGTTGCTTAAGAGGTTTTACATAATTGTTTGCACTAGATATCAGGAACTTGTTTGAAGGATTTGGGTGAGCCCAAAAAACATTCTTCACTTCTCTTGCATTACATAGATCATTGTTATTGCCTGCTCTAAGGAGATACAAAGCAGAAACAGCCTCTTTATTGTTTCCTTAATTTTTATATTTTTTCACCACTAATACTCAGCAGAAAGAGTGTTCACTTTGGGTAAAACAAAAATCACCTAGTGAAGCACATGGCTTCACAAACTGTAGGGACAAACGTTTAACACAGTATTTAATCAGGTGTGGATCTGTTTCTTTCCATATATAGTTTTCTTTTCCTTCTTCAGCCCATACAACATTCCTGTTTAGTAAATTTTATAGGGAAACCAAAGCAATGTTAATGTGTTCTTGTAACAGATTGCTGTCAATTGCTTGCTGCTATCCTTTCTCTTGAAAATAAAAATACACAAAGTGAAGTGACAGGAATAATTACTATAGCTTCAAGTGTTCCTAGTTTCTTTGTGGCCTAGAGAGACATGAAACTACTAAACTAAAATTTACACTATATAGCCACATTTTGTATTATGATAAACATACTAGTGGTATAAAACATGCTCATTCCACTCAATTTAAAAACAGTAAATTTCACTACTAATAACACCTGCAGGATTGGCCCTCTTGTTATCAGAACACCTATACCATTTTTGCTTTCTCTATTACCACTATCAATTCTAAGAGCTGCAATTTAGCTAGGTAATCAATTTCAAAAGAAATTCAGACTTCCTTTATCTTTTTTCACAATGACAGGTGCTTCCAGATTCCCATTTCAACAACAAAGAAAGCCTTGGTGGTATTTTAAGGGCAGTTTCAATTAGAGCTACTTATTACTTCTGAGTTCTTCCATTACCTTTCCCCACATGCATGCTTAAACCTCCTATTGCAACGATTAATATGCATATGTTGACAGGGATATGTTTGTAATTTCTATGATATTAAATGGTGATTCCAGTATAGGCTGTCAACTGTTTGAGTGGAGAGAATGCAATCAAAGGGCGTTGCAAATTCTTATTGACACCTGCTGTCCACATTCACCTTGGAATGGCTTTGGTAGGCAGGGTTGCACAACAGTTACCAAATGGGTGGAAAGGACTGAAGTGCTGAGCGGGTGCAAAGTCATCAGAAGCAAAGAGCCAACAAGGATTCATCAGGAACCCAAAGAAGAAAAGATGGTCCTGAATGGTCACTATTTTGGGATTTCCACATAGGGACATCTAGCTTACAGTCCATCCCTCCCCATACTGTTTGTTCCCAGCAAGCACCAGCTGTCAGTGACTGCTGCCATCTACTACAAAGTCAAGCCTCCAAGCTCTTGTCTACCTTTACAGCAGTAGGACATTCTCAGGCTGGCTACTGAGGCCTCTTTTGTTGTGTAGCAAGGGAGGTACAGGTTACAGTAGTTAATTCACTAATGAGGAGGATATGGTGCCTTGACAGTGCAGCTAGGGAAGGGTTAAAATGCTGGAACTCAGGGTTGAGATCAAGAGCTAGGGAAGGAGGGACAAGACTCTGAGGGTCATTTCTCCTTTCATGTAAGAGGGACAAGCAGAGAAAGTGACAAGACTGTCAGAACAGAAAATTCAATTAAAAGAACTGGACAAGCACAGTATATACCTGAAGAAATAAGTGCCTCTTGCAGCTGCTTTTTCTCTACCTCTTTGGTGGGAGTGTGAACTTTTGCCTCATACACCTCCTACCTTCTGCAGTTCTGTTAAAGGCCCTTTTACCCTCCCTCATCTGCTGATTAAGTAGTGTTGCTGTTGATGCACTCAGAGATGGCACCAGAAATTATGGATTTATACTGTACAAGGTATGGAGATGGCAGCCAGTACTGTACCAGAAGAAGGTACCTTGAGTTAGACACAGAGCAGGAGAACGTTGGAGGAGTGGCAACGTGTTTTGCTCAAAGGTTTTACACTTCTGTGGTTACACAAAGTTGTTGTGCACAACAAAGCTGTGCAAAAGAAACTGAAGAACTGTGGCATAGGGGAAGCCCACAGACACCCTTAGGTTTTCTTCCACGCATAAATTGAGAATTCGGTCCTCCACAAACAAGTTATGATGCCTCCAGCATCAGAAGAATTCCCTTCCACCTCTGCTACAAAGGAAACCAGAGAACTGAGCAGAAAACATTACAATTATATCTTTGTTGGGCATGAGACATACCTTTGGTAGGGACACCTGATGCACATGAATACAGCTCACATTGAGAAAGTGTAACCTAATGCTTTGTGAGAAGTTTAGGTCACATCTTGTAAGGGGATTTTTTTGCTGCTTTTCTCTTAGAAGATTGGTTTCCATCAGAAAAATAATAGATTCTTTCCTTGCTTTAGGCCTTAAAGAAGTCAATGCTCCAACTATTACCCCACCTCTCAATCAGCCCAAAAGATCAAAAAAACGCCATACCAATTTAACACTGGATAAAATGATGGAAAAATTCCTGCAGCAGAGCATGGATACAGACGAGAAATTTTACAGATTCGAAGAGCAGAGGCTCAAAATTGAGGACAAGCGTCGGGAAGCTGAGCATGCTCGAGAACTCCAGATGTTACAGATGTTGGGACAGATGTTGGCTGGAATTTCTTCTACGGTATCACAAAGGTCACAATCTATACCAACAAGTCCCCCTCGGAGAGCGAACCATCGTTCATGAAAAAAACATCTGCATTATTCTTTCCCCCCTCTCTTCCAGACATTAAATCAGTGCTGGAGTTATGGGAATCTACACTTTCATTATCCTTACAGTTGGAATCAAAACATGAGTGTATGAAATGCGGTGTTCAACATTTTTTTTTCTGGGTTAAAATTCATGTGCAAACTAAATGTGATTGTTTAATCTATCTTTTGGACTGCCACTCAGATAATCAGAGGGTAAAAAGCATTACTTGTGCTGACTGAATCAAGGGAAAATTTCACTGACTTGGTATTGGCTTTAAAATCATACCAGATACCAGGACCTATAGAAGAGCAACTTTTCAATAAACAAGTTAATACTTGACAGTGAAGTCATCAGGTATCCAAGGTCCTGCTCCGGAGCATGGGTTACTGATCAACCTGGGTCACTAAAAGTTCAGGTTGTCTGTCTTGTACTTTGCAGATAGCATGGCTGTTTTAAGCAATGCTTCTGAAGCTGAAAGACATAAATATCTCATGCTTGGGTTTGGTCCAGGTAACACCAGCAGGTCTGTTTGACCACAGCTTATATATAATACAGGGCAGTAAAGGAAAATGTTATCTCTCTTCACCCCTTCAAAATATTAATTGAAACACTGACATTTTACTTCCAGTTAGGCTTCAAGCTTTATAAGTTAATAACAACACTCCTTGAAATACCCAGGAGTCTAGAGCAGAAATTACACGAAATTACACCTGTTTTGAGCTTTAAAAAATGTTTCAGATTTCTCATGCATATAACCTTGTTAAATTTCTCCTGGGTGACACTGCATTTTGATTCATTGTGGAGATTATTACCTGCACCTCCTGTGCAGGTGCTGCAGGACAAGAGGTGAACATTAGATGGTAGTTTCACCAGCTCTGTTGTGTTTTAAAGAAAATAATAATGGGATGCTGCTATAAAATCAGAGGATCACACATATCAACTAGACTACAGCACTAAGTGCCATATCCACTCTTTCCTTAAACCACCTCCAGGGACGGTGATTCCACCACCTCCCTGGGCAGCCTAATCCAAGGTCTAACCACCCTTTCTGTGATGAAATTCCTCCTGATGTACAACCTACGCCTCCCCTGGCCCAGTGTAAGACTGTGCCCTCTTGTCCTGTCACTGGTTACCTGGGAGAAGAGGCTGACCCCCCCACCTGGCTACAGCCTCCTTTCAGATAGTTGTAAAGGGATAAAGTCTCTGTGAGCCTCCTTTTCTCCGGCTTAAACAACGCCAGCTCCCTCACCTGCTCCTCACAGGATTAGTGTTCCAGACCAGTTTTGTTTCCTTTCTTTGGACTTGCTCCAGCACCTCAAGTCTCCTTTGTGGACTGAAGAGCCCAGAACTGGACGCAGTACTTGAGGTGTGGCCTCACCAGTGGAGTATAGGGCAAGTGCTGCGTATAGAGGAAAAATGATGTATCTGAGCAAGAAATAGCACCTTAGAAGCAAATCACACTTGCAAATGAAGAGTTTTCTCAGAAACACCTGGCGAGGTGAGGGATGGGAAACGCGTGAAACAACAAATGGTAAATTCCTGGGAGTTTATAAGAGATGCTAATTAAAGGGCCGGGAAGACAGCCCCAAAGCGCCGGGCTTTGGCCGGGCCAGGCGCTCCAAGCTCTCCCCTCCCGGGCCGAGCCGGGCGCTAACACACAACCTTCCGCGGCGGCTCCGCCCGCCGGTGGCTGCGCGGGGCGCGGGGAGGCGCGGAGCGGTGCCAGGAGGGCGCGCCCGCCCGCGGAGCCCTGCCCGGCCCCGCGGCGCGGAGCGGAGGCGGAAGCCGCGCCGATGAGTTGTGCGCGCTGGGCAGCGGGTGTGCGGAGCCCCGCGCTGTGCCGAGGTAAGAGCGGAGCGGCCCTGCCTTGTCCCCGCGAGGATGTGGGCGCGGGGCGCTGTCATCGCCCTGGCCGCACTGGCCGCGGCCGTGGCCCTCTGGCTGCGGCGTGACGAAGGTACAAACCTCCGAGCGCCGGCCCGGGCGGGAGGCGGGGCCGGGTGGGCGCCGGTGCTGCGGAAGCCCGCGGGCGGTCGGGCCGGTGCGTGCTCCCCCCACGGAAGGGAAGGTCGCCGGGCCGGGCAGCCCCGCCGGGGGCTGGGCCGAGGCGGGAGGGAGGCGGCGGCGGCCTCGTGACGCTCCTGCCGGAGAGCAAAACCAAAGCGAAGGGGCGGCAACGGGGCCCAGCACGATGCAGCCCACTCCCGCCTGCCGCGGGGGCCGGCCGGGCCGCTCACCTGCTCCGCGGAGGGACGGCCGGGGGCGGGGGAAGCGCACACAGACCCGACCCCCAGCACCGCCGCAGGGTCTGCCAAGGGCAGCGGCTGCCGGGTCCCCCCGGGCCTGCGGGCGGCGCCGGCTGCGGCGCGGCGGCTGTGGCGGCCTGCAGGGGCAGCGCTGCCGCGCGTGTGTGCGCCGGTGCGGGGGGGAGCCCGCCCGCCCCGGGCTGGGTGACACGGCGGCCGGGGCGCAGCGATGTCGCTGCCCGCGCTGGCGCGGCGCGGCCCGGCACGGCGGTGCGCGGGGGTGAGGTAGGCGCCGAGCGGAGCCGCAGCGCCCTGTGTGGGTGAGGGTGTGTGTGTAGGGATCGCGCTTCACTGCGACGGCGAGGGAGGGAGGAGAAGGAAGGGAGGGAGGCAGGCGCACTGTGATGAGCAGAGCCTCCAAGTCCAGCCAGCGCCGTCGTCCTGTCGCTCCCAGCGGAGCTCGGGGCGGGGGAGCGACAGCGCACGAATGACTGCCTGAGAGGGGGGGAGGAAAGGACCGCGGCTCCGCGCCGGGTGCCTGCTTGTTTATTTTTTATTTATCATCATCGTTTTCGGAGGGGGCGAGTCAAAGGGAAGAGGCTTTTTTCCTTTTTCTTTTTTTCTTGCCACCTCACCACCCCTCTTGTTGCAGGTGCCCGTAGCGCAAAGCGGCGCCTGGAAAGTTTAGTTTGCTTGCGTGCGGGCTGCGAGCGGCGGCGGCCCGGGATGCGGGTCCCGGGGCCCGGCTCTCCGCCGCTTGCCGCCGCACCGCGGCTGCCGGGGCTGGCGTAGGCGCCCCCTGGGAGAGCCGCGTGCGGGCATTAAACCCCCTCCCTCCTCCCCGCCGCCCTCCTCCGCCCCCTCCGTCCCTCCCTCTCTCCCTCCCTCCCTCCTTCCCTCTCCCCGGTGCGCGGCCATTGCAGTGACCCCGGCCGGCCAAGGATGATTACGAACACGCGGGGCTTCCTGTGGTCGGATCTGGAGACGCGGGCGCTGCTGGAGATCTGGGGCGAGGCGGACGTGCAGTCGGCGCTGGACGGCAACTTTCGGAACAGCCATGTGTACCGGGACGTGGCGTGCCGCCTGGCCGAGCTGGGCTTCGAGCGCACCCCCGAGCAGTGCCGCATCCGCATCAAGGGCCTCAAGCGGCAGTACTACCAGGCCCGGGACGGGCTGAAGAAGAACGGGCACGCCCGCAAGATATGCAAGTACTACGACGAGATGGACCGGATCCTCAGCTGCCGGGGAGGGCCCGACGGCGCCCCCGAGCCGCTGGCCCCGCCGTCCGACGGCGCCCAGCCGCCCGCGGGGCCGCTGGCCGCGCCGCCCACGCCGGGCACGCCGCACAACAGCCGCGAGCTGGACGCCGAACTGGACGAGGACGCTGGGCCGGAGTCCCCCCGGGACAACTTCACCGAGGATTCCGGCGAGTGCTCTTCCTATGCCGACCACCCCATCAAGGTGGAGTGCCCGTCCTTCGCCATCCCCGTCCCGCCGGGTGACGGTGAGTATCCTGCGGGCTCCCGGCGCCGGGTGTCCTCCCTTCACCCCGCGGGCTCTCGCAACCCGACTGCCGGCGCTTCTCTGCAGCTAGCGCGCTTCTAAGTGCCTTTTGCCTTATCCTCCTGCCTCCTGCCCCGTCCTTCGCGTTCCGAAACCCGCCCGTGCTTCCCCCCACTCTTGCACCTTGCGCGTCCCCGTGAACTGGGGAGCGGGCTGCTGCGGGTGCTGGAAATGCTGCATACCGGGGAGGGGGAGATGCTGCGCACGGGGACCCTAGTGAGTTTTTATCAGTATTTATCAATGGGAAAGCCATGGAAAACTAGCGCAGAGATTATCGAGACAAAGTGTCAGGCAGCATTGTACAAGAAAATAAGCATCCTTCTCGCTGGAGTGTTTTCCCGTTCCCTGCAGGCTGAGTGCAGTTTTGCTAATCGGTGTTAAAACGATGGTGACGATAAATCTGAAAAAATCTGCTTATTGTTGCAGCTGGGCCAGAAAGCTAGGGGAGAGCTTTTACATAATAAATCGCACGGGTTGTTTCAGAAACACTGTTTCTAACTTTATCGGGCTTGCAGACAGAAACAGCACTTTGATCAACCCTGTCCTTTCCCTGCGCGTTCTTTACCCTCCACATTTGTATTGCGGAGGTGCGGGGGGAAATGTCGCTTGTTTGTTTTCAATCTAGATTAGTGCAGGGTTTTTAATACAAATATGAACCTGTCTTCAGAAGTTGACATCACTTAGGAATCAGCCAATTGGTTGACGTTTAAGCAACCTTCTTTTTACGCTTAAACCCCATCAAAGAGTTGTTTACATTAATGTTCTTTTGAAATGCAAATCTAGAATGCCAACAGACTGAAACTCAATTTAGATTAATGTAATTATCTGCAATAGACAAATGAGGCTATACTATTTAATAACCTTCACTTAAACCTTTTTAGAAGATGAAAAAGAGTCCTATTGTTGAAGTTTAGTACTACAACAATTAAAAAATGGCTCTGTGATTTTTGTGTCACCCTTGCAACTTGGTAGAAATTTGTGGGTTTGCTTTGGTACTCTGAAAGAAGTACTGTTTATCTCACATGAATACAGCTCACATTGAGAAAGTGTAACCTAATGCTTTGTGAGAAGTTTAGGTCACATCTTGTAAGGGGATTTTTTTTCTGCTTTTCTCTTAGAAGATTGGTTTCCATCAGAAAAATAATAGATTCTTTCCTTGCTTTAGGCTTTAAAGAAGTCAATGCTCCAACTATTACCCCACCTCTCAATCAGCCCAAAAGATCAAAAAAACGCCATACCAATTTAACACTGGATAAAATGATGGAAAAATTCCTGCAGCAGAGCATGGATACAGATGAGAAATTTTACAGATTCGAAGAGCAGAGGCTCAAAATTGAGGACAAGCGTCGGGAAGCTGAGCATGCTCGAGAACTCCAGATGTTACAGATGTTGGGACAGATGTTGGCTGGAATTTCTTCTACGGTATCACAAAGGTCACAATCTATACCAACAAGTCCCCCTCGGAGAGCGAACCATCGTTCATATGCGGATAACTTTAATTACAATGCTATGACAGCAACACTTTCTCCACCGATAGGTACTTCCTTCTACAGCATAAATAAAAGCTAGAGTACTTTTTAAAACTTCTATGTGAAAGCACTGGTAGTAAGCAGCTTTTGAAAATAAAAGCTAATTGGAATCATTTAATACTGTGGTGAAGGTGTTTGTCTGATGTCAAATGAAATGAAATCATTATTCGTACCATTGTACCGATTATTTAATACAGGTACATTAGTTATAACAAATTTCATGAGCAAAATTATACCTCTTGAACCCTGTAAACCTTGGGAATTTCTTTCCGCATTCATGTCTCTGTACAGTGAAGTGAGGAGGAGTTATATATGTAAAAGGCAAGTAGGAGAGTTGCTGGAAGCAATCTAGAAACATTAGTTACTTTGCAGCAGAAATTTTGCTGCTGTTCTGCTTGAAGTTATCAAGCATACCCCAGTATATGAAGTTAAGGCTGTGCATGTGTTTCTTTCAGGGCTGGGAAAAGTGGTGTTTTTCGTACACTGAAGGAAGTCAGATGTTAAGGTCTAGCTTCTTTAAAATAAATTTCTTTACAACAAAATTCTAAATCTTATCAATTGAACATTGTATTGTTGTAGTAGGCATAATAGAAGATGAAAATATTTGCCTTTTTTTTTTTTTCTACACCAGCTCTACAAATTCTGTGGGCATCTGAATTTACGTTAAAGAAAAAGGCAAAGCAGTATCTCAAGAATTGGTATTTATGCACATACTCTTCCTTCTGTACCTCATGTATGGGCCAGAAGCTGATGGTAGCAATCATTAACAAACTTCTTGGGATCTGTGTGCCTGTGGCATTTATCTTTATCATGGCCTCTTTGTACCTGCAGGTAGGCTGCATGGGCAGGAGGAAATCAGGGATATTCTGTCAGTGCTGGAACTAGAGTCAGACTGGGGCTTAGTGACTGTAGCCTGCCACATGGAAATGAGAAAAGTCTTACTCTGTTCTAATTCTGAATTTTACACTGCTTGGAAGAAAAAAGGTGTAGTTTGAAAAGAGAGGGAAAAAAAGGAACCAGCTAGCATCAGTGTTGGATAATAATCTGGCATGCCAGATCCTAAGGGGCATTCCCTGAGTCCTGAGAGGCCCTTTGAGTTGTGTTATTGTTTCCCTGTAAAATGCATGGCAGACTGGGTGGTTAGGCTGGCAGATCTGGTTGTCTTTGAGTGGTTAGCTGGTGTGTAGGATTTCCTGGTGGCAGCGGACCTTTGCAGATAATTTATGGGATATGAATGGATACAGTGTTTCAAATGTTGTTCTCACTTTTAAAATTAAGGAAAACTGTTGTGCTTTAGAAAATCCCATAGAAAATATTTTAAGGTCTAGACTGGGGTGAAGGTACCTACAAGGCCTTACCATTACTTCTGAAAGTTTTTTCCTGAAAAGCTTAATTATGTGCAATAACCTGAAACTGAGGTTCGATTTTTCTTGCTGGATTTCATCATAAAGGTGGACAGGCATATTGAGCTATGCAAAAATACATTTTATTTATTTAACTGTAGCAAGAGGAATTCGAGATTCTAATCTTCTAATTGGCAAAGGTGTAAAAAAGTGTTTATGCTAAAATGTGAGCATAATGCTTCAGGCAGTACATCTTTTAAGGAATTAAGATTTAATTTGTTAAAAGCTGGATATGCCATAGTGATTCTGTAGGTAGAGTAGGGCTATATTAAGAATGGCTTTTTTCATAATTCTCTGCTTTCTGTCCATTTATTGTGTAGTCATTTTATATTCACACATGAACAGGAACCAGCAGCAAATAAACGCAAGGTCTTCACACTGCAGATTAAGGGTTCCAAGCTATGTAATATTCTTGTGTGGTTGAAAACCAGTGAGTATATGAAGTGTGATTTTAAGAAAATAATCTGCCCTATTTTCAGAGATGAAGATTTTGATCTCCCCTGGGTCACTGCAATGCTATTTTGGCCATAATCCAAAACAGGTTGTGGGGTTTTTTTCTTTTATTTTCATTCCTTTGGTTTTTTCCCCCCTTTTTTATTATTTCTCAGTAAGAGTGGGATGCCTGTATTCAAAAGCAAAAGATCAGCCAAGAGTATTTATCATTATTGAAGACTAAAGCATACTATTACTGAAGATTAGCATGTGTGGTATAGATTCTGTGGAAGACAGAAAGATGCATTTTGGTGATAGCACAGCACAAAGATTTGGAATTTTCTTGTTTATTATATTTTTCCCCTTATTATGCCCAGTATTTCTGGAACAGTTTTTCTTTTTTTTTTTTTTAACCTTCTTTTTTCCCCTCCTCTTTATTTTGGAGTTGGGGGTGGGGTTATTGAGTTTTATACAGCTGAAAACAAGGAGTATCATGGGAGTTATTTTCTACATAATTATGTTATACTAGTGTAGCAGTTCCTTAAAGCTTTTTAGAAGATCTGTAGAAAAGAAAGTAAGCATGGCTGTGGTCTAGGACACTGATATTCAAATAAGTATTCAAATAAGCTGCTCTTCTGAACAGAATTTTACAGGTAATATGGAGCTTTTAAGAACTTGCTCTTTTAGTGTATTTGCTCCATTTTATAGTTAACACATTGTTGATAGAAGTAGTGATCTTCACATTTTTCCCATGTTAGATAAATGTTTTAATTCTTTCTAGTTGTGATTGTTGAAGTAATTTCTTCTTCTAAATTTTTGTAGCCTTTTGAAAGAGTCATTTGATACATAGCCTGCTGAGTGTGCAGTTTTAGTATGTGGCTTGACATGTAGCTTTGCATCACAGATCTGGAGATGTATTATAGCTAAAAATTATCTTTGTGTGATATTTGTGATGTTTGCATCTAGTCTGTTGGATTATAGTTTTGCAGAAAGACTTTCACTATGCTTTGTAACCGCCTACCAAAATAACAAAGCAGTGAGATAGGCCCTGATTCTGCTAAGAGGTGGAAGTCTTTAAGGGGAAGCGAAATATAAGGTAGGGTGTACATTTAAAATTTGGTTTCAGTTACTTTGTGCTTGCTCTGTGGATGTGTTTAGTCCTTACTAAGTGTTCCTATTTCAGTTGAGCTTAATTATGGAACTGATTTCAGGCTGAACTAAGAAGGTATTTCTAGTTACAAAATGTTCATGTAACTATTCTGGGTTGTTGTTTCTTTCTGTACCTGAGCCCTGAATTAGGACTGTGAACAGTCAGTGAGAAGATTCTCTTCATCAGACCCTGAATGCATTTTTATAATCATCACCTTCCATATTACTCGCTGCTCTAAAGGCCTTTAAGTGTCAAAGCATTTGGATTTTAGAAGTATGTCACTTTGTGTATTTTCATGTGATTTTATTAGTGTACATGAGTGCTTAAAATAAATGTTTGGCAGTAGTTTAAGAAAGAACATTCTTTGAAGTAACACTTATTTTCTTCTTTTCAGTTATAGAGAGGTCTTTTTCACTGCACAGAACTCACACTCTGAAGGATATGGAGAATATTTTTCAGCTGGTGCGCAATGTTATCCCTCCTCTAACAGGGAAAAAGCATAAAGGTCAAGATGGTCGTATAGGCATTGTTGGAGGATGTCGAGAGTAAGTTAAATAGAAATTTGATTTTTGCTTCTGATAAAGCTTCAGGATTCCATAACTGCTTGTAGAAGCCATTCAAAGTCACCTTACACTTAAACCACAGTTTTCCAGAGAGCTTACTCCATCATCGTGACCATGCATACTTAGGAAACAACATGGAACCTTGCAGATGTGTTGCAAAATTTTGACACTGAATGTTATGGGACCTTAAAATGCTGTTTGTGTCTACCTTCTCTGTCTTTTTTGACCACCAAACTCTCTGCTTTCACTGTTAAGTCTTTTCCCATTACATGGTGAGGTTTTAGAATGAGTAGAGTAAGACAGTGGCACATCTGATTTTTTGTCTTCTTGGAAACTGTGTCTCTGTATTTTCTTATACTATATTTTCTTGTGGGCTTTTTATTTTGATAAATATTGGTATTTACTAGATTCTGTTAGTACCATGCTTTATGTACTGGAGTAATGGAAATATCCTATTTCAGGGGAGAAAAGATGTATTGCATAAATCAGTTAAATGCTGTACTGACTTAGAAACAATATTGGCCACAATACTTTGAATGAGCCCCTACACCTTCCTGCTTTTCATTTTCCCCTTTTGAAAGAGAGATGACATCTTTCTCCTGTAAGAGAGATATACTGTTAGACACCTGCCATTAATAAACATTCCATAAAGAGCAAAAAGGTGCTGTCTTGTAGCTGGGTTGAATAGCCAAGAGTTAGAAGCTAATGGTCATAGGTTTCTACCTCTTGGTTGAAGTAAGCACCTTTGGAGGGTGATTGTGTTCACATCTCTCTCTTCAGTCTTTATAAAGAGAATTTAGGCCAACTGGAATCACAGTTTAGGCACTTTACTTAAGCATCTAAAGCCAGATGGGATTGATCCAGGTCACAGATCCCATATTTAGCTTCCAAACAGTTTTTGGCTGTTGTTTGTTTGTCTCTGAAGTTTTACCTCTGTTACTTGAGAAAGTTTTGCTGGTTTGTGGCATGGTCTATGTAAATATTTCTAAGATCATTATCTAATCTCATTACTGTGGTTCCTAACCTAAATTTTATTTCATTTTTAGATACACTGGAGCACCATATTTTGCTGCAATTACAGCTCTCAAAGTGGTACGTGATCTTCTATACAAGTCCAAAATGAACTTTTCATAATTTCTGTTGCCTAGGTGTCATTTTTAAAATAGTATTCATTCTGTAGTGCACATGAAGTTTGAGCTCTAGAAGGTCTTCTCTTAAGCAAAGAAAATCCTTAGTTCAGAATTTGTAGAAATACTTTGTAAATGTGTCATTTACTGTGTTTCATTCACCATGTTTCCTTTCTCTGTGCAAGGTGAAGTTAAAAATATGTCCAAAATTTGACAATTTTCGGGACTTGGATAGGAAATTTCAAGACTTGATATTTTCTCCAAAAGTGAACAATAAAATAACCTTAGATTATTGTTTAGAGTTATGTTTTTGTGCTGTAGTGAGTTCTTTGGAAATTTTTTCTGGACATAATAACTGTGTTGAATTAAATAACTTTATTTCAAAACTTACAACTTTAGCCTAGTAAAATTCTTACAGTTTAAAGATTGTGGGTGGAATTCCATGTAATTTCTAGTAGCACATTTTATTTGCATTCTGATCTTCAGCAGAAGTATTTTTTAAGCTTTTTTTTTTTCCTAGAAGCATGAACTTCCTTATTTTTTTGACATATTAAATGTCTAAACAGACTGCATAAATACAGGGTGATTGTTCAAATGTAAACAAGTCATGCCTGCATAATACCTCTGATTTTCAGAATACATAGTGTATCAGTACTTTCACTTCATTGTGTATGTTTTTCTTTTTGAAGATTTGTCTCAATACAAAGGTAACACAGATATTTCCAGCCACTTCTTCCCTCAGGATGCAAACTCTCAAAGATTTGAAGCTGAAATGATGTTATTTAACCATGTTATTATAAGATCTCAAGGCTACTCAGCTTTCTGTCCACTATGTGCAAGTCCAGTGGCTATACTAGGAGGTTCTTTACTGAAGTCACTTGATTTCAGACAGTTACATCTGCACATGAGCAGTCAGAGTGGCTTGAAGTGTTCAGTGTATAATAGTAAAGCAGAGAAGACACTTCCTTGATACTGGGAAATTTCAGTGTGCATGATCAATACAAGATCACTGGTCTGGTCACTGCTTACATAACTTTATGTCTATTCTGATTTTTTGAGTTGGTAGCAGAAGCTTGAGACTCAACTCTTCAACTTAGAAGAGTAGAGGGTGTTGCTGAAATTGTGCCAGCCTTTTTTGTGTATGATTTTGGCCCATTGAGTAAAAATGGTAGGACCAGAAATGTATTCATGGGTCGCTATAGCTATATTTTGCAAGTATGTTACAGTAGTATTATGGCTCTCTTAAGTAGTTTTACTCATGTTCATCTGTGTTCTTTTGTACATGAGACATCGTAGTCTTTGCTCATCTACAGATGAGAAACATTTCTCAAGTGAATAAAAATTTAAGATGTGTGTTTTCAGTCATCCTGTTAGTGAGAAACGGAAAATAATATATTGGAAGTTAGACACGAAAAGAACAGAACATTTCATACCAGTCTGTGCCAAAATAGAAGAAACATAATAAAATTTGTTTAAACTATCAAGAAGAAATAATTCGGTTTAATTATTAGTTGAGTGATCTTTGGAATTATAAAGTTGTTATTATTAAGTATAAATTTGATAATACTGTTTGCAAATTTTCTTTTTTAGGGTGCAGATTTATCCCACGTGTTTTGTACCAAAGATGCAGCAACAGTAATCAAATCATATAGTCCAGAGCTGATTGTTCATCCCGTTCTGTAAGTGACTTACATTTTGCTTAAATGAGCTAGTCAGGCTTACGAGTTTTAATATTTCAGTCTGATAATTGATTAGTTTGTGTTAATTCTTTTGCTGAGTTACTGGATAGATGAGCTGGAGATCACAAAAACTCCAGGCTTTGTCCTTTCATTACGACCAGTGGAATATTTAATATGGGACAGTCAGTTGTGAATTTCTTTTCGTGACTGTCAAAGTATAAGTTTTAAAAAGCAGAGATCTTTCTTTGTGCTTCTTTCTGACCTGTTCTGTGATTGTAATGCGTTTTCCAGTGAACAGTAGCAAGATCCAGAGCTACAAATTACTACAGGTCAGCATTTTGCAATCTGCATTTGAAAGGCAAAGGGAGTGTGTCCTCTTGCTTCTTCAGCTCTAATAGTATTTAACAGTAGCGTGTCTATTTTTCTCTCACTACTGTGTATATAGACACCTATGCAAAATTACAAGGCAAGAGAGATAATTCTCCTTTTTCTTCATGAGTATGTTGCTTGAAATACACACCTGTTCTTGGGAATAAATAGATGTTCCAAAATTATATAACATACAGGGTTTAATTAACAAGATGAAAAGTTTAATAAGTAACTGTCCTCTAATTGGGAAAATCTCTGTGTGTGTGTGCTTCTCCAAATTTTTGTTCTGAAATGTGTTACTGATTGATGAACTTTCATAGGATAAATTTGTTTCAATTAGGTGTTATGATGGTTTGCAATGAGCACTGCAAATTGGAATTAAGATGTGTGCCTTAGGTCTATGCCTCTGAGCTTAACTCGCACCAGTGTATGTCAAAGTCTGTTGGTGTACATAGCAAAGATGTGATGAGGGTAGGAAAAGCATAATTTAAAAACATGTTTGTCAGATACTGCTGTCAGGAAGGATTTATGACAGTAGAAATATTTTGGTGTCTGAGAACAACAATGTGGTCTTCCTTATGGGGATGCCTGCGGTTGGAAGTTGTAACTTTATTGCATTCTGAAGGTGGGTTTCATTCCTGTCGCTGGAGACAGAGGTGCTTAGAAGGAAGGCAGTTAAACAGGGGTGTGTTTTGTTGGCTGCTTTTCCCCCCACTCCCCAGAGATAGAAGAAACCCATAACTTTATGGATTTCAGACCAAATAAAAATGATGTTTGAAAGCAAGGGAGAGATAGGTAGAGTTTTTCCCAGTATGTCTGTTTGCCTCTTCAGTCTGAAAAGTATCTCTTCAATTGATGTTCTGTCTGATATCATATGATAGCAATGGAGAATATGAATGCAACGGAGAAGCCTTATGGCAATATTAACATTTAACTTGGGGTGTCTGGATGTGTTTCACTTGAGGTACAGCATATGGTCATCTCGTTTGGTAACGAGTTGACCTTGCCTTGGGAAAAGCATTGTTTGTGTACACAGTGGTTCTTGTTGGCTGGTAATGGAAAATTTTAATAGGAGAAATAGAAGCAGCACAGAGGAAAAGGGAGGTGAAAATAGGGTTAACAGTAAACTTTCTGTTCATGAAGGACCATATTGGGCCTGCTAAGTACGAGTGGGATTTTTTTGTACACAGATTCTCAGTGTCTTCTGTGGAATTCTGATTTCATTGAAAGCTCTGATGTTTCTACCTGCTAAGAGAACTTTTGATTTTAAACTTCTGCTCTCTGAGTTCCTTCAGACGTACACGGTATAATTAATCTACAGATTTTCATATCCATATATCTTTTAAGTCTGTGACTCTGTATTTAATACTTTTATTAAAACTCTGATTAATTTCATTCAGACAGCTGAGCTAATTGCATGATGCAGTGGATCTGTAAATATTGTTTACATGACATTTAAAATTAAAAAAATGCAAATATTTGAGTGTTCAGATTTTATTTTTGAAATTTTCTCATATTTTTCTCTTCTGCTTCATTCTCAAACCAGGACAGAGGGAAAGAGAAAACAGTCTTTTCTGGTTAGAAAGGAGAAAAATCTTGATTGACTCTACTGAGCCTAGGTTTTATTGAAATTTACACTAACAGCCTATTTTTCTTGTAAGGTCCTTTGTCTTCAGTGTCACACTTTTCATATGATCCTTTATATGTTGTGGAGCCATTTGAGTTCTGCAGGCACGGCCGGCTGCTCTTGATTCAGAGCCTGATCTCTTAAACACTCTTTGTATTTTCTCCTGGGCCGCACTTCACGCATGGAGGAACCTCCGGGTAAAACCCACGAGCAGCTATGTCATTGTTTGCTTTTGTGTCTCTCCTTAAAACTCTGCTTTGTTATGATTTCTCCATGACCCTTCAGAGTAACTAGGTAGCTGTTGTACCACTCTCTTATTATGCTAATCATAATTATGGCCCCGTGTACTCAACTCCCGTTTGAACAGCTTGGCACTTCGCCAGGGTTCAGCTGCCATTTTGTACTGCCGGGAGCCTGACATTTTATCATCTTAGCTGCCACTGCTTTCTCTACTGCCTTCACCTCACAGGGGATCACCTCAAGAGAAGAAAATGCTCTGTTCTTGCCCTCTGGATGCTTGGGCTCTTCTGGCTCATTAGAGCTGCTGTTGTGGATCTTTGCCAGCATAACTGGTGAAGGCATGGGAGAGTCAGAAGTTGGACTGGGGCGTTTCGGGTCTTTGGCAAATGTCTGTCACTTGAAGGATGCAGAGAATGTTACGTGAGAATGATTGAGCAGGATTGCAGAAGGAGGGTTATGAAAATGTACATCCATCTTGTAGCATTGCTAGGGCAATTCCATGTGACCATAGATGTAGTCCATCCCGGGAATCCTTTTGATGTAACATTCCATGCTGGGGACACCCATAGTGCCACTCTCTTTGTGGTTTTTGTTTTTTGACTTCATTCCCTGTAAGTGAATGTGAGAGCTGGGACTGCATGTGACAGCCTGGGATCTGGAAAAATGAAGCTTCAGCACCTGGCTCTGTGTCCTCATACCTGAGCAGAATAATGAAAGCAGGGTGTCTAGGACTGTGAATAGTCAGTATTATCAATAGTAACTTTTCGTTTTTATTCAGGGATTTTGTCAAATGCATTATGGCCCCTTCCACAACGACCTGGTATTATTCAAAAATTGACCAGCTAACCAGTTCAATATTGTTGATGTCTGACTTTTTGCTTTCCTGTGGAGAAGCAAAAAATGTGTGTCGCAGAAGTTGGGGTCTTTTGAATAGTGGAATATACCCAGTCTTGGTGACATCTGCTCTCCTTGGTCTTGTCACTGCTACCTCAGCTTTGTGGTGCATTTTCCTGTTTTGTCAGTTAATGTGCTCCTACTGTAAATGCTTCACAAATACAGGCAAGATAAAACCTAGCTTTGGCATTTTATTAAGTTTTATTCAGGTGTGCTCTGTGTGGATTTTTGCTGTAGATGTGTGCACACTTCCTTCATGCATTTCTAGAGAAGAGTTTTCAGCAGCTTTTTTATATTTGCCATGTTAGTGGCCTGGCTTAGATCAGGTTGAACAGACTTCTTGGATACCTGTGTTGGGTTAGCTTATCCTGGCTTGGTAGGCAAGTGATCACAGAGCTAAATGAGCTGTAGGAACCCAGGTGGCTCTATGTTAAAAGAGAGAATAAATCTATTGTGCTATTTTCCCCTTTTGCAGGGACTTTCCATAATTGTACAGAAATTTTCTTCTCTGTAGGCCAGAAAAGAGGCAGCTGCTACTGAGTAGCCCCCTTGTAAGCTGGTTATCAGACAGTTTGCAAAGTCAACAGTCAGTATACTCCTTGCTCCAGGGTTTTATCAGAGAAGTCGAATGAGGTCATTAATTTCCTGTGGTACCAAAGAAGTGATGTAATTCTACATTATCCACCAAAAAAGCCACCCTTGAACAAGGCATGGATTTAGAGCTAAAACCTTCCTCTTAGCTGGTTATAGCTCTGAGTTTGTGTGGACTAGGAAAGATTGTCGGAATTACTTGAAGTCTTACAGTTAATTGCAGAGTTCAGGTTTTGGGTTGCATTTTGGAAAAGATTATTCTTCGAAATAAGAATAATTGTGAAGAAAATATTCCTGAGGCTGGACTGTTTGTTGAGGCCAGTTACCTTTAATGAAGAAAACTCAGTGAAGATCAGGGTTTCTGGAACCTATTTTACCTAGTTTTATTGAATTTTGTCTATGTTTTGAGCATTTGAAAAAATTCATGAAAGTGAATCATGGGTAGTTGATGCTCTGATAAGTTACTTGAGCACTCTGAACCAGTGCCAAATCTCTTATAGAAGGCCCAGGAATAATCCTAATATTTTTGGTCCCCTGTAATTTATTATGTGGAGAGGAGATGCAAAAGTACTGATCCAATGTGGGAGGATGCTCATACCTTTCAGTTGTGTTAGCTAAGGATAGCTATTCAGCACTACTTTGATGTAATGCTGGCACTAACCTTGCTTTTGGATCAGCTGCTGGAAGAAGTGCAGAGTTGTTGTCACCAGGGAAAGTTAGGGAATAAACAGAGGTCCCTCCCACAATCAAAAAGATGTCTCACAAGTGACTTGGCTGCTAGGTCCCTATTACACCTGCAGAGAAGATGAAAGAAGATATAAACATTGTATACTTTCTTCCAAAGCCTCATTTAGACATCAGCCTGGCTAGGAATCACATGAGAAAGTTTAGGTTTCTTTCTTAAGTACTTAGGGGGAGATAAAGGTCAGTTTGTATGTGCTTAGAGAATTTATATATTTAAATTGTTTCTTGTTCTGTCATGCAATGCCATGGCCAAAACTTGCTTATGGACCTGTTCCCTGTGTCCAGGTTTCTTGGCAAAAAACTGCTCCTTCTTTGCTGTGCGTTTCAGAGTGAATAGAAGCAGGGAGGTGTATTCACCCTGTGCTACAGTGCCTTTCCTTCCTATTGTTGCAGAGGTCCCATGTGATTCCAGTAGAGGTTTTGTCACCTCCTTAAAGTGTGAGAAATAGCCAAAGATTTTTAGCATTGCTGCAGGGAGTGCTGCTGTCCTTGCTGCTTTCTGATATGTCAGAAAGAGATGTACTCTAGTTAGATCTGGACAAGTTTATCTTCCTGAATGCTTGCCATACTGCTGTGATTTGAAACTGGGATCAAATTTCTTTGGTGTTTAATCTTTCTTGAGTTTGAGTGAAGGGAGGTGTCCCTGGGGGTTTGTTTTTGAAGGTTTTAGGATCTCCCTTTTTTTCCCCCCCAGATGACAATAAGCAAGGCAGATATTTAGGCTGAGACCTGTCCTGTCTTCTCATGTGTCCACAGCTGACTGGAAGTACTCTAGCCTTCTGGGTATGAATTCAACTGTTATCTGTGCCTTAAGGGTTGAATGCAATGGCTACCAATGTGGTAAAAGCTCATCACCATTTTTTTTCCTAGGGACATTTTAAATGTGTTCCTTTCTGAGGGAAATTACATTGTTATCTTGAGTCTGTGGCTTTTAAAGTCACAAGTTTGGTTGATTGCTGTCCATTTGAAAAATATGAGCCAGATTGTATTTATCAATTCAGTTCACAGGAAGTATAATGGGTCAAGACCACTTCCATGAACTCTCAAAATAGGAAGTCAAGACATTTGGTTATCAATGTGCTTTTGGAGAGGATTGTCATAATACACAGTGGTAATGTGGTTGAGATCAAAACAGACTACAACTGCTTTAAGTATTTGTGTATATCTAAGTGCAGGTCATAAAATGATTGTGTTGGCAGCTGTGGTATCTTTACAAGGCTAGATAATGTTGACCTTCAGGGCTGTAGTCATGTCTAGGTGAGAAGTCTCAGAAAACAGAGTCAGGTAACAGCTTCTCCTTTGGGACTCTCACAGGATGCAAGAGGCTCTGCTCTGCTTAAGAGAGGTGGTTGGTCCCATTTGTGTGGTGCATTTGGGTTCATTGTTAGAGAGGCTGTTGTTAGCCCCGATGCCTGTAGTGTGTGACCACCCAATTCCTAGTGTAGCAGAACATCTGATACCCAAGCAAGAGTCTGGTGTCCAAGCAGCAGCTATGGAAAACACTTTGTCATTGTCATTATGAAAAAAGAAAAAAAACAAAGCAATAATATATTCAACATGGCATTTTTTTTTCTAAATGTTTGCCTCAGTGGGTCATTCAAGCTTTTACTGCCTTGAAGGTAGAATAAGGAGCAAGTAAAGGCTCTGGTATCTGCACGTTAAGAGCAATCCCTTCCTATGAACTTGTGCCACCCCTGCTTCTCCTGGATAATGGGTTGCTGTTCTTGCTGCTGCTTATAGAAGCCTACCAGGTTCACTTCTGGTGTCTAAATTAACTTACTCAATGTCTGGAAAAGAAGACTTAATTTGAATAGAATTCAATCCCTCTCTCATTAAGGTCTTTATTTCTCTTTCATTTTCTTCCGTGTTATTTAATCAAATTGTAGCTGGAAAATATGTGTTTTCTATCCAGTGTTTGCAGATTGTATACAATTTAAAGATTTAAACAGCTTGTTAGGTGAAAATGACCCTTTTGTCTTCTAAACGTTTTGGGGGGGGGGCATTTTAATATGCTAATCCTAATTTAACAAATGTATCTCTCTTTGTTCTCTAATTGCATCCAGACAGCTTCATGCCAGCGTGTTGTCTCTGCGATTTGCTCTACCTGACTGAGGTGCCTGGTGAGAGACACAAGAGTTGATAAAAGGTTCAATGAGCTTCTCTAGAAGAAGCTATTATTTCCAGTTCTGTTGGGACTGTAAGAGGCTGCCTGAAGCCCTTGGGCTTCTGGAAATTTGGCATTAATTTACAAGAAAGATGATTTAAACATTGACAAATACATCCATTCTTAGAATAGAGAATTAGTTTAATTTTATGCTCAACAATTTTTTTGCACTGTTTGGGTTTGCTTTTCATTCCTTTGACCCATCCTTTCCAGAATAATTTCACTTCCTATCTAATTTTCCCAGTTTCCAATAAAAACCTCACCCAAGGTTTACCACAATTGGTAACAATTAGTTTTCTGAGAGAATTACTTCAGTTCTAGAGCTATACATTGTGTCCCATCTTTGGCTCTTTTGATGTGTTGTATTGCATAAAAGTTCCATTTGTCAGCAGGTCTAACATTTGATTCACGTTAATTATAATTACCTGCAGTGTTTGGACAAACAAAAGTGAAACTCTTTCATCCTCAGATCAGAAACTTTTTCCCATCTTTGAAGATGTCTGTAGGTTTGCTATGAAACTGCCCCCTTAGTGTGGCTTTGTCTGAGTTTGCATAAACAGACTTGTGCAGAGGTACATTTTAATGCATTTGGAGTTGCCTCAGTCATACCAAGTGTGTACAGATGACAAGCAGAATTTGAATAATGTACTCTTCAGTGAGGAGCCACAAAGTCAATCACATGACAGCAGTCCTGCTTTTGTCCCGTGTTCTTCTCTAGCAGGAGGTCCCACTGAATGGCATTTTCTGGTGTCCAAACCACATCTCTGATTATTAAGGAGGTACCAGCTCTGCCTAAGACCCATGTGAAGAGCTGCAGTCCTGCTGCCTCCTATTTGTGCTGTCATTCATGCTTATCTACTATTTCTGTAGCTCCTGGTTATACCCTTGCTGACTTTGCATCACATTTTCTTGTTTCCATGTAAAATTTGACAAGGCTGCACCTTATCTCTTGTTCCTTTCCCTCCTCTAGAAAGCAATGACAGAAACTGTCATTCATCCTGAATGGGGAAAGCTGCTGTGTTTAGAGCTTTCTATGATTATTTAAAGCTGTTGCTTGGTGGCTTTTGATCATTTGGTAAAAGCCAGTCTTTGAATAAAATACATAATAGAACAAAATTTTATTTCTTTGGAGAGTTGGGGATGGAAGTGGTGTTTCAGGTCCTAAGCTGGTCAAGTGTCCCCCCACTCTGGGCAGTGACCTAGAGCAGACTTTCAAGCAGATGGCACCTGTCAGATATCTGTTACAAACAGCTCTAGAAGATGCTTAGGAACTGTGGATGATATTAGGGCAGTAGCCACCATCTTTGGTGCTTGTTGGGGATTTTTTGTTTGTTTTTTTAATGTTAGGAGCTTTTGTTTGTTTGTTTTTGGAAAGGTTATTACATCAAGCTTTCCCTAAGATGAAGATCTACAGAACTATGTTTTTATTGTGCCATAGTGAAATATATAAGAGTTCTGAAGAACAAAAAGCTTAACTTAGTTCTTCCTTCTTTATTAGCTCTTCATCTCAAATCTGCCCCCAATGGCTTCTCCCAGTCTGTACTCGTACCTAGAATTGGCCCAATCCAGGTGCAGCACCTTGCATTCATTGAACTTCATGAGGTTAATGTGGCAAAAGTTACCTAAAGCCACTAATAATTTACAAAGAAAATTTGTCCTTACCACTTTCGACACTCAGTGATGTTTAACTTGAAGAATCCTTGTCTATTTTGCCATGGAAAGTACTCTCCTCAATACATTCTGGAAGCAGAGAAAAGAGGAAAAAGATAAACATGCAAGATAGTGAACACCATACCTTGGTCCTGTCTACCCAGCAGCTTCAGGGACAGCAAATGATAAAGGTGTTGTGTCTGCCTTCCCAAGAGATCATCAGTCATCTCAGCCTCCACTTACCTCTCATTAACAGCCAAGGCAAGCTGATCAGATCCCATCTCTGGTGTCCTTTTCTCTCGTGTGCCTCCATGTAATTCCCTCTGCTTGCTTATTTGTTTAGATCTGACTAATGGACAATTTGTGAAGTTGATTCCAAGATTGCTGACATTAGCTTTAGACTCTTTCTTACCTGCACAGCTTCACAGATATGACACGAGTTACAGAGGCTCCTTCAGTTTTTCTTATTAATTATTCTGTTCTCTTGCAGTTGTTATTTATGTGTTTACACTATGATAATTCTTTAATGTGTGCAGTCAGAGGTTGATTGGTTGTTTTGCAGACAAGCTAAGGTTTTGAGGAAGTGTTTGGGGGTTTGGAGGGTGTTGCTTAGTTGCTTGATTGAACAACTGTGAGTTGTAATAATCTAGATTTTCATCAGAATGGCATCTGATAACGTCACATAACACCTAGTGATTAGCTGGAGGTAGCTAAGATTTGTTCATTCCCCATTTATTCCCTCATGTGTTTTGTCACTAGAATCTTTTTTTTGCACACATCTGCACAGTGGTACTGTAGTTCACTCTCCATGTTTACAGGTGTTACTGCTAGGATTCAGCTTCCCAATTATTCCTATTGTGTATGTCCATGGTGCAGAGTTTGTATTTTTGTATTAGGGGAAAGCCAGACTAGTTCCCAAAGTCTTGCCGTATCACCTTCCAAAAAAACTTGCTTTATTTTGGAAAATCCCAGATTTTTATTTAATCAAATTCTCTCTCAAAGGTTTTTACCCTCTTAAAAATTGAAATACTGTTTTGTCTTGACCTTAAGAGATTTTCTTACTCCTCTTTATATTCTTACTAGCTTTGTGCTTTAAAATGGGGGTATTGCATTTGTGCTATCTCTTTTGGAAATAAGTTAAGTTGGATATCACATGGCTCTGCATCTCTAAAGGCAATTGTGATTCTTGCTTACTTGATTTGTTTCTGTCAAAGCTTGAAGATCACATCTTTTTTGATCAAGGGGAAGTCTTCTTCATACCTCGTATCTTTCTAGAGAGGTATTGGGTTTTTTTAAATACAGTGCTAATTTTGGTCGTTTCAATGTCTTGGGCAGTGGAGGTGATAAGTAATAGTAGAGGCTTGAGATCAGGTAACCAGGCTGAGCAGTTGGCATGAAGTGACAAAGGAGGTTAACTCTTCTTTGTGTGAGCGTAGTTCACGGTGAGCAGCTGAGGACCTGACATGGCATTCTGTGCTGGTGCCTCCAAAGGAGTTTTTTTTCAAAGACATTTTTGTCTGGTTTTGATCCACAGGCAACCAAGAACATGTATTGACTTTCTCTGCAATGGATAAACTAAATACTGCCAAGAAATATTTATTCCTCAGTACCCAGGCACAATTATATGTACAGCCAAATTACCCAGGTGATCCTTAGCAAGGATTTTGACCCATGCCAGCTAGCCTCTCCCAACCACTTTTTCCACTGACGAGGAACTACCATGGTCCAGGAACTGTGCCTGACAAGCAGGTTGAGCTTTGTCTGTTTTGGAGCCTGAGAGTGCAGAGGCCATCTGATCTGAGTCAGAGAGCTTTTCTGGGTGTGTTCAAACATCGTGTGTAGACTGTAGCTGGTAAGAGCTAGAGGAATTTCTGCCTTTGTGCTAAATCCCGTGTTCAGGAACATTCAAGGTTTACCACTGCCTGAAGAAAGCTGCTTGTTGATCATTTGTACCCTATCAGCTTTAAAATGCTACTGGTTTGATGTGCATGTATGGACATAAACTGTAGATAACACAACAGCCCTTCCACTTCCAGAGCAGCTGTAGATGCAGGATATTGGTACGGTGTCTGTAGCTGCGTAGCACAGCTATTGTGAACATCCAGTGTCCTGAAGTGAAACTGGCATGATGCTGTTGTGAGACAGTATTTTTCTACTTCCTTTATGAAGATTCAAAATCCATCAGTTATTTACAGCATGGTTTTATAGCTGATTTTGCAATGTAGTAGCCATTATCACCATTTTTAATGTCTTGACCCTTCACATCTTGGATTGCTTCTTGATGTGACATTGCAGAAGAGTTGAACATAATGTTTGTAAGATGCTTTCAAGATGAAAAGCTCCACAGTAGTTTTTATTATTACCGGAGGCAAAGTGTGCAGGAGTGGCTTAATACTGGACTGTTTATTTCCCAAGAGATGGCTTTGTTTTGAAAAATGCACATTATCAATTCAGTTTTAGACAAAATTATCTTAGTTCAATCCTGAATATTAATAAATTGACAAACTTTTTTATGGTTAGGTTATTTGCATAAGATATTTGTAGAAGAGCAGAGCATTTATGATACTACCTATGACTATTCTTAGCTTATGTTTAATGAAGTTTTTTTTAATGTATTTGGCTTCTGCTATCCAAAGGTATGTTGAATCCAGACATCCTTATATATCTAGAAGTTACAATATTCTTACAACTACATGGTATATAGACCTATTTATTTGAGAAATATATCTATTGAGATATATATTGCTCTTCAAAGATAAAAGAAGTTCAGTATGTGAACAAAGAAAAGTGGTCTGCATTCAGAAATTATGTTTTATTAGAGTTTGGTTTTTCACATGTTCAATCTACCACATATTAAAGACCTGTATTTTAAAATGTTTTTAATAGTGCTTTTGCTATTTCTTGAATAATTTTTATTTCCAGCCTCTATCTACATCATAAACCGATAGGTGATTTTACAGAGATAAATAAAAAGAAGTGAGCTGTTGAACAGTTCTTGAGTTCTATGGTTTCCATGTGAGGTAGAGGAGGAGGGAGGGAGCTGCAGTGCTCAAATGGAAGTTCAGCTTGCTAAAACAGGGACTGCTCCAGGGACAGCGATGTCCTGCTGTGTTCACTGTCTCCCTTGCCCTTGCAGGGTCGTCACTCCCACCCAGCAGCCTTGTTTTGACAGAGCTGTTTTGTGGTGTCAGCTCAGGGCACCTCTGGGCTTTCTGAGGCAGCTCTTGTCAGTGGAGGGGTCGCTGGGCTGTGGCCAGGCACCACATCCCTGCGCCCTTGAGTGGGATGCCTCACTCCCTGCAGCTGCAAAAGCTTTGGGCTGCTGCCTGGCACTTGCAGAAATGATTGTGGAATTTGCTGATTCTGCCAGACACAACCTAAACACTTGTTCCCAAGTGCTGCGTCCCATCAGGACAGCTGTTGGTTATGAAAAACATGCAGTGGCTTTAATCTGTAATAATACAGCTTTGTTGGAGTATTGCAAGCTTACAATAATCTGAGCAATACTATGAGGCAGTACCCCCTTGCTCAGCGTACAGGGAGCTTTATTCCCCTGTGCTTCAGTTAAGATGTTCATTTATTGTTGTCACTAATGTCAGAGATGGGGGGAGAGGGAGGCTAAATTTTCCCTCCATACTCTCCGTAAGGATTAACTGCAAATGCTGGGCAGTGCTTTCACAATATTCTGACCTATTTACACAACAAAACTGATCAGAACAAAATAAACAGCTCTGGTCAGTCACTGAATGCTGTATTATGGCAGCTATATTTGGCAGTGAATTTTCTCATCATTTTCCAATGTAGACAAAAACCAGAATGCCATAGAAATTTTAAGCACTGCAAGCAGATAATGCCCATACTGAATAGCTTGTTTCTTCTGTTGCCTTTTGGGGAAAGGGGACAATTTGGCTGTAATTCAGTTGGAACAAATTCTTATGAAGCAACTGACAAAAAAGCATATGAGTAGATTTATCATTCTGCCATGTGGGGTAATAGACAATTGCATCATTTCCAGCAAGCTGCAATATATACCTGCGAGATGGTGGATCTCTCTCCAAGGTATAACCTCTCCAAAGAAGCATTAAATAGGGAATTGTAACAGACTCTAAAAATTGTTAGTTTCCTCCTTGGATTTTATTTTTTTATTTTGTAACAGCTGTAGTGGATACTTGCAGTTACTTCCTCATTTTTATGTGGTATCTCCTAAAGAATGAATTGAGAGAAATTTTTCATGTTAGCTATTTGGACAACCATTCTATATTTTCTGTGTCATATGATTCTTGGTAGTTGAGACGATAAAATTGCCTGACACTCAAGATAGGAAATACCTCTTTCTATCTTGCATCTTGAACTCAGTTTTTGAGAATACTAAAATGAAGTCTTTTTAAACTTCTCTTTATTTTTTTTTCACATTTCCTTGTAGTGATAGTCCCAATGCTGTCCATGAGGTGGAAAAGTGGTTACCACGGCTGCACTCGGTTGTCATAGGACCTGGCTTAGGCAGAGATGAAGTTCTGCTTGAGAACGCTAAGGTAATGTGCATACTGATATTTTATCCTATGTCTTTATGTTGAATTGTATTAAGCATTCCTATATCTTACATCATTACACAAATGTTCTTGTTATGGTTGCTAAATATCAAATTTAATAAAATATCGTTGACTGAAAATTACAGTTTCTGTCTGTGGTCTTCATTGTTAAACTGTAACCTTCAGTCTGAATTTTAGGCACATGTATGGTTGTTCTGATTTGCTTTTGTTTAGTTTGTGAAAGTCACTAATTAAGAAATAAGTGTTTGTGTATCTAAATAAAAGGCTCTGTGTTTTCTTAGGTGCAAAGCACCAGTACTGTAAGTACATAAATATGGATTTGAGTTTCTAATTTTTGACAGCTCATATCAGATGCACTAAAGAACATGGACTGTGTCCTCTTGCAATAAGAAATAATACTCTTAATTATAAAATGTTGTAGATTTCTACTTTGGATAAAGAGATAATCCTATTTTCTGTCAAGCCTTAGTGGAGAGCTGAAACAGGAGATTAGATAGTCTTTTACTTTAAATAATAAGTACTTAGACCATCTTCTCAATGATGTTTTGTATTACTGTCAACACATCTTTGTGTGTTTGAAGTGTGTCTTTCAGTCTAATGTCAATCTAATTTGTACAATTTTTTTTTTCCTGACCAGTATTACTGAATTAATCAGTGGCACTAACAAGTGGAATTAATATAATTTATAGAAATGTTGACAGTTACACAGTGGTATCATGAAACAGAGCAGGCAAGAGACTGGAGACCACACTATCTAAGTGTTTAGAATACCTTGAAAACTATCAATGGTAGTTTTGCTGGGATTTTGTTAAAGAAAGTTGCTATTGGAGTTTCTTGCTTCTTTAATTTTTTTTAAGGTAAATGTATATATTATGATACAGAGGTGCAAAAGTAATAAATATTAGAAATTAAACAAAATAAATTTATTACAGCTAATGAAGAAATCAAATGGTGGTATGAGTGAAAAATTTAAACAGATTTTATTATTTTTTGAAAACATGATTTTCAGATTTTTCTTTTTACAGAAAAAAAAAAGTTGGCTAAAAAAAAAACTTTTTTTTTTTTTCCTAAAGGAAAACAACTTTAAACAAAAGAAAATAAGAATTCATTTAGAATATCGAAGATAAATGTCTTTTATATCAGAATTTCATCTAGGGTTTATGTGCTTATCTGTACTACAGAAGTATCTGGAAGATTTCTTGATTGTGTTTTTTTCCTCATTGCTAAAAATAATATTGCTTTCCTGGTGAATTACAAGCATATTTTACTTCAGTCTGGCTGTCCTGTGTAAGCCAGCTTAGAGTTAAAGAAACAAACCCAGCCAATAAAGACGAGGCATTTGGAAGTTACTTTGTGCTAAAATCTCAGGGCACATTCATATGAACTGTGGATCTGGCCTTATTAATTTCAAGTCACATTAAAGCTCAAGTTCTTTGTCTGCACTGTAGTTGTGCAAATGTTCATTAGTTACCCAGCGTTGAGGTTTTTAATGTGCCACTGGGGACAAGTGAACCCTGGCTGCCTGTCTGAGGGAGAGTGGTGCTTCTCTGTGCTCAGGGAAAGCTGAGTCCCCCTCCCTCCTGCTTCAACAGCGAATTTTAGGTGTCAAGAAAAAAAACAAGAGGTGATAGCATTGCTATTTTAAACTTTTAGAGGAGGCTGGTTTGGTATAAAGTTTTCTGGTTTCCCTTTAAGCTAACTGTGGCATGTGTCGTATGAACACCGAGCTGGGAGGTAGGTGAGTGTCTGCTTTCTGGTCAGGGTTTTGTATCAGAGTGCTAGTGATGGTGAGATAGAGCTTCCCCTCTGCCTCCTTCTGTCCCATTAAGGTGCTGAGGCATTGTGTTTTGGCATCTCTCTAAAGCTGCTTTTATGTCAGTTCTTGTCAGTATTGTGCCAGCACATTTCCAATTAATGCGCTTCTCCAAACAGTTATGTGTTTGGGCTGCCTCTCTCTTCTGAGCCTTGAGAAATTAAGAAATTAATTACTAGTGCTGTAACCTTCAATTTCTGGTATATGGCCAAGAGACACTTGTTCTGTTGTGGAATAGCTTGAATGTGTGTTGACCAGATGGTGCATCGTCTCCAGATCAAAGAATGCTTTGCTTCCTCAGCATCTTTAGGATGTCACCTGCCTCCCTCGTTCTTAACGCCTGCACTGCTCACTGTGGCATTTGAGCTCTTTTCAACAGTCTGATTTAAAAAAATCCCACCTTGTGATCAGTTTCCTTTGATTTGATTTCTTTTTCCTTGAGCACTATGATAGTCTTTGAATACATATTTACTGTCTTCCTGCAATTTTGTGGGTTTGGATGTAGTTCCATTTACAAGTCCTGTTACAAGAAGCTGCTCTGCAAGTTATATCCTCCTTTTATAAGCCACTTGTGTGGGTCTGTGCCAGAAGCCTCACATTCTGTTACTTGGAGCTGATGCTCTGTCAGAGCCTTCTAGCCATGGGTTTGTGAGACCAGGAGCTGCAGCTTCAGAAAATTCTCCTAAAGAAAGCATTTATTGTGTCCTGATAGCTGTATACCTGGATCCCTTGCAGATGTGGCAGTTCTAGTCTCAACCTGCTTAGACTTTCCAATTCCAATGCAAATAAGCAATCCAAGCAGCTTCTTTTCAAGAGAAAAGAGCAAAAACACATTTCTGCTCCAATTCTCAGCTCTGGAGTGTGCAGATTGAAACATTTCTGCTCCCCATACTACTACAAATCTTTGAAATGCTGTTACCACATCTGGTGTGAAAGTTGGTCATGATGTCAGCTGTCTTGTGGGGAACATCAGGCCATCTGTGTATTCCTTTCAGTGTCCATGACTGATTCTGGCCAGTGATACCAGTATGTTATTTCATCGAGTTCAGCTCAGTTGGACTACTGCTGCTGGTGGTTTAGCCTGTTGAGAAAGAGTTTAGCTGCTGTATGTAAGCAAGGCCAAGATCCCAATGACTTAGAAGCAGCATATTTCCAAAGCTGTTGGATATTCTCCTTTTGTTCACGCAGCAGCAGTGTTACGTCCCTATCATATCTACCAATCACAACTTACTTCATTCATTGCATGTGTGTTTGCACTTGTGGCTTTACTCTGATCTGATTTTCCTTCTAGGAGAAGCTTGGAAGTAGGGAAATTTCTGCCTGTGCCATCAAGAGCTGTTTCTTGGGTGTGTGAGAGAATCAGGTTCCTCTGCTGCAGGGTGATGAGCGCAGCTTCCGAGAGGACTTTGTTAAAAATACCAGTGTTCCTTGCCCTCCCTCCTGGGAGAGCCTAATGCTCCACATGTTCTGCATTCTGCTGCCACCAGGCAGTGAGGCAGTTACAGGCTGAGCTGTGTCCTCATTAGTTTCCATCCTCTTGTCATCTCCTTTCCCTCTGTTCCTTCTGGCTTTGAGGCCAGGTGGACTGATACAGGATTGCTGCTGGAATAGCAGTTACTGTAGGGATCACATAGACAAGCATTCATGCTTATGAAGAGCCCTCTCCTTAACTGAACTCTTCCACATTGGAATCTTCCTTGCTTGTCACTGGGTTCTTTGCCTCTCTCCTTGAAGTGGCAGCACCCAGTCCTGGACCCTGGTCTTCCAGACTTGTGTGTCTTGATTAAAGTCAGAATGCAGTTTTCAGCAGAGCACACTTGCTTTCCTCCTGTAGGAGAGAGGTAATGATTAATGGCAAGAACAGCTCTGTGTAATTCAGATTACACGATGAAATTGACTGGGTTCTCAAACCATATGCTTGTTCCTCTTGCTCAATTCTCAGTCTTTGTTTTAGTTTCCAGAACATGTCAGGACTACCAGCCTGGGTTTTCTTTTGGCTGAGGCCCTGCCTAGCTGCCATTTGTGCCTATTGCTGTTGCTGTTTTTCTTCCTTCAGCCACCTTGTCCTACAGTGCTTCCTTCAGCCAATCATTTGCCCTTAAAGATCTCTGCTATCTCTTGGGATATAAATTTCAGAATCTCATTTTCCACCCCTTGTGACATCATCTTAAGGTTGTGTTAAAATGTCTTGGGTGTAGTTTGCATCTACATGGTGAGAGAGGTTTGGGCCCTTGTCACAGATCATCTCCATCAGGTGTGCCCAGAGAGAACCCATTTGAAATCTTCAGAAGGGTGGGTGGATTCTCAGTTCCACCTTGCCTAAGGTATCAGCCTTTCTGTCTTTGGTCAGTTGGATTATTTTCCCCCTTTCAAGGCCCATGCATTCAAGATTTAGGCAACACTTCAAAGCCCTAATAAGTTGTGAGAATGGGACCAGGTGCTTCACTACACTATCTGCACTACTTTTTTGCAAGATCAAGAGCACTGCAGAATACAGGGCCACCAGTTGTTATCATATAGGTCTGTTAGAGTTGAATCTGTCACTGTGAGCCTTGAAAAAGATTTTCCTCTTGATATCTACTAGACCTTTCAGTTCTATTTGTACCACAGGTGTAAGGCACCTGAGAAGAGTCTCAGGCGAATGTTGCAGATGACAGATTAGTATTGCCCGTGGTACTTACCACCATGTACAAATATAAACCAACAGAATGTAGTATTGTTTGGAGTCACTGCAGAATGTGTTATTGTTTAGCATCATTGCTCATGGCAACTCAAATTAGCAGAATTATTTTCCAGAAACTTCATTCTTTAGCATGTGTCGTGCATTTGCTTCCTCCCTGTTTATACCCTTTGTAGGTTCTTGCTGTGAGGATTCAGCAGTTCATAAGGAACTGAAGTAGCAGCAAGGAGATGCCTTTCTCTTCTCAGCCCTCAGCTAGGAAGAGGTGAGGTAGCTGGAACTTTGTGTTTGGGGTACTGCAAGGGCAAAACCCAGGGGGATGTGTGTGCCCTCTCTGTGAGAATGTGCGTGCTGTCAGCCTTCCCCCAAGGCCCAGCATTGATGCACATATCACAAACAGAATCCAGTGAAAAACTGATCTCCAGCTAGCCAAGCTTTATTGCTTTCAAAAGGCCTGATGAGACTCAGAATTTGTGGATGTCATCACCTAAGGTGGGGCAGTTGCTGGGTTAGGATGCAGGTCTTTGTGGTGGTGTTACTGGTGTGGATGAAGCTTAGGAACACCAGCTCAAGGCAGAGATACCCTCTTGGTTATGCCAAGAAACTCTTGCTGCTTGAGCTAAGAACTATTAATATTCTGTGGCTTCCTCATAAATGTCTTGATTAGAAAAATAGTGTTTGAATGTATGCTAACTGTACCTTAAATACAGGTTTATGCAGCTTGCAAACAAAATTTATTTCTAATATGTGTAATGGATCTTGATGAAAGTCATTCACAGTGAAGTGGGCTATTTATGTAGGCTTATATTGTTGTTTAACTTGATTTTGATGCCCAAAAGCATTTGTCAGCAGACCACTGGTATTGGAACTCTTTATGAGCTCATTCAGCTAGAAACCCTAAAAATAAATTGGCAGTGATAAATTCAGTTCATTAAGTTCATTTTAAGCATGACAAGTTCATTTTAAGTTTATGTTTATTTAAGACAAAGTGGCAACAACTGACCATGAATATCTTATGCCAAATCTAGTTAACATAATCAGCTATAAATTGGAAACCTTGTAGAGTTTTCTTTGTCAGTGCAAACATTGAGTGAAGGAGTGCATGAGAAAAATTACTGCTTTTATTTATTCTGATGTAGATATTTATACTTTGGATTACAATAAAAAGGATTAATACTTAAAAGTGGACGTTCATGTGTTTAGGGCTGAAATGTATGTATAAATGTAGCTTCTGAAATGGTCTCTGGTTGACCATGATTTTGGAGAAGCACAGGCAAAAAGGAGTGCTCTGGATTTTTTCATAACTAGGACAGTATTTCAGAGGCTTTTGCTTTTTCTTATTGTGTTCAGGCATTACTTTGGCTTATGTCACTTCTTCAGGAATTTCGCATGTGATTGAAGCTGATATTAAGAAACTGTTGCAGTTTTCTTCCATGCTTAAGGCAAGTGATCTAATTTGAATTCAAAGAAGGAATCTACAAATGAATAATTTTCTCCTTTTTTTTTTTTTAATGTAGAACAGAACAGTTTTGATTAGCTGGCATCTACAGTGTCTTCGGTTTTGTTAATTGTAACAGCTTCTAACATCTCCCAAAGCACTTAATGAGCCTGATGGTGTAGAGGGGCATTCTTTAGAGTCCTTATCACACTCTGCCTGGCTTAAGTGAAACATTCTGCTGTGCACCTGAAAATCTGTTTTGGAAAACAGGGCTTAGCATGTGGTACCACAATTAAAAGACAAAAGACCAACTTAAATTGAATGGAGCATAAACCATGAGATGAAGAACCTATTTGTTCCAGAGCAGGGATGTTCATCTCTATTAGGTGACTCTTCATTCACAAGTGGTGGTCATTCCTTGCACAAGGTTTGAGGGCTTAGTGGAGCGATTAATGAGTTAGTGACAGGTATGCATACAGAAATACATAAAGTAAAACTCAGGCAATTAGGCTAGTTAAAGGTGATTTTCATATATGCATCTTGTCCACAAAGAGAGATTTTCATTGTCTTTGCTGAATTTTGAAAGGAGGATGAATCTTTGGATCAGTTTGTAGGAATTAATAAAAGCACATTTAAGAGACAACTGCACATTTTAATCAGTGAGTCAATAAAAGCCTAAAACCAGTTTTGAAATTTCTGAAAATATGGCTCTAATGGGAAGAATCTCAAACAGTAGAACTCCATTCTTAATGTTTTTCAAACTTCTTGCATCAAAGAGAATATATTAAGGGAAGCTTCTCCCCCCTGCCAGCTAGGACTGTAGCCTTGAACACAGCCTGTGCCTGGGATATTTGCCTACTTCTAGCTGTGCAAGATTACAAATTCCTGCTTGCAAGCCCATTTTCCAGGCACCTCCACCAGAGAGCTGCATCCTGACCTCTATTGCAGCTGAGTCCCTGCTAACTCTGCATTTATCCAGACTTGAAGCAAGCAAGGCAGAAATGCTTCCTAGGGCTTTCAGTGCCTGTTTGTAGGAATCGATTTGCAGCGTGTTGGGGTGGAACTTATTTGTTCCTCCCGGTCACCTTGGGGAGGAGGATGTGTGGAAATGCTTCGAGCTGCAGCATTTAGAGGAAAATTTTGGCTCTTTTTTCTTTTATCACCCTGTTTCAGACAAAATCATGGATTCAGGATTGCTGGATGAAAGCAGCATCCATGCAGAAAATATAAGCAATTATAGGTGGTGTTTCAACAGCATTTTCTGATCCTAGCTTTCAGGAGAGGGTTCTTTGTAAAAGGGACTGCCACTCCCAATGCCAGGTTATGCACATTTGCATGTCTTTACCAAACCAGAGTGTGTAACTACATACTCAGCATTTGCAGGTTGCAGTGGAGTGCACCTTAAGTGGGCTGAAGGCACTGCTTCCTAAAGTCACTTTGGTCAATACTGTCCATTATTATGGCATGTTAAGGCTTGAATTTATTTTTGAGAATATGAGTAAGACTTTTCCTGAGAGTGGGTCAAGACATGACTCTTGAAGGGACTAAGCAAATGCAGTGTTTTTTGCTGATGTCAAGTAAAGCAATCTTTCCTTTGCTAGGTAGGAAAATGGCAGTGTGAAAATTAATTACTGTTGTAGGATAGATGTTGCTTTATATATTCTGCTAGTCTGGTTTTCCGTTCATTTCATTAAAATTCAATCTTATAATTAAATGACTGGCTCTAATTTCCTGATTCTTCGTTTTGTAAACACCAAATGCCAAAGTTTTCTGTAGCTGAACTAGCTCATGTGGAAGAACATAAGTAGTGATAAAAATACTAATATATTAAAAGTCATTGCCGGCATTCTTCTGCTAATCCACATCTAATTAAAAAAGCTGAAATGTATGTCTGACTTAGGTGTGACAAACTTACATAATTGTCTTTTCTGTGGATCTGTGGAGAACCAGCTTTTGTGCTGTTGCATGTGGGCAGCATAAATAGGATGGCTGTTATTGCTGGCTCATGGACTTGGGTGGAGAAGTCCAGACTGCAGAGTTTCTTTCCAAGAGACTGTGGGCACTGGCTGAGAGAGCATCACCTGTTCTCTGCCCCTGGGGCCTCAGGGTGGCTGCTCTCTGAAGACTTCAATTGCTGATAAGAAATCCTTTGCTTGCACTCAGGAACTCCATAGCAATTTATTCCTCCCTCACGTGTTCCCCACTATTCTCCACGTGGCTGTTTCTTACAACCAGTGGCTCATCTCAGCCCCATTCCCTTTTCCATAATACTTGTGGAAGTGTTCAGGTGTCCTGGATGTCCATGTTAGTACAGTGCAGGTGAATTGTGTGTTTCACAGCACAGCTGCAGGCTATCAAATGGTTAAATATCATCATGCTTTTCTGCATTACTGTGTCCTCTCTCAGCAGTATCCTGTCCATTTGTTCCTTCAGGCTTCTCCCTCCTGCAGTCCTTTCCAGCCTGAATAATTCTGCATTTGTGTGTGTGTTGTACAGGTATCAGTGTGTTGGGGTTTTGTGTTTCAGGTTTTTTAGGGGAAGTGTGCTGGTTGGTGTGTTTTGGTTTTGTTTTGGTGGTTGTGCTTATTTTGTGTTTCAGCTTTGTCTTTTGGGTTTCTTTTAAAGTTTGGAATTTGGGTTTGGGAATCTGTTTTAAAATTCCCATGTGAAAGTTGGGACAGGAAACTGATTTCTACTATAATGAATGCATTGCATTTAAGGGAATATATGATAATGAAAAATAATGAAAAAACATTAATTTTTCATCCTTACTTTGTAAATTTTTGAAATTACAGTAAAGAGTTACCTTTCCTCAGATAGACTAATGGTTTCTACTGTGACACAAGTTCTTTTTCAGTTCTTATTGAGTAGGCTGCTTGCGTAGAAGTCCTGAATAACGAGTCAAAGAAAAAGGTTTTTTCAGGAAATAGTGTATTTCAAGAATAGAGTAGGAGTAGATTCAGGTTAATTTTACTCTCTCTGGCTTTCTTCCTCTCAACCACCACCACCAAAATTGCAATGACTGAAATACTATTTTGGGCAATTCTAAATGTCAAGTATTTGGTGCTGCTAACAAATGATAATAACTGTGAGAGAGTTTGTCCCATAGAGCATCTTTGTGGGATGTGTGAATCCCAGGTAATTTCCTCTTTGGCTTAATCAGGATAGAAGCTTCAGATTTGGTCTCGTTATTAGGAGAGCAAACTCCTGCTACAGATTTGTTCTAGCACGGGTACTGCAGTCTTGCAATACAGTTAATCATCACTGATTTTAATAACGGGGGTTGACACCTCTTTTCCTTTTCTCACGCAAATGTTGAATCACTGTTTCAGAGGACTACCAAGTATTTAGCCAGCTGATAGAAAGAAGAATATCTCTAGCAAGAGATTGCCCCAACCCCATTATTAAGACTCTCAATGTGAATGGGTAAGAGACTGAATTTTGGCCCTGGCTGTGAATTGCAGAGGAAGGATCCAAATTTCAGTCTTTGCTATCTTAGCTACACAGTGTGGCTGTAGTTCATAAGGTTGGGTGACAACAGTGCATCATCCTCTTCTTCTCATGGTTGTCCTCTCTCTTTGTGACTCGTGCCAAGATTGCCTTGTGAGTTCAGTGCTTCAGTTCTGGATGTCCTTGAGGGCTTAGGAGTAAACTGAAGGAAGTTCTCCTGCCTTGCTCCAAGCTGAACCACCACTGTTGTAGTATAATACATTCTGTGCACAGAATGTTTTTCACTGGGCTATCCTGGAGCTGGAATCTTCAAATCCTTAATATTCAAAATGCTATTTGAAGGAAAGGGATGATGTCTTGGGCTTATCATTGATATCTGTATGTGTTGCTGTTCACTTGTCAATGGTGTTTTCATTTCAGCTTTTGTCTTAGTGACATTTCTTAATATTTTTAATTGTCAATGTTCTCTTCTAAATCCTTTCCCATAGAAATAATTGTTATATTTGATAAAACTGAACAGATGTTTTCTGCTTATATGTGGAATTTTATCAGGAACTGTTAAATAGGTTTTGGTGTGAAAGCAGAGTTAGCCTGACCTGTATTAATTGGGCAATTAACAGTGAAGGTTCTTCTGTATCTACAGGTATTAACCAAAAAAAGTCCATGCCAAATACCGAGGTACAAATACAGGTGAAAATTGATCTTTGCCAATACTCTGAATAGAGGATTTTGCCATTATTGCCATAAACTCCTGTTAATGCAAATATTTAAGGATTTTCTTAAAATGCAATATTTGCAGAAATAGGATGTTTAAAAGTGGGCTTCATTTCGCCTAATTCGTGGTGTCTAAAAATAAAACAGTACAAATAAAACCTGTGATAGCTGAGGAGAGGCAGGTATGTCTGTTGGCTCATCCCACCCTAAAGGAGGTGTCGAAGCTGCGTGGGATGAACTGCTCTCCAGTGGCCCTGTCCACAATCAGAAGGAAACAGGGGTTCTCCTGTGAATGTGGTGTCCTTCAGACATGTCTTAGGGGGGTTGCCTGATCTTCACTGGTTTATTACAGTTTTGAAATCACCCCTTCCCTTCCCAGAACTTCCTCTGTGAGGTTCTTTGTCTATCTCCAAGCAGTTTACCCCTGCATTTAAGGAAGGAAGAGAAAAGGAAAATAATTGGGATAGGGGCTTTGTTTGTTTGTTTGTTTCTTATTGTTTGGAATTTTTTAAATAAAAATGTTTCTAAATATGACAAACAGCTTTGTATCCCCTGATTGGTTTTTTTTATAAGGAGAGGAAGAACAAGCAAAGATCATTGAGTATGTTAGATTAGAAACTGATACCTCAGAGATTTGGTACACAATAAGATTTGTTTGCCCAGTGGTATTACTTAGCAAGGTGAAATTTCTCTTTGGAGTAGAGATCAAATGTTGCAGGACTGTGGAGGATGTGCTAGAGAGGTAGGAACTCAAAACATGATTAGGAAAAAAATGCCTTATTTCTCTAAAGTGTATCAGTAATCTGGCCTTCCAGGTGCTATTTAGCTGTAGATATACTGTCATGCTTTGTAACTTGCACTTTTTTTTTTAATCTTATACATACATTCTTTTGGTATACCATGGATCTTCAGGATTGATTATTTAGGAGAGAGCGAGACATTCCAGTAGCCAAGATGACAATTATGAGGAAAATTATATGAAAAAGAGCCAAACAATAACAGCAACTGCCAAACTTCAGCGTCTTTGGGAACATAATTTTGGCAAAATTCCTTTCCTAGATTGCTTATAATGCATTTAAGAGAACAGTTTGGAAGGATAAGGACTCCTGAGATCTGGTGTCTTCCTTCAGACTTGGTTACTGACTCTGTTGGGGAAATCTTTTTTAGTTTAAGAACATCAAGTGTCATGAAAGACTGGCTCACTGAAGTTGACATACTAGAATAAACTGGTGATTCATATTAGTGGGAAGTGGAGCAGTAATCATTTTAAGTGTACTGAAGGAGTTTGGTGAAGCTGCCAATATACAGAAATATTCTAATTATAACCAGTTAGAAACCGGGCTGCAGCAAAAGGTATTTGTACCTTCAAAGACTGGGGGAGGATGATCTTGCTGAGGTCTGGGTCTCAGTGCCCTATGATATCTAATCAGAAGAGCTTAGTATAATTCAAAACTAATTGGGCTGTTGGATCTATAACATGCGTTTATACAAAGAAAATACAAACAGCAAAACAAAATCCGGGTGCTAGATCCACAGCTTTGTTTTCTTGTTGCAAAGTGAGCCAAGTTAAACATAATTGTTAATGAACTTAACACAGCAAGGGCAAAGCAGTGCAGCTTCTGTGAAGGAAAACTAAGCTGTGCACATTTGTGCAGATTAACATGAATGAATTAAGAAATTACTCTCTCATACATTTCTTGAAAGCTTTGATAGTAAGGTACTCTGGTTTTCAGAATGCCACAGTTAATTCTAGGCATGTTTTAAGACTCCATCCTCACACAGCTGTTAAGTATACTTACTAATAAATTTGAATAATTTAGCAGTAGCTGAATCATAAGAGTTGTGTAAAACTTGTAATTGGTTCAAAATTACTCAAGTAGCTGAGTATAAGAGAAAACTCTGTGGTTTTCCCTAGGGATCTCAAAGGAGGTGGGCAGCTGGCAGTCTGACACACAGCCCAAGTTGTGCAAGTCTATTTTGGAAAGGTTTTTGTTCTCTACTAGCTTCTGCTGTAGCCACAGCTGTGTGTTGAGACAAGTCCTCAGGCTTGGAGCACTGGGTAGTCTCCTGCTTCCAAACTGCAAACAGTGCCCCACAAAGAAAATGGAAGGGAAATACTTTCCATTGGTATTGGAAAAATCAGAGTCAGGTAGTAATGTTTGTGAGGATATGTGTATGTCATATGTAGTAAGTTACAGGGAGCAAGGTGGGTGGTGTTTATTTTGACCACTATACAAGGAAAGAGAGAAGTTCAGTACTCTGAATAGTAATTAAAAATTGCTTCCTTCTTCCTCAATGCCTTGCTAATGCCTTCCTCATGCCTTGCTAACCTGTGAAGCTCAGTGCTATATGATAGCTAGTCTGAAGAGCTTAATAACATTCAAAATTAATTAAACTTTTGGAAGGATACCATGCTCTGTTATCTTATACGGGAAAAAGATAAACCCTCCAGCTTCAAAGATGAGTTGGTAATAACCAACACTGAAAAAAACTTGACTGTCAGCCACTGTTCATTAAAAAGCCTGAGGATCAGTCATTGCTGCTGCTGGCTTAGGAGACAGAACAAGGGCAGTCTACTCAGAGATACTGCTTGCTGAAAAGAACACTTTTACAATGCTCTGTTGCCTGGACCACCTTGGTTTTGCTTTCAAAACATAAAACCTCCAGACCCACAGGTGAAATGACATCATATATACTGCTTGTCTCAGATGTTTGTTAGTACATAAACTAATACTGCAGTGGGGCTGCCAGCAGCAAAGCAACTGAAGTTAATTATTATAGTTATTGGTAGATTTCTATCAAGGCAGTACTCACTGAGATTTTTCTGGTTTTATTTTAATTGAAGATGTATGTTTACTATGTATGATTTGTGTTGGCTTTACATGCCTCCTACAGCAGACAGAGTGGGTGAGATTGCTTGTTTGTTTGCTTATTGTGGTGGGTTGACCCTGGCTGAATGCCAGGTGTCCATCAAAGCTTCTCTATCACTCCCCTCCTCAGCTGGACAGGGGAGAGAAAATAAAACAAAAGGCTCATGGGTTAAGATAAGGACAGGAGAGATCATTCACCAGTTACTGTTATATTGAAGTATGTGCAACAGACTCACCTTGGGGAAATTGAGTTTTATAACAAATGAAATCAGAGTAGGATAATGAGAAATAAAACCAAGTGGTGAAACACCTTCCCTCCACCCCTCCCTTCTTCCCCAGCTTATTTTACCTCCAGAATTATTCATTTTCCTGCTGTCAATGGTGCAGGAGATCAGGAAATGGGTACTCTGGTCAGTTCATCACATATTGTCTCTGCTGCTCTTTCCTCCTCAGGGGAAGGACTCCACCTTCTTCCCCTCTTCCACCCTGGGGTCCCTCCTGCAAGAGATAGTCCTCCACAAACTTCTCCAGTGGACTTCCCATGGACTGCAGTTCTTCACAAACTGCTCCAACATGGCTCCTTCCCATGGGGTGCAGTCCTTCAGAAACAGACTGCCCCACTGTGGGCTCCTGTCTCCATGGGGCCACAGGTCCAGCCAGGAGCCTGTTTCAGTGCACACTTTCCATGGGGTGACAGCCTCCTTTGGGCATCGACCTGCTCTGCTTCCTTGTGGATTTCCATGGGCTGCAGGGGCACAGCTGCCTCACTGTGAACTGCACCACAGGCTGCAGGGGAATCTCTGCTTCAGAGCCTGGAGCACCTCCTCTTCCTCCTTCACTGACCTGCATGTCTGCAGGGCTGTAGCTTTCACATATTCTCACTCCTCTCTTCTCTGGCTGCAACGGTAACTTTATCCTGTTTTCAAGTCTATGATCCCATCACTGTCGCTGATGGGCTTGGCTTGGCCAGTGGCAGGACTGTCCTGGAGCTGGCTGGTATCAGCTCTGTTGGACATGAGGGAAGCTTCCAGCAACTTCTTGGAGAAGGCCTGTAGCCCCTCTTCTCCCTCCCAAAACCTTGCCATGAGTACCCCAATACACATACCAACTCTGTGGACACTTAAACCAGGGAGAAAACACTGTGACTGTAAAATTACCTGCTGATATGAAAATCTTTTACATTAGTTTGCAGAATATAACAGATTTTTTTCTATCACTTTGTAAAAACAACTTGCATGGTCAGATTTATTATATGAATTTGGTTTGGATTTTACAAAATCTAAATTAACAAGCCTCTTAAAAGTATCTGCATTTTTTGCAGGGTATCATAGAGAAATCGAAAGTGAAAGGAATTCCTATCATTATTGATGCAGTAAGTATTTTCTTTATTTCAGTCAGTGGTTTAACATTTAAGAATCTATTCAGTAAATGTTCTTACTATATTTTCCAGGATGGACTGTGGCTCATTTCCCAGCAGCCTTCTCTTATTCAAGGCTACCAGCGAGCTATTCTTACTCCAAACTATATGGAGTTCAGTAGACTGTATGAAGCCATGGTGAGCTGTTTGCCTTTTTGGTATTTATGTATTTGCAAGTTCAGTCTTTTTGTCCTTGAAAATAAGTAACTTATTACTGGCTCAAATATTATGTTCTATTTTTTATATGTGAGAGAAACACTTTCTGGGTTGTTATTCCATGGGATCATTGCCACAGCATTGCATATTCTTAAACTGAGCTCTTTTTTAAAGAAGATCCATTGTCATGCATTTTTTAACATTGCAGTGGCTATAGAAAAAAATACAGAGAAAAATACATACTGATGTTGTTGCTTTTTTTCTTCTTAGGTATATGCATGTTAGAATATGTTGTTCTAGTAGCAAAATATGTACTGTGTATGGAATTCTTGTGTTGTAGCTTAGAGACCCTGTAGACAGTAGTGATCATCATGGATGTGTACTAAGACTCAGCCAAGCCATGGGGAATTTGACAGTTGTGCAAAAGGGAGAAAGAGATCTTATTTCAGATGGAGAGAAGGGTAAGTGAAGCCTTCTGCTTTCAGCAATGTGATTGTTCTGTTCTGTTTGCTTTCAGTCACATTCCAGTAGAGTGTATAGCAATTGGCAGTATTCCCCTGAAGATTAGAGGGATTGCTGCCTTTGCAGATCACCTTCAGATGATTTGTGTGAATTAATATTTTAAGAGTGCAACTAAATTTATTTGCTGAAAAAAGTTGATGATTTTATTTCGCATTTACCTTACATGGGTATTGAGAAATTAATTATTTAATCTTTGTGAACTGTTTGAAAGTTCTTTGCTTAGATGGTTTATATAAGTGCAGCTGTCATTGTTAAATTGATAGAAAATGATACTGTTAGTTCAGGATGTATCAGTGTGTGTGAGAAGTGAAAATGTCCTAAAGCTCATGACCTGCTCAGTTCCTTGATGCTGCCCATTAGCATGTACATATATAACTTTACAGCAGCCCTGACAAATTAAAAAATTAACTCTAGATTGCCATTACAACAGCTTACCAATATGGTTTAAAATATGCTTAATAAAATTAGCTGCTTGTTTGATGCTTTTTATACTGATCATGTACTGTGATCGGTATAAAATTAATTCACGAGTGCCTTCATCACATTTTGCCTGCATGGTCTTATTTCACATACATAATAAGCAGCAGCTCTGCTTTTAATTACTTTAAATGCTGATCTCTGATAAATGTTTATGCTGCTTCAGAACTGTTTTGTATATACAGTCAATTTTGCATTGCTGGGAGCCATGGAAATCTTTTATAACAGAAAAGCAGATGTAATATGGCAACTGGTTTGTGCAGAGCCACCTTCCAAATACCCCGTTAGTGCAGATACTGTAGCAGACTGTGCAACAAGTGGGACCTGGAAGCAATGTGGTTACATCTGTGTGGGAAAGGACCCTCCTCACACAGTACCCAGGTTTCCCCACAGGAAGTCTGCTGTCATATTTGCACCCACAGCAGACTTGATTTATAACCGTGGACAGTCAGACAAGCTTAAAGGGTGGATGAACTCTGATGGAGGATAAAATGTCTTGACTTTAGTTTATGCCAGCTAGAGAGCTTTAGAGCATTGTAGTTGTCTTCTTCCTCTGCTTTTATGTCAACAATATTCTTTTTATACAGGATTATTGCTTTTTAAATGAACGTTGGAAAGACTGGGTGAGCACTTTAGATGGAGTACATTATCTAGTGTATGTCTGTTTTTCTTTTGAACTGTTATTCTTGAGATACATGTATCCCCACACCTGCTGGAGAGACAGGACAGGTCTCCAATGTCTCTTGTCATGCAGGATTAAAAAAAAACAGGAAACAAGTGAAGTTCTTTCCAGGTTCAATTTTGAATGTTCATATGTGGCACAAGTCCACGTATGTCTTGTGTGCTTTTGGGGTTTTTTATTGGTTTTATTTTTTTTCCCCACCTTGTTATTTGTCTCTGTTGTGTTCTGGTATTTTCTTCTACTAGTAAAGTGGCTTTTGTTTCTGAAATAAAAACAGTTCTGTGCCTTTATAGCAGTTGATTGATGTCCAGCTGTAGGCTGCGTTCTTGTTCTTACCTTGGTGCTATCACTGGTGCTTTGTTGGATTACAGACATTACAGGCAGCATTGCTGAGCTAAGAAAGCAGGTTATAATGTCTAAGAACTGTTTTTAGAGTTTGCATGACTTTGAAGAAGGTTCTTGAGAATTTTGCAGAAACTACAGACTTCACCTTCCTTTTAACAACAATGTTCTTTGGGTCTGGTCTGCTAGTCATTTTTTTAAAAGCTTCTCAAATGCAAAATTACATTGAGAAAGGAGATTCTACTGTGTGCTCTGTGCCAAACATGGAATATGTTGTCCTGTCACTGACCTTGAATTCTTCAGGTTTTTTTTGCTCTTGTTTTTCATCTGTCTCTTCTTTTGATCTGATGTCATTTTTTTTAGCTAAGACTAAATACATCAGGGAAATCCAAGGTTATTGGATTGGGCCAATGTCCTCTGAGCACAATCAAACATTATGAAAAGATCTGTGTACTCCTCTTGCCTTTTATTTGTCATGTCATCATCCATTTGTAGTGCTTAAGCCCTACCTATTAGGCATTTCCTGCTTGACCTCCTGTGTTGAGCATACTGACACTGTAGTCTGCATATATTACTTTTAAACTTTCTCCTTTGGGAAAATACTGCATGTGAGCTTTCCAGGGAAAAAAAAAAAAAAAAAAGAAAAAAGAAAAAAGAAAAAAAAAAAAAAAAAAAAAAAAAAAAGAGAGAGAGAAAAGTAAGTCTCAGTGCTCTCCAGGAAAACAAGAAATTGAGACACTGTAAACTTAACTGTGTAGCTTTAGTGTTTTATGCTTAATTGTGAAGGAAGGAAGGCTTTTTGAAGATGGCAGATTTTGCAGTAGGAAAGATTGGGTTTGTGAATGCTTTATAGCTTAGAGTGATTGTAGTGGTTATTTTCACAGTACTTTTATTCATAAAAGTCTGTAGGAGATGCAGTAGACAGTTTACTTCTGCTACCTGAAGACAGAAAGGGTTACCAGGTGATTTGGTGTCAGGTATTGCTGAAAAATTACTCTCAGCAAAAAGCTTTATAATCTACCCAGAGAGGCTCGATAAATTCTGATTGGAAACTGAAGTTTAAGAAATTCAAAGTAAGATTTAGACAAATTAACTAGTACAGCCACATACCCAAAACCTTGCTAGATTCACAAACTTGGAAGTGTCTGGATACCTCTAAAGTTTTTTACATAGATCAGACTGGATGGTGCAGGTGATTCCTTATGGCCTCAAAGTCACATACTGGCCTCTGTGAAAGCATTAGCAGCCCTCCAGTATAAAGGAGGTTTTTCTAAAATTTGTCTCCATTTCAGTAGTGAGCTGCCAACTGGCCTGTGAACGTAATCACTGAGATTTTAAATTAAGTTTTGTATACTCTTTTTCTCTTTCCTTTTGGAATTTCACATTATAGCTTGGTCTACAGTTGTTGATTCCCTGCTCTACAAAGATGAGCTTCACCATGCTCTTGGTAGGTGATATCAGTGCCATCACTGACCAGGGTAGGAATGAGTACTCAGCCTATGGGTAAAAGGTAAGTCAGCTTTTATTCACTATGGCACAGCTCTCTAAGGTTATCTTTTTATTATTCTTTGGAGAACTGGTCAATAATAAAGTGTGGTTATACCAACCCTAGTTCCTAACATGTTTAAAATTTGGTTAGGTCCTTGAATTAGAGTATTTGGATTTTGGTTTTTAAACATTATAGTGAGTTTTTCTGTGTTTGACCCTCCTCCCTTCCAAAAGGCAGGCTCTATGGGAACCATCCTGCTACTACCTGGGACTACTTCTACCTGGAACCAGTAGCCAAATTTGGTTTCTCTGCAGTTGCTCAGCTGCACCTATGGTCAAAAGAAGCAAGGAAGCATGCAAGGCAGAATCCTGAGTACTGGCTATGGGGTAAAAAGCCAACTCTTGCCATAGGTCCCCAAGTAGTGCTTCTAATTCCAGGCATTCATCTCCCCACACAGATGGAAAGGAAGCTATTCAGTGCTTGTCACTGCCTGGCTCACTCACAGCTGCAGAGCAAATCTCACCCAGATTTATAACTGAGAAGCAGCACCTTTGTCTCCAGTCCTGCTTCTGCAGAATGAGCAAAATGGGGAGTTGATGTGTTCCTGTCCCTGGTGCCACTGTGCTGTCTCTGCACATGCAGCCCAGCCAGCTTCTCCCTGGCACTGTTCACCTGGCCCGTGGCTCCTGTGCCTATCCAACAAAACTAATGGAAAATGTGGGTCATTTTCATCTCAGATTGACTGCTCTATCTCGCACTCAAGGACTTATCTAAGTTTTAAAAGTGTGATTAGGGAATAAAAAAGTATAAGCACCCTTTATATAAAAGCCAACTTACATTTTCCACATCAGTTGAGTTGTTTCTCCAGCCAGAGTCATTAAACATGGTTTCCCTGTCTGTATGCACTCTGGGACATATTCCTGGGAATCCATGATCTCCAGCTATGTGCTATTGTGAACTAACTTGCAAAAGGAAAAAGATACATTTCTTACTAGTATAAATATGTGCTAGGTCAGAGATGTATATTGGTAAGAGATTTTACTAAAAATCTGATAATGGTCTAAATCTTTCATTGGTGGGGCAAAATGATCCTTGGTAGCTACATTATTTGCATACAAAATGGAAATCTTAAGCCTTTTAATTAAACTGGAGTGTGTTTGTTGTGTGGGGTGGCTGTTAGCTGATTGATCCAGTTGGATCAGAAGTTAGAGTGGTCATGTTTCATACATGGATTCCTGACCACATCAGGATGAGTGTAATATTCCTCCTCTGTAAGAGGAAAACAAGTGCAAGGAATTTGTTCAGGATGTCTGAGATTCAGGAGTTAAATTTAAATCTCCAGTCTTTCAGTCTGCTGTCTCAATAAATGTGATATTTCATATAGGCTCTTTGGCCTCTTGACCATCATCAGAACACCTAAACTATCCCATATTTCACATGCTGTGCTCTAAATGGAAAAGTAAAAAACACCCCAGAGATTAATTTCCTTTTTTCACTACTGCATGAACATGGTGAATCAGGAACAAGCAGACACACGCTAGCTTTTGTAGTGAGAAAAATTTGGTTTTCTAACTGTGATGTATCTACAATTTACACCATTGTAAATGGTGCTGCCTGCATACAGCCATCATATCAAAATCTGTGCTTCCCAGTTAACTTATAGTGCTTTGTTGTTGTAAAGCAAACAAAAAAGTTGTTTGCAAAAAAGTTGCAGTTGTCAGCAAAACTGCATTCTGACTTTTTTTTTCTTCAAAGAGAGGACAGCTATTTTCAATTACATAACAGACTGTTGTGTTTTGGTTTTTTTAATTAAGCATACAATACCCATAGGTATACAGTAGGTTCACAATAGGTACCCATAGGTATACAATACCCATAAATAGGTAATTCTGGACTTTTGGCAGCTGCAAAATTTGGTCTGGGAGTTCTTTCAGCTTAAAACTTGGCAATGATACAGCTAGGTGTGACACCATGATCTGAATGCTTTCACAAATATTGATGTGCATCTTACCATCGTTCCCTTTTCAGCATTTCTTGAAGGTATCTTATGACCTGAAATATATTAAACATAGACCTACTAAATTACTTGGCCATAGTTACCCAGAAAGTCTGGGGCAGAGTTTTTAATTGTTTGAAGCCTAAAACTCTTTAATTTCTACTTTTCAATATTCTGTTAGTATGACAGCCTTCAATTTTTTGTTTCTGTTGCACTCACTTCAGTACAAATTATTCCCATGGATTTAGGTAGACAAGAAATCTGTGTGATTATATGTGAGGGACGTGTTGTATTTGCTAAATACTGCCTAAAGCTCTGGCAGTATTTATATGAAGTTTACTTGCTGAGACTGTGTTGAAACTGTTGAATAGGACTGTGGCTGTTCTGACTCCAGTAGATCTCCTTGCAGGCATTTCTTCAGTGATGACATTTTTATTTCATCTAGCCTTTTCTTCTGATAGTATATGTGTGCTGCACAGATAAGTGCTAGGGAGTTGGGTATTTTTTTTTCCCTGAGAGCTACTTGGTATAAATCAGTTTTCATTAAAAACTCTCTGCTACTTATACTGAGGTGGGTTTTCTTTGTTTCATTACCCTGAGAAATAATGACATCAGATTTGGCTGCTCAGACCTGTTAAAAGACAGAACTAGACACCCTGCTGTAACAGCCAGCTTGACCAGCATTAATTGTGTGTTTCTGTCAGTGGGACTATAACTGAACCTCTCCATTGTTTTGATCCACACTGGTGTCAAACTTAATTGACCTTAAGTGGCTGCTGCCTTTTCAAAATTGACACACTGTGGTAATTTCAGTCTTTGTAGTTTCCTTGTTGTCCCACATCCAGTCATCTTGGTCTCCTCAGTTCTTCCAAGAACCATATTTTCTATGTTTGCTGATGTGCATGGCCTTCCCTAGTTGAACGTGCAACAGGCTCACTGAACAGCACATCAAAACCAGCTTCATCCTCACGTAAACAGAGCATTGTGCATGTTTCCAGGGAATGGAGCTGCCCACCTTCTTGGCATCATAGCTGGCTATTCAGCCATGTCCAGCTATCAACACTGCCACTGGTTGTGACTGCTCAGTTCAATGTAAAGACATCACCCCCATGGTCCCAAAAGAGCTGCTGGAACTGTCTTCACAGCGGGGCTCAGACATCCAGTGGGGGATGTTGCACTGGAGGAGCGTGAAGACAGCAGTTTTGTTTAGCTGTTCTAGGAGAAGGGTGAGAAAAGTATCCTATATTGATTCAACAGCATGCTGGTTTGTCTTGATGCCACTGTGGGATCCCTTCTTATATTTTAAAAGCTCTTAATAATAGCTGTAATTCAGAAGTGTTTTTAAATCCTTTTCCCATTGCCTGTCATCATGTTCATCATCCTTTTATTTTGAGATGTTCTTTGATCAGCCGAGCCTCTGCACAAGAACTGTGTTATATCTCCCTCCTCATTCAAGAGAATTTCCTCTAGTTCTGCTTCTTTGAAGGTATTCCAAGGATTTGTTTTCCAGCATCTGTGTGCAGATTACAAAAGTCTGCTTTTGTTGCTGCCCGTGAGGTAGTCTGTACATATTTGAGACTTACTTTTTAAAACCATGAACAAAAGACCACTTTTTTCTTCTTTTTTTCTTTCTTTTTTTTTTTTTTTTTTAGCGGAGTATTATAATTGGCCTGGTTTGAGATCTTGCTTTCCTGTACAGCTCAAAAATGACTGGAAGGTTGTGGGGCTACAGAATAGTGGCAGATGGTGACATACAGCTAATAAGCAGGGGCTTGTGCTCAGCTGTCAGTCAGAAGGCCCTAAAGCTTTTGAACAGAGGATTTCCATCCTGCCTCCTGCCAGGAGTTCAAGCCCTCAAAGTGAAAATCCTGTGAGATAGCATCTTCAAAGTAGTAGAATTAGAGGTAATTTTTCCAAGGCACTGTATTTAAAATAAAAATAAGAATAAATCACTCCACCTAAAAGGGCATACCTTCTTCAGATAGCTAACTCAGAAGGGCATTACACTTGTGAAATTTGACATTAGCTACTGCTCACTGAGAAACACATCCAGAATCTTAATTTGAGAGGGGGAGGGGAAAGAAGAGAAGAGTGATTGGGAAAATGAACTGCTGGCAAGGCTGCAGTGGTGTGTGCTGTGCTCGTTGTGACTAATGAATCTTTGCCCTCTCAGTGGCAGCAAACATGCACAACTGTCTGGCCTCATGAGCCCCACAATTAGTGCTGGAAGGATCACTAGGAGATGGAAGTGAAGTACAATTCTTTGCTGTTGCACGTAACAAACTGGAAGGGGTTTATTGGCATTATGTAGTTTTTTACCACTTAGGAAGATATGTCTGCAAGTCCTTCAGTTTTGTGCAAATTTTTTCCATTAGTTTGAAAAAGAAACATTTTTTCAAATGTTAAAAATATGGGCAGTACTTCCTCTAAAACACCTGGGCTGCTGTGTTTATACTCCTTGGAGAAACCGAGCCCAGGCTTGAGGTAAGAGCTGTTGTCCAAGCAATGCCTGGTCTTGCTTTACCCTTTGCTTGTATATTTGCATGCTCAGCAGCACACAAGTGCTTGTGTGCACAGTCCTGAATCCTGCAGTAGCTGACTGGAGATGCTAAGGATCACACTTGGCCAGTCATGATTCCGCCAGCTCTTCCATCCTCCTAGGAGAGGAAAATAAATTTCTCCTGGTTTTTTTTTTTCAGAGCCAAGCAAGACAAAAGCTAAGGGTAGGTACATACCCACAAGACAGTTTGGAGAAGGGTAGCAGAACTGATGCTGTTTTCTTTTTATGTGCCTTATATGTCCTTCAGGCTTCCTGCTTGGCTTGTTGAGAGTGGAGAACAAAGGAGTTAAATGTAGTTTGTGTGTTCCTCATAGTTAAAGCTGCACAAAGAGATCAGTTTGACCAAGGTCCTTTGTATATTTAAAATAGAAATGTAACATCTGATATCCTGACACAGCCTGTCCACAGTGACATTGCTGACAGAAACATACACGGATGGTGAGGACACTGTCGATTGGCAGAAAAAATAAATCTGTCTTGCATGTACTTTTTACAAAGCCTAAGGAAAGGGCTTTTTCAATAAAATATTTTTGTGATAGATATGGTAGAACATTTGAGATTTGAGTTCTATTTTGCATTTGCTTTTTGTAAACACGTTGGTTTACGCTGGCAAACTCTCAAGGTCAGAGACACTGAAGAGTTATGTTTGTGCAATGGCTTTGTGGAAGGACCTGGTCCAATTTGGGGTGATGGCTCATGATACCACATGAAAAACTAAACTCACCTGTGCAGGCTGAGTGAAGTGGAAAACGTGTGCATATTGTGTAATGTTATATGCAAAGGATTAAAAGGTAATGAGAAAAGTATTTTTAAAAATGTTAATGCTTTTTTTTTTTTAAGAACAGTGTATTTCAGTGTATTCTGCTGCCTGTGTTAAGTCTCTCACCTATTAGTTGCTGTGTGCCTCAGAGGGTAACCCTTGCAGCTGCAGTGCTGTCATTGTAAACAGAGGGATAAAAGCACATGAGTGGTTTTGCTTTGTCTGTTCACAGTACTTGTGTGCAGTCACGAAGGAAGCAGCCGGAGATGTGGTGGACAAGGGGACCTCCTTTCTGGTTCTCTTGGAGTCTTGGCACACTGGGCATTTGTTGCTGGAGCTGAAAAAACAAATGGGTATGAATGTTAATTATTAACTTAATTACTGTGAGTCTGTGTTCACCTATGGCAATTGTCGTAGACCTGCTATTACATAAATTTCCAAATGAAATCGGAGGTTTTGGTAAGAAAGTATCTGTCCAGTACTTTAAAAAAGTATAAGGGTGTTCTAGAACAGTCTACACAACAGTAATAATTTTAGTAAGACAAGCCCTTCAGTAATCTAATATCTCCCAAGTCTGGGGCAGAAGAAGAGCCTCTGGATCTGTTCATAAGGACATTTATGTATGAGGTACATGTTTTCAAAACAATTGAATGTAGGCAATGTAGAAAGTAGAAAGGATAAATAAGTGGTAGTCATTGGCAATAACATCTCTGTAATTCAAAACACATGTTTGGCTTTGTTTTTTCTATTTTGGTGAATCCTCCTGCATTGTGGCTAAGTAATCCAGTGGGGCAGGTGTGTTGAAACTTGCAAATAAAATACAGTTTCAAAGAGAGTAATTCTTTTAAGGCCAAATGGCAGTCCACTTTGGTTGTAAGTAAAGCAGCCATGCAGATGGCTTTTGGCTTTTTAGTTAAATTACATCAGTTCCTGCTGAACTAGCTGGTTTAGATAGTCATGGAGCCTTTCTGTGAAAGCAGCAGCTTCAAATAAAATTGAAAAGAATGTAAGCAGTCAGGGAGTTACAGTCCCTCTTCTCAGTAAGTCAGGAGCTGTGGAAGCTTGAGGAGTGGAGACCTGTAGTCTTTGGGATGCTGCATGCAGATGCACAGTAACAGATGTCCCTGGGAGTTATCCAGGCTGTGTTTGTGTTACCACAAGGGCACTGCACAAGGTGCCTCAGGCTTCAAAATTCTGAAATCTAACATACACAATCTTGCTTTCCTTTGTCATTCTGGGTATCTGAATTTGCAGCTGCCACTAAAGGAGGAATTCTGTTTTAAATCGTTAAGAGTGACTTCATTTTTGCATGGGGTACAGCACAGCAGTATTAAATTGCTGGACAGATTAGCAAACACAGCATGTGTTTTCCAGGCTCTCCTGACTTGAGCTCCTGTGGCTTTTCTAAACAGCTTGCTCAGAAACTCCTTTATTTTATAGATGAAGGAAAAGTATAATTGGCATCAGCAATGCATTTTGTCTCCTGCAGTGGTGTTAAGGTGACCCTTCACAGACACCTGCTGTACCAATCCTGCCTACCTCATGTGCTGCAGGAAAGGAGGAGCTTTTTGGGTTCAGTGAGTCAGGGCATCCGCTTGGAGACTGCACTGCAGGCAGTCCAGCCAGTCCTTCCAGCTTGTGCCTGGCTCTGGCATTTCAAAATGGGTCTGTACAGAGAGGTTTTCAGATTGTGCTGGCTTTCAGGTGTGCTAGTGGTACAGTAGGTAGGATTCCTCACTTGAGTAGAGAGGATGCTGATTGGAGTATGGTGCTTAGGTGCCTTGAGCCCAGGAGCCTGTACAGAGCTCTTGTTTCAGAGCAGTATTTGGGCATCCAGGATTAACTCTCAAGGTGGCTTAAATACTCCTGCACCTTGATGACTACATGGAAATTTTGCTTAGGTAACACCTAATTGTAAAGTCATGTCCTGCTTTGTCTGTATATTACATTGGGATCCTTCACAAAACTCTCACTTGGCAGTCGTCAGGAGGTCTTTAGTGTGTTCCAGGCAGCAATGTTCAGCTGAGGCTGAGCTTTGTGAGGTTTTTGATCTGCCAGACCTGAAGTGCAGCACTGGCTGCTGAAGTATTCTGCAGCTGTTTTGTTTTAAGGCAGCAGAAGTGACTCCCATGGCCCAGCCTATGAAAAGATGCTCTGGTGGAGGTGGCTCTGGACTGTGCTGGCTTCTCTAGGGGAGGTTCAGCATTACAGATCTGGGTCTGGGTACACACTCTTGGGCAGTTCCTAAGTGTGTAGGAGGCATTACAGCAGTGCTTTAGCTTGTGTTGTGTTCACTTGCCACTGTACCCCTTTTAAGCTGATCTAATGAAGGTGCTGGAGCAGTCTCTATGGCCCTGCTGAAATCATCTCTTGTGTGCATCCCCATGACCTTCCCCCACCCCTGCAAGACAAAAACTAAATGGAGTTACCCAGAGAATGGAGAGGAAAGGGGGTTGAAAGGCTGTCAGGTGAGCCTTCGGTCTTCATCTGAAAGAAAGCATGAAGCTTCATATCAGTAAAACTAGACATGGAATACTTTCCCTACTTTTTAAGCCTTTTGGCCTTTCATGTGCTTTGGCCCTGGTGGTGTTTCTTACTCAGTCACATGCTGTGCCATGGGTAGGGAAGTATTTGATTTTAAAAAATCAGACAAAGGCTCTGCAGTGCAAGCATCTGAGAACATGTTTGCTTAAGAGGCCTTCCTGGCAATGCTAACATTTACGGGTATAAAGATGATGTCCACCACCTTACACCTTAGATTGCACAGAAGTGTTCGGATTATCTTTATAATGTTGGTTTTTGTTTTTTTCCTTTCAGTCAAAATCCCTTTCTAGTGGCTGCATTTGGAGCTTGCTCTCTCACAAGGCAGTCTAACCACCAAGCATTTCAGAAATTCGGACGTTCAATGACAGCCTCTGACATGGTTTCAGAAGTTGGAACAGCTTTTAACAAACTTTTTGAAACCTGAAGCCAAAGCAGCAAAGAGGAAAAGAACAATGACTGCAAGAGTAATTCCATGTACCGTAGAATTTACATAACGAACCCTTTCAAGTGCTGTAGCAGCATTGGTATGTTAGGTAGATTTTTTTATTTTTAAGAATAGAAAAATATGATTAATGTAGATATTTTTTAAGAGTTTGGAATACAAAAATGTTTTGGCTGAAATAAGCTGTAGTTGCAGATCTGTTATAATATAATAAAACTAAACTGAAAGTATTCCTCTGTTCTTTTTGATAGTTATTGAGCAATAACTAAAGTGTGAACAGCAAAAAAAATGCACTTGATATTTAGATAAAATTTTTCCACCAGCTCAACTGAATTTCTTGGATTTCACCAAGGTTATCACTCGTCATTCTTAGACCCTCTGTCTAGAATTAGCTATTGCACTTCATTTTTTGCCGTGCTATTAGAGTAAGAAGCAAAAAGTAAGCCTTTTTGGAAAGGGAATGCATGAGAGTTGCTGTAGATTTTGAATGTAATTAGTTGCCTTTTCCTATTGCCAGTCCTAGAGGCAGCATTCATTTAGACAAGGCATCCCTTCCTGCAATGTCTTGTTATTTTTATTTAAAAGGTTCCCCCTTGGCAGAATAAAGATACGCTATAGGTATCTTGGCAGTAAAATTCATGAAACAATAATTAGGCTTACCTGGAAAAGAAATAAGTTTCTGATTCTTTTTCTGATCTTGACTCAATACAATGAATTTGTGAAATTGTCATTTGGAGAGGTACTAGGTGGGGCAAGAAACTCGGTGATACCCAGCAGAACTGGTTCAGCTCTCAGTGATCATGGAAGAGTGAAGTGCTTCTAAACTCCAGTTGCCTGCTGGGTTAGAGCTCAGAGCAGCCCAGCACACAGATCTGTAGGTGGACAGCGATGAGCCAGTGGGAATACAAATTGAAGGAACAAAAGGCAGCCCACGGCTCGTACCTGTATCTCCACAGCAGAGTGCAGGCAGCATGTGCTACAAGTGAAAGGCAGGAACAGAAACAGGGTGGTCGGTGTTTGAGCTTCAGGTGCAGTCCTTAGTACTGCATAAAGCAGGAGTTTTTAGAGCAAAAAGTATAGAGGCTTTTACTTGATCTTTGCAGGACAGACAGACACTGCCAGGGCCACACTGATCTGGTGCACTGGCAGAGCAGGCAAGCATTAGGTGTAAAGCAGAACTTCCATGGGATTTTGCACAGGACCATTCCTTAAATTTTTGGAGACTTAGTCAAAGCTTGTAGAGATTGAACCTGATTTGAGAGGGAGGCAAGTTCATGCAAAGTATATTTAAATGGCTACTGCCTTTGACCCTCCAATCCAGCTCCAAGTGCTGCTGCTCATTAAAGTGCTGGAACAAGCACGTAACACATCCAGTTACTGCAGTAGATGTTACCTGTTCAGCACAGCCAGCCCTGTGGTGCTCTCAGCTGGAATGTAGTGTCTCACAGACCAGTCAGACTGTTCTCATTCCTTCCAATAGCTGCCTGCAGAAAGCACCTGGAATCAGAAAGCCTACTCCAATCATTTCCCTTCAGCCCTTAGAGTTGGTATTTATGGATGCACTGTGACTACTACCTCACCCTGATGCATTTTTCTTTTTAAACCAGTTACCTATTTTTAAAATAGGTTTTTAAGTGTTTGCTTGTGTTGCTCTATGAGGGTTCACAAACTACTCTTAAGAAATGAGGTTTTAGTGTTTAATTTAAGCAGTTTTGTAAACTGTCTGCATATTTGGGGAAACTTAAGCTATTATCAACCCCCCTTAAATGTATTTGAGAAACGTGACTACTTTTAAAAGAAATCAGAATGTTAAAACTGATTTTAAAACAGCTACTGCCTTTAAAATAAGTGATTTTTTTCTTGTAATTAGAACATCAGTGGTATTATAATCTAAATTACGTGTAGGCAAAGTGAATCAATTAACAGAGCTCAGTACAGATTTCAACTTGCCCTGTTGGTTTTAAAGCTACACAGAAGTTGTAACTCTGTTATTCACTAATGTACACGGATTGTTACAATTTTTAAACATTCTGGAAATGTAGCAGTTTCTTTTGGTAGGAAATAAAAATAATAGCAAATTGACTGGATTTTGTTTGTTTGGTGTGTGCTGATTCCATTTCACACAGCAGCTGAGCTGCTGCTCACCATTCACTCTTGTTTTGCTAGAACAACATTGCCATGAGCAAATGTACAATACCAGCTGTGGCACCTGTGCCCCAGTGCTGAATGAAGAGACACCGCACTCTTCTCTGGAAGTACAGATAATGGAGAAAGGGAGCAGAAGAAGAACTGAACATTTTCTTCTCAACAGTATAAAAGAAAGCCTTTATCCTTTTGAACAGACACTTTGAAAACACACAAGTGCCTTGCAGATGAACCTATGTTCTTGGCTCTTATGTTTTTGTAAATTGATTTAAAGAAAGTGCAGGTACCAGGTGAGTACCAGCCCTGTATCAACACAGGTGCTAGAACACAAGTCACCTCAGGTGTAAGAGAGGCTCTGCCCACAGCCACAGCAGCCATGGCCAGCAAAAAGGTAACTGAACATAATCTAAATCTAAACATACTTAATATATATAAATCCTAATTTTATCTTCCCAGTTCTGGAGAGATCCCGAGTGTGCTACACTCCCAGTGCTAGAGAAATCTCCTTGTATTCTGTGCAAAAGCAAACAAAAGATAACAAGCCTTACAGGTAACTGGATACCATCATATTACACGTAAAGGTTTCACAGGATCAAAGCAGCACCACTGCAATAAGGAAGTACTTCAAGGTTGAAAGTATCTGCCATTCCTATGTCTGAGAGGAACAGAATTGTCAGCCCAACAGACATAAAACTAAGTGTTTTCACCTCAAAGACAGGCCTAAGTTCTTGCCTCTGCCTTCACTGTGTTTAAACTCTGTGTCAGGTCAGCAACACGGGATGACAGCAGATGACAGCTTTTGGGCTGGGGCAGTTCCTGCAGTAGAACAGACCTATGCCTCATGGTGTTAAATCAGTGCAGCTGCTCCTGTACTGCCTTGCATTCTGGATGCTTCCACCACCTGTGCTGCAAGGCCTGTATTTATTTACCAAGTACTAGTGCCAACAGTTTTGCTCAAATTACATGCTATCATTTTTAGCCATTCTGTTCAACAGATTTTATTTTGAAAGAATTAGTATTTACAACAGTTGCTGAAGTAGCTGAAATAAAAAACAAGTCCAAGGATGAAGGATCAGCTTTTTTTCTCAGTGTGCTTCTCTGTCTGCCCTCCTTCCACAATTTCCCAGGTTGAAACAGCAGCTCTGTCCTGTAAGATAAAGTAAGCAGGTCAGTCCTGCCCAACTGGATCACAGGTTTTTTAACCAAGATTCACTCAGCAAAGCTATTCATCCAGTTCAGCAAAAGAGGTAGCAATACAATCTCACAGGAATGCCACTGCTAATAATGCTCAGAGTTGTAAAACAAAACTAGACAATTTTTCCTAGCTCAGAGGGAAGAAATACAGAGTAGAAATGTCACCTCTTCAGCATGGAATGCTACAGCGGGGTGCAGCCTCTCACATGAGTAGCTCCACTCAACTCATCCAATTGTATTTTCAAGTCTCAATGGCTCATGTTCCTGAAAAAATCTCAATACATACAAATATATTGCTGAACATGTTTGATCTGAACTCAGGACAGAAGTTGATTTTAGTATCTGTAATGTGATACTGTCATATTTTTGAAAGGCAATATTACAGCTAAACTGGACATTCTATTTAGAACCAGCTGTTTGACTGCAATGGTTGAAAATAAAAGTAAACCTGAACATTGACACACGACAAAGTTCCATGAGCACTGACTCATGAAAGCAGCTGGAATTGTTGAATCTTTTTTTACATGAAAACTTTTTGATGCCTAAATACCCAGTTACTACATTTCACTTGGAAGCATAGCTTCCAAGCATGCCACAATGACAAGAAAATACACATGGATTTTTTAAATCAGTCTGTTGCAAGATATGTAAACTTCAGTCAACATCCTTTGCAATGAGCAACCTGACAGAAGAAACCAGAGTAGGGAAAGCTAGAACCTGAAGGAGAAATTACCCTTTCTACAAAGCTGATTTTTAAGAAAGTTAAGCTTCTGTTCAAGCCACCCCCTTCCTGCCCTGCCTCAAACCAGGGGGGTTCCCAGTCCGCACTGGATGGAGCTGAGGCTTGTCTGCTTCATCTGTTCCGCTGCTTTTCCACCTGCACATGGACTTCAGAAGTTGCTGGCTTGCTTGAGCCTCACGTGACAGAGTGCAGCGTGTTGGCATTAATGCATGCACAGTGTGAGGCTCAAACATTTTGTTGAAATGAGGGGCTGGGCAGAAATGAGAAATTCACGTAACTTCCTCAAGCACTTATTAGGCAAGTAGGACCCCTGTTAGTGCTGTTTTACCAAGGCATTTCTGGCATCAGCTGACCCAGCCTGGCAGACTCATGATGAGCAGGAGGGTGGGGAGAGTCCTGCTTTGCGTAGGCTGTGTCTTGTTGCACACGTGCTTTGGTGAGCCTGTGTGAGGAATTACGGAGCTGCATTACTCAGTTTGCAGGACTCTGGGATCTGTAAAAGCAAGGTGTAAGCTAACTTCACACCTTCGGATACTTCCACAGTATCAGCAAAAAAAGCAGGAGTTCAGCTTCGGATGTTTGCTCTGTGTGCTCTAAGTCCATTTTTGCTTTGTCTTCTGGAGCAATCTAGTCTGGGGCAGATTATGCTGAGCTTCGGGTTATTAAAATTTTTTTTAAATAAATGGAATGGTTTGAATCCTGGCTCAGACTAATTTGTGGGGTTTTCAAATGTAAATCCCCTTAAAAACAAACCAAAACAGATCTGCAAAAGGATGGAGGTGGAGCTGCAGCATTTTTCCAATAGATGAAAAGGCAGGCTGCTTCTCCAAGACTTTGTCTCAGCGCATGGTTTGGATTTGCAAACTTGCTTGACAGGTGAGTGTAGTGGGGATTTACAAACAAGTTAAAGAAAGCAGATGTTCCAGCTTCCCCTTCGTTTCACAGGTGCAGCTCACCACCACCAGCAGCACCACCAGGCTCTGGCCCTCACCCCGGTTTTTGCTTGCTGTCATCCAAGAGAGGGGAGAGCCGACCACGCTCCGCTCTAACAGGAGCGCTGACAAATGACAGCCCTCACGCTTGGCAGCTGGAGTGGATGTGTGCTGTCACTCCCTGATGTCATTGTGCTTTCCATCCTCCCACTGGTAAAACTATGGAACCAGACTTGCCAAGATCAGTTCCCAAGGAAAGGAAAAATGAACAGTATAAACTGGATGGAGGGAGAGAATGTGGAGGATTATTCTGCAGTCAAGGAGCAACATGGAGCCTCGCCTAACAGAGGCAAGAAGGGCAATGACCAAGAGGAACTGGAAGAAGCAGCACTTCAAAGAAGTAATGCAGGTCCTTGGAACCAGGAGAAGGCAGTAATGCCATAGAGGGTCTTCTCTCGAGCCAGAGATGCCATTGAGATAATGGAAAAGAACACTGGCATTTGGTGTAGGCTAAAAGTAGAAAGCAGGATAGAGAGAGGAGTGGTACAGGAATTGGGCAAAGTCCCTGTGGCTCAGGAACAATTGGGAATGAAGCTGCTGAATATGGAAGAGGCTTTCTCATAAAGACTTATTCTTGGTGGGGAGTGTGGGGTAGGTAGAAGGAAGGCATTATTTTCACACGTCATCTCGGTTTACTTTCCAGTTCCTTTGCCATCTTTTTTAAAGCTGCACACATTACTCACACCATTCCTTCTGCATTGAACTTGGGAAACTTAGGGATTTCTGAATATTATGAGATTTTCAGTGGCTTGCATGAAGGCACAAAGCTGAGGGGGAGCAGAAGAGAAGGCAGCAATATAGCCAGACAAGGGCTTGACTTCCACCTCCTGATAGTGGAGTCACACAGGGTGCAGGGCACCACGCCACAACCTGCTGAAGGGGAATGAAGGACAAAAATATGTGATGTCTTAAAAAGTGACTGAGTCTCACAAGAGGGTTACTGTCACTACCTTTATGTGGATTCCAAAGGCAGCAAGGTCTCCACGCAGACTGTCACAAGCCTCCAAGAGGGGCTTTCTCTCCTGCATTAACTGCTTCCTCTTTTCCTTCTGCTCCTGTTTGGGTTCCTCGGCTCCCGCCGCACCCTCCACTGGCGCAGCGTCAGCTGTTTCCGGCAGAGCCAGCGCGTAATGCCGGACCTTCGAGCGGAACCTCACCAGCTCTTCAATGACACTGGAGAGCACTGCAGACTTGTCTCCTCCCAGAGCCACCTAGAAATCAAACAGAGTGCTTTACAGAATCAACCCCATCTCCATAGCAATGTGAGACTTTATTACCTCTCTTGGTCGTGCATCTTCCATATATTGGTAGGATTAAAATGTTACCATCTCACTAATGTGGGACAAAAAGTTACGGTGAAGTCACACTTGGAAGCAATTCAGCATATTCCTCCACAGGAAATAATTTACCTTGGAGCAGAGTGCACTCACATGAACACAACACACTGCATAACCCAAGTGGGGAACTCTTCACCACAGTAACCTCGGAGATGCCAGAAGCATGCATAGCTTAAGAAGGGATCTGACAAGTTAATGTCAGAAAGGCCTGGCAACAGGAATCCAACACAGCAAGGGAAGCCTAGCCACCAGCTCAGACAGCTCCTTGGCTGTAAAGTCCAAAGATAGAAAATACATCAGCCCCTTACTCTCTGTCTTTGAGCTCCAGACCTCCTTCAGGAAACACAAACCAGGAAAAGTAAGTATTTTGGCTTTAAGTCTCCAGTCCATCCTATCCTTTCTCCTTTCATCTACAGAAACCCTGCCCAAATCCACAGAACTTTCATCTGATCCACCTTACCCAAAGTTTCAGCTACTCAAAAAACCCTGATGGAAACAGCAGCAACTGCACACAGGGTGTGGATATTTCCTGGCTGCAGCTGAGCCCCTTCCTCCCTCAGCCACTTCCAAGCTTCCTTGGCCTCCTCTGGCTTGGCAGGAGTCTTGCTGGTCAGTGCCACAGGGAAGGAACAGACTCACTCCTCCTACAGAGTCCTGCTCCAACAGCTGCCAGGACGGGAGCTTGGGAGTCAGCTGAAGAGGAAGGCCACTCCTCAGCACTGGCACAGCCAGGCTCCTGGTCTCACTCTTGGCAGAGACACCGTCCCTGTTTCTCATTAGAGGCAAACTCCCAAGGGGGAGGAAAAGGAAAAACCTCCAATGAACAAGAGAACCCCACCGCGGTGTTTTATCACTAAGACACGAGAGCGGGAGCACAAAGCGCACCAAGGCCACAGGCAAAGCTCCTGGCAGCAACATCATCTGGGAGCAGAAGAGCAGCTGAGTAATTAAAGCCAGAAGGGACTGGGCTTAGTCACCAAACAGCAGGATGGAAACCAAAAGGAGCACAGTTTCAGAGGCCACAGACAAAAAAAAAGGAGGAGGAGGAGGTGGGGGGGAAGCTATCAAAGATGAAGTGTGAAATGCAGTGAATTCCCCAAGCTTTCAAAACATGTAACCATACTAAAGAAAAAGTTTATGAGACTGAAAAAGGTAATAAATCTAAGTGCCAGAAATGCTCCATAGTAACCTGTGGCAGGATAAATACTTAAATACAGAAGGGAAAGCCACACGATAATGGGAGCAAGAAACATGCCTCTACAAACATCACTGAAAAGAGTTTAAACCAGGCACCTACTGGAGTGAAAGCCTTCAAAAGGAGGAGCAGCATTAGGAGATGAACCAGTCTGCCACATAAAACAGCCTCTCAGGACTGATCTCAAATTTCTGGCCCTTGCTTACTCCACAGATGCACCTGCAATACACTCAACACTCTACTCTTTTGGAGAGCAAAAGCTTCCCAGCTCTAAAACAGGCACAATGGTCTTCCCTCATCACCTTTCCAGATGGATTAATCTTACTTCCCTGTGGATAAGATCTTCTCTTGCCAATGCAGAGAGAGAGACTGGCTCTCTTATTGTAATACGCCCACTAGACTGAGATGAGACATTCCTTAGCATCTCTGCTGATGACTTCAGAAGCACAGGCAGCTACATTAGGCTGATTAGCTGAGATGAATCCCAGCCCAGGAGCAAGACAGACCCACAGGCTACTTGCAAACATCCAAATGACGAGGCCCAAACACCGCTGCCTGTATCCTCTGCACTGTCAGCACAGCAGTGTCCAGGCCAGGCAGCCCTCTCCCACACATGCAAGAACCCACTGTGATCTGGGACTGCTCCTGGCAGGCTGCATGCCTGGGGCTACCTGGCTAAGAGGCAAGAAAGGCTGGATGCTGAGCTGTTCTGGCTGGTGTCAGAGATAGGGAATAATCCCTACACTATTTTATTTACTAAATTGTGGTAGCCCGTGGACCTTTCTGATGAAGATTCTGACAGATTTGTTTACTGGAAACTGAAAGAGCAGAGGAACAGAGAGGAGTCTGATGAGCTGCTCCTTTCTTCCTGCTTATCTCAGACCAGCATCTTCTGCTGATCTTCCTGCCACATAGAGAAAGGGACTAGCACAGCCTAAAACAAAGAAAAGCATTCAGATACTTGTTTCAGCAAAAATATAGGTACAGCAGACGCCTGCATACAGACAGCCCAGAATCTGGAGGAGTGACTTTGCCATCCAGCTAACAAAAAAATGTAAGTGTTTAGTATGCCACTAAAAATTAACATGCAAACTACAGGCTGTGAGGAGTAACAGAGAGCCAAATCACATCCAGACACTGTTTTTAAAGAAATTTTGTAAGAAAATCTATGGAGGCAAACTAAATAAATGCATTTACCACTATATTGCCTGATTTTCAAAGGATGAATAATGTTATATTTTCTAACTCTCTTCTCCCCCTCCCCAAAATAACTGTTCTGTTTTGCAGAACAGTTTCTCTACAGAAAAGTTTTCCACTACTCTGCATTCAGCTCCATATTTGAGCAGGAGAGGAGCAAAGAACAGCCTACTATTCTCCAACACCTTGTGTCATTTTAAATGCTTCCATACATTGGGATATCACCTCCTTATTGATGACTCTCTTTCCCATTCAGTACTTTGCTTTGAGCTTTTCTCTCCTTTTTCCCTCTCCCCATTCCTATCTTTCCAAGAACCAGTTATGTAAGCTCATTGTCCTCCCCTCCCCATATACCCTCCATGGCTCAAGGCAGAGCAGCCCCTCCCCTGGCTTTCTGCAAGGAGTGGGACCCATCACAACTGCAAATACTCACACAGCTATAGAAGCCAACCTGGATGCAACCATCAGGAAGAAGAGGAAAAGCTGGGGAAAGCCAGACACATAACAGGACAATTTAAAGGCCTCCAATGCTAACTTTTTCTTGTTTCATTCATCAGTCTTTCATTTCCACAGCAAAATTGGTGCAGAAGTCACATGGGAGTACCTCCAAGAACTAAAAAGCCCACACTTTGTTCCACCTGCTCATACACTCTCCTAAAACATCACATGAGAAACTGCAAGCAGTGCAAAAAGATTTACTAAAACCATAAATAACTTTGTTACATCTGATGCTTTCAGAAAGCACTCTATGATAAACACAACACTGGGGCTGCTACCATGTCCTCAAACACATAGAAGAGATATTTCATTACCTGTCTTTCCCCAAAGGACATCCCAAGGGCATTGAAAAAGCCTTCAATATAGGAAATAATGCTTCCATACACAACAGAGCTTCTAGGAGATCCAGCATCCTGTTTAGAAAACACTCAAAAGAGATTGCCCAGTCAATACATATTACAGAACCCAGCATCTCTTTGCAGCCTAGTCCACAAGGGAAAACTACTACTAATTATAAAGATCTACCTCCATCAGGAACACCTGGCCAGACAAGCAATCTTACAGAGATACAAAAGCACCTCACAGCACAAAGGGAAGGGATTTAAGTAAACAAGGGAAGGGAAGAGCTTATCACCAGCCTGTGCAGCAAGAAGAGATGCGAGAGAGAAGCTGCCATGCATTGCATGTGTGCAGTAAATTAGAACTAAAAATAGCACTTCTGGGCATGAAAGGGCTGTGTGTATGGAAACAAAATAAAAAGAACAAAATCCCACATTCATGGGCACTTATAAAAGATTAAAAACAAATTCTTTTGAGTATCTTATTGATTTGATCCATGTGGAGACCGCTTTGAGATAGTGTATGGCATTTTGTATTGCTGGTAGCACCAGCAATCAGCAGCAGCAGCAGCAATAAAATAAGGATTAAATGACAGACTGAGGAGCAATTTAAGGGACTAACCCTTGCCTAAAAAGTAAGAGTGATGACATGCACAAGCAAATCAGCAGCTGATACTGGATTTTATCTGACATCATCACTAGGGCCTGAGATAAGCTACAATCTAAAATGTATAGGAAGATCTGAACTGGGAGGAGCTGGAGCAGGCCACTGGGAGAAAGGAATAGGAGTGTGCCATCTAAGGTGAGAAATGCTTAGCAGGAAGGCTAAAGAGAAGAATAAGTAGTTATGTGGATTTACTCACAGTTCTTAAGCAGAAAAACTACACTCATAATAAAGAGGGAACACTCCAGACAGCTGAGTTGTACCCAGAAAAGTTCCACCACCTCAATCAGAAATCTGAGTCAGCTGCCCCACAAATATCCCATCCCATTCTCAACAAAATAACTGACAGGAGGAATTCAGGGGGAGCAAGCAGTGACTGACAAAATGGGGGTAGTTGTATCTAGGAGTGGCAATGCCATTACAGATCCCTGCTGCAAAGTGTTTCAGGTCAGAGATTCGCTCAGATTGTAAAGATCATTTGTAAAGATAAGGCTAAGGCTAATCTGTAAAGATTCGCTCATTTGTAAAGATAAGGCTAAGGACAAAATTGAAAGCCAATGCCAAAATAGGACCAGAGTGAGGCAGGATTTCTAAACCAACAGGCTAATTCTCCCTTAAAACCAGTTATTACCATGTACACAACATTTCTTTTACTACACATAGTAAACATGATGACACCAGTACTCAAGGAGCACAGCAACAAGGGTGAGGTGCTCGCCTTGAGTGACAAAGGGAGCTGTTGGTAATGGAAAACCCAGAGGTGCTTCAGACAGTGTTTATTGCTCAAGTCTTGTCCTTAACCAGATTCTTTGTGTCAGCATGAGAGATCTTAACAGGGTCTTAATTTGCTGATGCCAGTTACAGTCTGCCGACAGCAGAAGCCACTCAGTCCCAATGGTGAACTCGCCACCAAGATGGTCCAGTGCACCTGTGGCTGCTGGCCAAAGCCCCTGCAGCAACCTCCCCCCACCACTTCCCAGTTTAGCCTAATTTTTGTGCATGGATATTAAGCAAAGAAGCAAGGTAAGAGCACGGAACCAGCACTAAAATTAGCAGCATGTCACAACGGCTTCAGGCCTTTCAAAAGCCCTAGGTATAAATAACATAGGGCAGCAGGAAAGAAACATCCTCTGGACACAACAGAGCACAAAACAATAGCTGTGCACAATTCCTGTGATAGGGTCAGGACAAATGGGCTCCATTAAGGTCAAAAATTTATGGAGCTTTGTTTCTGCTGGTTTCTTATATGAACAATAAACTAATCTGTCTGCATTAAGCAGTAGGACAGTGGACAGCTGTCATTTTCTGATCTCTGTATCCTAATGGGTTACCTTAGTAACAGCCTTAAGCTGTCTGTTGCCATGGTGAATGAGGTCCATAATTGCTGCAACAGCCCTGGAGGTGTCAAAGTCATCTGCAAACGCAGCCTTCACGGTTACTTTTGTGTTGGCTAGCCTTCAAGAAAAAAAGGTAACATTTAAGATAAGACAAACAAGATGCCAGCAGTATGCTGAATTCATCAGCCATTCAGCCAGAAGGAGTCATCGGAAGGACACTGCCATCTCCTTCCCAGCTGTCCTGTGATAGGCAGTGCTGCACTCATCAGGGAGAATACACCTTTCTGCTGTGAAGGGAAAAATTTGATGCATGTCAAAATCCTAAGTGTTACATCCATTCAATACATATACATGGCTAATCAGAGGGGCCAACAACAACAGAGCAAAGTTTGCCTTAAATCATTCAAAAACAGATGGAAAATGAGACTGATATTAAGCATATCAAAGATCTTACTGAGTTCTGGTTTTTTTTCCAGCAGCCCATTAATCATGCTAACAGCATGTTTCTCTTCCAAACGCACATCACAGGCAGCTCTCCAGTGCCTGGCAAGAAAGCTGTCCTGGGGTTGGCCAAGAATCCTTTTGTCAGGATCCAACTCATAACCAAGCACTTCCTCCTCATTTCCCAGGAAAGCCCAATCCCAAGGGATTCCACTCACCATGGCCCAGATGGAAAGGTCCAGTGGGACCATTCGTGTAACAGTGCCAAAAGCCAGTGGGCAACCAGCACTGATCACCACAGAGCCAGCACCACCAGCTGCAGCCACTTGGAGAGGGAGATGAGGAGAGCAGCAGGGATAAATGGGGAGCTACAAACAGCTGCTGGCAGCGTGCTCCCATACACAGCCAGGCGAACCAGAGCGTGACAGCGCTGGGCCAAGGATGCCATTTCTCAAAAAAGTCCCAGGAGCAGGGGAACCTCAAGCTGTCCTAGCATCTCTGGGGCTCTCCTGAGCCTTACTTTGCCTGTTTCTGTATTTTTTTTTTTTGCCTGGAATGCCTACCTCCCCTCAGATACTGGATGGCTGCTGTTCTAATTCATTCCTCCCAACACTTTTCCCTGCAAGCTTACCCCTCTCCACTGAGTATCTAACACTTCAATAGTTAAGAGCTTTGTTTCATTTTGGTTGTTTTTACACCTAGGAATACAGAAGTTGTGCCCTCCCATGCATCCCCTACTGATTATCCATTTCAACTTCCTCACGCCTCTCAGCTTTATCTTGCACCAACAGATCTCCTGCAGCCTCCTGCTGAAGGATTTGCTTATGCCAAATACCACAGCTAGTTAATGCAACTCACTTTCCTGTAACTGTACTCCAGTGGCCCTTGCAACCCTCAGTCAGTGCAGCCACAAGCTTCCCCAACAGTGAGGTACCTGAGCCACATGGAAGCTGCCTCTCACCTCTACAGCACAGACTGTCTCCCCTCTGATTCTACCAGAGTTGCCCAGAGCTGCCTGCACTAACCTTGCTTCAGGGCACTCAATGCCCCTCCTACCCTGACTCCATGCTCCTGCTCTCATCTTTGCACCCAACACACAGCACACCTCAGTCCTGAAGATAATCTGGTTTTCATAATGGACTCCAAAGGATTCTCCTTACCTCTGTCAGGGCCACAACAATTTTAATTGCTTCCTTCCCTGTGACATCCCTGCCCATGGCTGATCTCTCAGTAGCCCCTTCTCTCCTCTGCTGCACACACCAGTGCCAGCCAGCTTGATTACAAATTCACACGCCCAAGGTGTGTCACTCTCCAGTCATCCTCTTTCTTCTCCAGTCTCTACTGCCCAGCTCTACTTACAACCTGGGGAGCCTCACAACTGCCATAGCTTTGCCTCCTACACTGCTCACGAGGGGCAAAGACGCCTGTGTTAGGACAGGCACACCAGATAAGTAACTCAGATCTTAAAAACACAATGAACTGAGTATAGCAGACTAAGAGCAAAAAACAGCTGGCTAGAAAGAGAACTTTTTTTAAAAACCTGCCCTTGTTTTCTGGGCTTGGAGGGAGGACTGCTGCTTAGTCCTTCTTGTCCTGCTTCTGAAACTGAACCTCTGAGTCTGTCAGCGAACTACTGCTCACATAATCACAATCTTTTAAGATACAGGAAGTGCACTTACCTTTCCCACAGTATGTCTTCTCTAACAGGGTCACACACCAGCTGTCCTTTTATATAAGAATTTGCATCTCTAATAAATGAGGAGATTGCCTGAAGAAGGTTCTTTGCATCTTCCATGCTCTCCTCACTAAATTCTACTGCTAAGAAAAAAGAAATCAAGGCATTAGGATGGAGAGAATGTTGTCTGTCATATGTAGGAACAGTATTTGGAGACAAAGGAGAAGTTTGTTATTATTTGTACAGCAAACTTCTTACAATTAATCGCACATTTAATTAAAAGCTCCATTCTTCATGAACACCAGATGGATTAAATCAATATAAAAGACAATCACCATATATGACAAAGTATAACCTACTGGAGCACTTCTCAAACTGATTCAAAAAGTTGAATCCAGAAGTTTACTGAAGCAATCACTATATAACTTTAGTTTTTTCCATTATTGAATCTCTCTGCAAAGTTATCAATCCAAAGCATTAGGATTTAATATACTCCTAAGTGTTCTAGTGACGGCAACATGTACCTCTAATTTTGTGCCTATTCTAATTTAGGTAGACACAATCTGTATTTGGAGACATCCAAAGAAGTCTAACCCTCACCACTGACTCTGTTTAAAAGGCTGCTTCACCAACATCTAAAATCTTAATGAACCTAAAATTTGTGGTCTAGCTCCTGAACAATTCCCTCACAACATCAAAACTAAACTGACCATACCACTTTGAGAAAGCTATTTTTAGAGAAAATACAAATTGCTTAAACTCATAAGGGCATGTCTAGGGTAGGATTCATCACACTCACACATATCAAAGCTTCTTATGGCCACTGGAAAGAAAGATAAAACCTCAAGGTAAATGATTCCTTGCATCCACAGCTGAGCTCCACCTTACAATGAGATGTGCTGTACAGGAGCCCTATAGAGCTTCTCTTCCAACAGCCACAGTAACATTAGCCCTACCACTAACAAGGCATCCATGCACACAAACATCTCCAATGCGTTCAGGGAAACCCTACCTTTGGAAGGCAATTCCACTTTGGGAGCTTCCAGAGTCCACTCCTGCGGGCAGGAGTTCAGCAGGCTCCTCTCGCCTTGCATGCACCCTGCAAAGTGTAGGTGCCAGACTAACTCACTGTCACTTTTACTGGGAATTGCTATCAGTGAGAGGCTTTTTTTTTTTTTTTTTTTGTACAGGAATGTGCAATTTTCTGTAAAAAAGTGTTTGGACCCTACATAAGAGAGCTCACCTGACCTCAGTGGAAGTTGTGTCCACCTAGGACAGGCCTAAGTTTGAATACATTCCTTCCTCCAGTATCACACAGGAGCCATCCATAGCCAGAGCAGTATTGATTCACTGTTGTATACCTGACCTCAGCAATAAGGTACATCCAAACTACAGCTGCCAGCATAGTCCTAATATCATCAACACTGAGCATCAGCCATAGCTTCCAAAGAAATCTCACCTCTGATCCTGCTTGTGGTGCATCCGACTGCTTTTCAGAACTACCCAAGGCTGCCCAGACAGACTCTTTAGAGCAGACAGTTTTACCAAGAAGACAGATGTAAGAGGGAAAAAGCAGCCAGAAGTGAGATCTGACCTCATTTCCATTAGCCTAAATCCCAAGGAAGCCTAACTGTTTAAACAGACTTTACACAGGATTACCCCAGTGCAACAAAGGTGTAAGTCTGCACCTGTATTTGTCAGATGTTTCACTTGTGTATAATTAAAAATCTGCATTACTGCCTCATTAAATCAAGCTTTACACAGTTTTCAAAAAGACCAATATACAGACCACTATAACACAATGAGACACTGAGAGTGATCATTTATATACACTAGGATTACTCTAATTGATTAACCTGGTTACAAGAATTCTGCAAGGAATACTTGATAAAAGTTTATCCTGATGAAACCTACATTGGTTCAAGCCATTCTTCATCCCCAGTTCAGGGCATACTCCTAAACCACTGCCTGCAGGCACTGCAAACCCATAACACAGCACAGGCAAGCCTGGCCCTATAAACCTTCACTGCGCTCCCCACTCCTTCCCTCCTTTGCCACTGACAGCCCAGATAATCACCACTGCCCCCAGAGCTCAGCTGCACCCCGAGCACCTCTGCTGCACCACCCCAAGCAGGCAGAGAGGGTGATGAAGCAGAGGAACCCCATGCAGAAATACATTATGGAAGGATGATCAAAGTCTCTTCTCTCTGCCTTTTCTCCTCTTCCCCACAAGCAAGGCATGCAGCTTTATCCTCCCTCTGACAATGGTCATCACAGGAAGGGACTCCACTCCCATGAAACACATTCACCTCCCTGCACACATCCCTTTCAACCCTTGCCCCTCCAAGGCTGGGCCAGTCTGGAGTCACATTTGTCTCTATTGTGTCTGTTAGCACACACACAGAGACAGGGGGGTAGCCCAGACAACAAAAAAGACCCATTCCAAGCCAAAGAAAACACAGTATCAAGCATGAGCCATTCCCAACTGTCAGCAGCTGCCCTCATCCACACGTCTAAGGAGATCTTTTTTACAGATTCAATACAATGTTTCTGGTACCAGCTGACCCCCAAACCTGGATTTTACAAAAGGCTTTCTTTGGCAGGTAGGAATGGCAGGAACCATCACCCACGGGTCTAGGCTATAAAAACCTTTTAAGAAACAAGAAGGTGCTTGGGATCTCACTTCTAATAAAAATATGAGCAGACAGCAAGATGAGAAGGAGTGCAGTAAACTTATGCTTAGATCAAAGTGAATGTTGATAGCAGGGACACAAGCTGACAGGCAGCACAATAAATACTTGGCTCAGCAGAGACCAACTCTGGCTCCTTATTGGGAAGCTAATAATGCACATGTAAGGTGCAATAAGGCCTTGTAAGGTGGAGGTGGGAAGTGCAGACTTCTGAGCAACCCTTACCTGCCAGCTAGCTTATACTCTGATATCCTTTCATCAAAGCCACCCATATCCACACAGGTAGCACTCTTTTTTTACCTCAGGGGGCTGTTTATCCTAGAAGTAATGCAACAAACACAGGTTCAAATGCAACCAGCTGACAGGGAGTGAAGAAAGCCTGTAGGCAGCTCTCCACTGCAGGGCTCCAGTGCCATTCCTTGTTCTGCAGCAAGGCTAGAAACTACCAGACATTTAGCTCTTGCTTACATGACAAACATATATATATGATAGTGGTAGCAGGTCTCAGTCTTTCCTTTTGTTTTAAACATACATTTGTTCACAACTCCCAAGTGCCCCCACCCAGGGAGCCACCTAAGTGTACACAAGGTATTTCATCTCCTAAAAGAAGCAATCAGCTAAGTGTGCCACTACCCTGCAGCATCACCCCAAAACAGCCAAGCATGCCACCAATCCACTGCCTGCCCCAAACAGGATGCTGTTCTGCAGCAGACCTTCCAACTGGATGCACCCCTCTCTTTCTATGACAGCAGCAGGGAAGTTAATAACCACCTCTCTCTTTACTATCCCATGCTTTGAAATATTGCAAGGATCTACTCAATTCCTGATACCTTCAACTGCCCTAGGAGAGGGAGGATCCACCAGGAAGGTCACATGGGTGGCTCCTGCAAGGCAGTTAGCAGTATGAACAAGCAGAAAGACTTCTCAGTCCAATGACTGCACGACTATAAAGACTGGCAGCACACTGCACGCTGACAGGCACCAGCAGTGCCCCAGAGCCCTGGCCACACCAGCTCTCACAGTCACACTGCTACAGGTGCTTTATCCAAGGCAGACAGAGGCCCACTGGAACACCACAGCAGCTGCTGCCCCATGCTCCACCATTCCCTTGCCATGCCAGGACAGCCAACAAGCCAGGTGACCCAGCAGTGTCAAGGAACTACCATCTGCTTTTGGCAGGTCCCAGTAAACTGGTAGGAATAGAGACACATGAAAATCTCTTCCAGCTCAAAGTAGCATCTACCTGCTGGAAACACTACAGGGTACACAGGGAAGCTGACAAAATCTCCCCACCAGCAGAGAGATGATCTGCCAGGCTAAGGTGTTCATTAGGCTATCATGTGCTGGTCTAAGCGAGCTGCACTGCACCACAGAACTGCCTGAACACTCAGGAACTCCACAGGACAAAAATGGTAACACAGCAGGGAGATAAAAAAATATTTTTTAGTCAGCCCTCATCATACTCCCTACAGGAATATAAGCCACAGCTCCATCTAGATTCGTCTCCAAAAACAGCTGATCATGACTACAACAGATGCAAATCGGAGACAGAGGTAATTCATCAATTAAAAGTGCAATTAACTAAGAGTCACAACTAACTGCAGCTTAAAAAGGTATTTAAATGAATGGTTATGTACTGTGCTCAGTAAAGACAATTTTCTAAATGTTAGCCAAAGAGCAGCCCCACAGAGCACCACCAAAACCTTTCCAGCCACTGCGTTCCGGGACCGCAGAGCCCCGCAGGGGGAGCTCGCCCCGCCTCGGCACGGCCAGCTGGGAAAGGCGTGCGGAAAGCCACGCACGGCTCGGCAGGGAAGGGGCTTTTCCTTACCTGAGCTGTATCTGCCACGCAAACAAAACATTCTGAATTGATCTGACGAACATTTCTTCAGGAAATCCTAAACTCCATGCAAAAAAGACAGCTTTAGCACGATAACAATTTCTTCAGGAGCTCTTCCACCCCCTTGCTTTTGAAATTAACATGACAAATAACACATCTTTGCAATTTAAGACAGGCATAAAATCTTTAACACTGCTTTAAAACCTAAACTAAATAATATTAAATTCCATATAAGATAGATGTGTGTACATATATACAAGATATAAATGTACACACAATGTCCAATTTAAGACAGTGAAAATTACTTTGCAAGTACAATCAAACATACACCGTATAAAGACCTTTGCAAAAAAAAGAAAACCAAAATGAAATTATCAGACTAAGATTGGAATACAATCTTAAAGAGAGGAAAGATCCTGAGTTTTGCAAACTTTACAAAAAAAAAGATTTCTTGAAAAAGAAAATAAGTGTATTTTTTCTGCAGGACTAGAATATGAAGAAATACAGGAAGTGAACAAAGAGATATCCTAGCAATATAAAAAGAGTTATCAGTGTTAATTATGAAGCCTAATAAACTCCACTCTAATATTTATCTAGCTTTACAAATAATTTACTCCAGTAAACAGTAAACTATTAGTATTACTACTAGTACAATTAATTTATATTAATAGTATAATGAGCTATTTAAATGTTTGGAAGGTACACTAATAAAACATTCAGTCACTTCAGCGAGGCCGGACACTGTGGTACATTGACTGTGACTACTGTACTTCTGGTTTTGGTTTTTTTTTAATTTGCAAACTGGTGAGGATCACTGAAGTGCCACAAAAATCAAAAATCATAAGAAGCCAGTACAAGTGAGAAAATATGGAAAGTGTCATTTGCTTAAATTTCACATTTTAAAATAAGGCTTCTGCTACAAGACTAAACCAGCCTGAACAGTGGAAAAGCATCAGCAATGCGCTGTCTCTCAAGTGAAAATAGAAATAATTGAGGCAATCACAATCAAGAAACAGTGATACTGATTATTTTGGTGGGTGTTTGCTTGTTTGTTGTGGGTTTTTAAAATAAACTGGATATAAATGAGTGTACCCAATATGCCCAGCAGCTTTACACTAATATACAGAGGTAGAACAATATGAGTACAGTATGGAAATACATTCAAATTTGGGAAAAGACCATCCATACCAGAAAAAAACAACTCTGCATTTCCTTTAAAGCAGGGAACAGATCAGAACAGAACAGAATCATAGCTCTTTGAAAGTAGGTTGCTTCTTGGCCCTGTCTTATCACAACCTCTTTGATTTTCAGGATCAGAATTAATAATTATTTTAAAAAAGGAAAGGAAAAATTGGAGTAGAGTACAAGGGGGGGGAAACAGGGCAGCTGGATGCAGAGGATGCAAGGCTGCTGTGCCCAGGTGACAGCCTGGGATGCAGGTAGCAACTGGCTGGACCAAGGGAAGATCCTGGACAGACCTCCCCTCTTTTGGCACAGGCACAAAACCTTCCATGTAGGGCTTAACTTTCAAGGTGCAAGGCAGATGTACAGGAAAAAAAATGTTTCACTGGACTGAAAATCACTTCTCAGGAAGGATTAATACTTGTTAGCCATGTGTAAAGGCAGACATGAAAAGCAGAGACCTACAAGGAAAGAGAGACAGGCCAGAATGTTTGTTTCCTCAACACAAGCTGTGCTATCATGGGGGACATGGAGGGGAATATTTTTATATGCTGCTTTTAACTCCATGCACTGCATTTGTGGTCATTTCTCTACCCTGTCCACAACATCTGCTGAGACTCATGAGATTTCTGTGAAAATTGTGAGCTCCAGGGAAACGGGGCTTAACTGTACCCGGACAGCATCAGAAGACTAAAGAATAAAGCAGCTCATATTGAACATCTTTTTAAAGGGATTTTAACTAATTTTTCCAAGAGGGCAAAGGGGAACATATATGCCAAAGCAGCTTCCCAAGCTTTGTCTAAAGGAAGGAAATGACCCTATTCCAGCAGTAAGCATCAGCCATCACGGGAGCCACCCCAGCAGCATGCACAGCTGTAACCAACACAACCAGCAGAGAAACCCTGCTCTGGGCCACACCAAACCTGGGGACACACTGAAATATGACAGTCATGTGGCTCGTGGGTATCAAAAGGCAAAGCTTCTGTGCATCAGCAAGGTCACCTTATAAAAAAATAAAGAGTAATGGGAGAGACTGCTGCAATAGTGTGGTTCAGGATACCCACTAGCTTCCTGACAAAACACTATGTCCCATTTCACCTAAAGAATGACTAGGAAAAACATCCATTCTTTTCCAAGTCCAAGCTTTTTCAAAGCATTATTAAGAATAATGAGAACCCATCACTACAGAACAGAATCATTCAGGTTGGAAAAGACCCCCGAGATTGTCAAGTCCAATCACAAATCTACAGTGCAGGATTCTGGTACTGGGCATAAACTCTGCTCCTACAAACATTCTCTGCTCAGCAAGATCCATCGTTATAAGCAAACCATGAATCTGAGCAGGTATCCTACCTCCAGATCCACAATAACAGACACCTCAGTACTAGAGAAACACTGCAGCACAAGCACACACTCCAAAGCTTTCTCAAAAGAGGGCTCTGATTAATATTTACAAATTACAAACCTACAAAATCGCTTCAATTAAAACAAAGAAATTACCTTAATCGTTATGTAGTTTTTTAATGACTTTGACATTTTTTCTTGACTTCCTTTAACATGCAAATGCCCTATAGTAAAAAAAAAAAAAAAAGGAATTAATCAAGATAAACAAGTGTGCTTCTGAATAGTGAGCAAATGACAAAGACTGCACTGAGACACTGTAAATGTTGGAGGCAGCATATGCTATGATGGATACATGCTGAACATTTCAATGTAATGGGTATCATTTTTCAATAGCTTTGCCTATAGTCCTGCACGTGTCTCCATCCTCAGGACTTCCACTGGGTGAATTTTAAAATATAGACATGTAAAACATTAAAAAAAAAAAAAAAAAAAAAAAAAAAAACCAAACCCACCACTGCCATGAGTTTCCCTGTTCAGAATTGACAATAAACTGATAAAAACAAGAAAGTAAATAGTTTGTCTTCACAAGTACCTTACCTGTTACTCTTGACTTCTCAGAAGTATTTTAAGAAATATTTTCCAGTGATCTAGCATTAAAAAATCCTTAAAACTCAATCTTCTGTACTTACTACTTGCTGATGGCTGTTAACATTATTTTTTTTACCCCACAGTTTTATAGCACTGGTTCAAAATATCTTAAATGCAAAATGAATTTTCTACAGATTCTCAACTTCTCCAGACTTGTGAGACTGAGAAAAAGCAGGGTGAGGGAGGGATGCAGCTACAATACCTAATTTGAATTAGTTTATTTTGAAGTGTGATCTCTGAGCACTGCTAGAACATGCAATAGTCACACAGATCACTGCTTTGCAGGGCTGTAGCACAGGAAAAAGGTAGTAACACTGCATTTAAGAGAGTATGTAGAGCTTGGCTTTAGGACTGAAAGTGCTGTTGAAGAAAGACAAGAGAGGTATAGCCTGCGGTTGCCTGCTTCCAGCTCTCATCTATGTGAGCCACGGCAGCACCACTGATGGAAAACACCAATTATTCACAGCACCCGAGAGATGGCAAACATGCTGCCACTGAAAGACTACTCAGCATAATTTCAGAAATATTGTTAAAAGCCTTAATAGGCTTCTCCTAATGAAAGAGTAATTCTGTAAGTTACCAACCACTCACAACTAAGGTAAGATCTTAGGCACTTCTGTGACCTGCAGCATCTAGCGCTTAATCATACTTGAAGGCAGATTTTTAAGCATAAATTTCTCTTGCTCTGTAATACCTTACCAGTACTACATTCTTTCACATTTGGCAGCCCAGTGCTACCAATGCCTCAGAGAGCAAGGACAACGTATGATCGTGCGCCTACTTTTATGAGTGGTGAGAGAAGTGGCATTTCTTGCTCAGCAACCCAAGCAGCTGTCTGCATTTTGTGCTACTCGCTGCACAGAGCTGCTTTGCAGCCTTGCCTGAAACCCTCTTGCTTCCAGAAGTGGATAAAATCCCCATTACACTCATCTGGATATGAAAGCAACAAGCTGAGGCCTGATAACTGGACCTGAAAAGCTCATAGTTTCACTCCTCAGCTATTTCTCATAATGATTCAAAGCAACAGGAACTCACCATGAGAAGACTACCTCCAGTCCTAACCTGACCAACTCGAAATTTAGTTTTGCACAACATACTCTGTGGAGAGTAGGAATGAATCAAAAAACCCATGGATGCAGAACCAGCTACAGCAGCTACCCATGATTAAAAAAAAAACATTCTTGCTTTCACTGTCCTGTCTGCTAGTAGGTGAGGCCACTTTCACCACTGCATTGTTAAACCTGGGACATTCAATAAGCATATTCAGGCTGTGAGACAGAGCTGGACACCTGCAGCGCTTGGGACTCAAGTAAAACCCACAGCCAAAATTCTCCTGGGAGAAGGGGAAGAGCCTGGGTAAGATTACTTTCTCTCTTTTGCAAAGATGCCTAAATACTGATTTAATTAACTTCAGGCAGACAAGCTTAAAATAGTTGGACTGTGTTTTCCTTAAAAGGTACCAGTAACATCTGAATTTGAATTAATATTCCTCTTCCAAGAGTTTCAGTACTTAGAATTATTTCATTCAAGAACACAAAATACAAGGATTTTCATAACTTCGGTTTGGCGCTCTTCCCAGAGTACAAGTAGTCTAAAAATAAAGTCCTTATAAGATTTATCCCCAGTGCAGGGATTTTCTTCTGCTAATGGGGACTGCTCTTCCAATTCTGAGCTGCTAAAATTCTGAAGTCTGTTAGCAGAATAAATTGTTTCTGAAGCTGATTCATTTGCCCTAAATAATTCACATCATCATCCTCCAGCAAGACTTTCTGACTTAATGAATGTAATCTGTCAGCTGCTACAGAACTTCAGTGTAAAAATTGCCCTTGGAATTAAGTTCTCCCTTTTTTTTTAATTGACTCTTCTTTATTTAGCTGGTATCAAGAAATATTTCCCCTATGGTATCAAGAAATATTTCCCCTACAGATTCATTTCCAAGTTTGAAAAGCCAGATTCACTGGTTTGTCAACAGAAGGCTCCCCTTGGCAGTAACCAGTGCATCTCAATGGAAGTGCAGAGGATTCCACAGCGCCTCGGGAACAAAGCACACCCTGGAGGATGCACCAGCCTCTGGACAATTGCTATTGATTTACAACAGGCTCCACATTGGGAACTGAAACTAGAATTCCATATTCATCCCATACAGTACAAATATATAAAAATGAAAGATCATGTAATTCCCAGAGTGCACCACAGGCTTAACTCTGCAGCTCTTCTACTCAGGGAAGCAGCTTCAAGAATTCAGAGACATCCTGCCCAAAATACTGATCAGCGAAAGAGAGGCTGCAGACTTGAATCTGACTTTCTATTGACTTCAGCTGTCCATCCAGAACCACCACGACTGCAACAGGAAGAACAAATGCCAAGGTTTCCATCAATGGGAACAGCACTAGAGCCATCAGTGACGTAGTTCAAAGCACTGTACAGCACAGACTTCGAAGAATGAAGCACTTTTATGCAGAGGGACCAAGGAGTAGTTCTACATAATGCCAGGCACTGTAACATGTTCTCACAGCATGAAATGCCAAACTTAAAAAACCCAAACTATCGTATTTGTACAGGCCTCTCAAGTGATCAATATTTCACTTACCAGAATGCAGAAAGTAATTCCCCCATTGCTCACACTGATGATACACCTCACATTGTGCAATTTCATTTTCATGATGAGGAAATGCAAGATCTATTCCACCGGTATGGATGTCCAGCTGCTTTCCAAACACTGCACTGTAACAATATTTTCCTGATCAGTAAGTAGAACACCACAAAAGCATTTTGTAAAAAGAAATGCAGATAAAAATAAGATGAAACAATATAAATTTAAGTGTACAACTTAGTAACTTCATTTTTCAAACAAGACTTTACACATACCTTGGATACCAAAACTGCAGCAGAACTTGTATGGACAGGACCCATATCTGTTCACAATTACTTCTCCTTAGTAGAAGCAATTATTTTTCTACCTTAAAGGATGGCAAGCAGGATTTTCTCCTTCCTGTTCTGCTACAGTTTCAGTATCAGACAGGTGCCTTTATGTGCAAAGCTAACAACTTACTTCTATAAATTTGGTATTACTCTTCCTTATCTTGTACCTTTTCTGTAAGAATTCAAACAATAGTGTGTGCAGTCAGGTCAAGCCGGGCAGGTTAGCAACTTTATTTTGCCTATCTGTTAAACAAAGTTTACACTTACAGCCTCACAGGGATGTGAGTCAACCTTAACTGCCCAGAAACCAGGAGTGCTCAAGCAGGGAAAGATGCAAGGCCTACAGACAAACACACAGGCCTCCCATATGTCACCTTAACAAGGTGCTCCTGGGTAGCTGGCTGAACATTAATACTTTGATCCCTTTTTGAGACAAAACACCCTGCTAACACTGTGCCACATGATGGCTTTGCAGAAGCTGTTGGGGCACAGGAGGAAAAGACAAGGAGAAGAGTGAAGGGAAGAAAGAGCAGCTGTCACCATCTCCCAAGTTCATCCTTCTCTGCTCCTGCCTGCTTCAAAACCAGCTAAAGCACAAGTCTTCCCAGGACTGACCCTCACCTTCCTGTGTGCCACCTACAGAGGAGCACTTGATGTTTCCTCCAACAAAACCAGTAAGAGCTGGAGAGAGGTGACAGATGGATCTGCCAAATGCACAGGGCCAGGAGGAGCCACCCACCTCACCACAAGGGAAAATGCGTAGAGAAGATCAGACCTGAGGGGCTCAAAGCAGGGAATTCCCTCCTCCACGGCTGCTCTAGAGACCAGAGACTCAGCATTCACAGACTTATCAAAATTAATTCACCTAACATAGTTAAATGCTTTGAGATACTTGGCAAAACAGATAGCTAAGTGAGTATTGCTTAAAAATGGGCCTTCAGCAGCTGACTGGGACAGCAAATTGTTTTAGGTCACTTACCAAAGTAAGCTCTCCATTTTTCACAGTCCGAGATTACTACAATCATGCTCTCCATGGGTCAGCTTTTATTTATATGGCAGGAGCCTCATCCAGCCTCAGTAAAATACATTTTTACAGAAAGAAATGCAGACTATAAACAGGACTGCATTAGCAGACAGGCCATGTCATAACTGGCATTTCTTATCTGTGCACTTCTGTCAGAGGTTGTACATCAAACACAGCATTATTTTGTGCACTTTGATTGCTTTAAGAGCTGCCTCACTATGCTGAAACTATTTACAGACAAAAAATTACCCTTATAAACACTTTTCACAAGCAGGTGGAAATGACTAACAATCCCAAGTGCACCAGAAAAGTCTATGAAAGAAAAACCTAAAGCAGCTGTTTCCACCTCCTTTCAGCTTTAGCTAAAAATTTAAGCTGAATAAGGTCAGATCTAAACTATTTCTTATTAGCTTCCAAAAAAAGATCTGAGACTAATGCAGAACTAAGTATACTTCCAGGAGAGAGGACTTTTTCTCCTGTGGTGAAAATAAAACTTTAAATTAAGAGCAAATTACATCAAACCAACTGCAAGCAAAACACTACTCAGCAAGAACACTGAATAACATTTAGATTATTAGCATGAACATCCACAGCTGCTGTTAAGATAAGGCCAGGAAGATCTCAGAGATCAAGCTGTAATCCCACACGCTGTCCTCCTGACACCTACATCCTGAACTAGGTCTGATGGAGACTGCTAGAAGTGGAAGGGAAGCGAACGAAAGAGGTACCGTAACTTTCACCACACCTTTGGTTACTCAGCTCAAGTTAAAAGACTGATAATCGACTATGTGATCCCATGTGCTGTATTTTAAGCACCAAGTCTGACTCAAGAGAAGGTGCCAAAACAGAGACAGCTGTGACAGTAAGGTGAAGCAGAGTTTATCTGGGCCACATGTGACATCCCAAGCTGCATAAAATGGTCACATTAAAAACAGTGCTATCTGCTGATCAGAAAACACTTTCAATAACTGCTGCTACCATTGTACTGTGAGTGAAAACAAAAAATAGCATTAGATTTATCAAAATCCAAGAAATCTGACCTTGATATTGTGGAACATTCAATGTGCCATCCAGGTCGTCCTTTTCCCCAGGGAGAATTCCACGATAGCTCTTGAGGCTTGGCAGCCTTCCACAGGGCAAAATCTTTACCATGTCGTTTATCAGAATCAACTGGCAAGAATAAGTGATTTGTTAATGGGATATGTCTCAAAGAAAAAAAATGACCAAATGAAAGCAAGGGGAAATGTGTGTTTAGTGAACTACTCTGATTTTAATCCCCTTCAATCAACTTCTTTTCACTACAACTTCCCTCTCTTTCGCCTCACACAGGGGAAAACTGAAATATTGAAATAGATTTTGACAAGCTACAAAGATGGATCCAAGATTCCTTAATATAGCCTATCCTATCAGTCCTTTTATCCTTCCCTGGTTTGCCTTATTTTTTATTCCTTTACATATCAGTTACATATCAGCCAGTTTCCCCAGGACAAACTGACTGCACTACAGCAGAAAAGGTGATAAAACCAAACCAAAACACACAAACAAACACCCTACAACTTTTTCTCTAGAACACAATTACTTTGTATTTTAGACTTTATAAAACAAAGTGCACAGAGGTAAGAATCAAAACTATTCTTGGACAGTAGCAATTTGTCAGTATGGTTTTCACCAATGGGTTCTCTACAAAGGTTTCCTCACAGCTATATTTGTTCTTTCCTTCACTACATTGCCAAGGATGCAGTTTTTTTTGTCACAATAGACATTGTTTGCGCTCATATCTACTGAGTCCTAACCTCCAGTCAAATACACAGCACTCCATGGCAGGAGGCACAGAACAGCATTCTGGACTTTCTTTCTGACAAATACACAACCTCACTTTTAGAATCATACCAACTCAAAATTCCTAAGAACTAAAGATATGGAAATATAACCCTAGTTTTATCCACTGAATCTTCACCTGGGCTCTTTCACTAGATTGCCAAGTTTTGAGTGACCAGTATCTGCTGACTCCAACCCTCTTTTGCCCTTTTTTAAGTATACTGCTACAAAAGAGCACTCTTCAACTTCTCAGCTGTAAGAAAAACAAGTGTCAAAATTGTTAGAAATAAGAATGCACCTAGTTGCGACTACAGGGGAAGCAGGGTAAAACACATAATCAGTCACAGCTGAGGCTGGAAGGCACATCTGGGGACAGTCTAATCCAACCCCCTGCTCAGAGCAGGTGCAGCTACAGCAGGCTGCCCAGGATGGTGTCCAGTCAGGCTTTGATTATCACCAAGGATGGAGACTCTACAGCCTCTCTGAGCAACATGGTTTGTGTTAACCATCCTCAGGGTAAAAAGGATTTTTCTTAGCTTGAAATGAAATTTCCCATGTTCCAAGTTGTGATCAGTGCCTCTTGTCCCATCACCAAGCACCACAGAGAAAAGCATGGCTCCATCTGCTCTACTCCATCAGTATGAGTACATATGGGTAGGATTTCCCTGAGCCTTCTCTTCTCCAGGCTGAGTGGTCCAAGCTCTGTCTGCTTTTCCTCATACGAAAGATGCTCCATTACCTCCATCATTATTGTGGCCCTTTGCTGGCCTTTCTTCACTGCTGTTCTGGGGAGCCCAGCAGCAGACCTGCACTCCAGGCATGTCTCACCAGTGCTGAGCAGAGAAGGATCACCTCCACTGAGCTGCTGGCAATGCTCTTCCCTGTGCAGCCCAGGAGGCTGCTGGCTCTCTGCAGTCAGTAATTACCTCTAAATAACTGTTGACAAGACGCATGCCCTTGGTAAGCTGTAATGCTGAAACAACTCCAGAGCAGAGCTGTGAGAAGTTCTGGCTGCACCTGAGCATCAGCCTCCAAGGCATTTTCAGTAATTACAAACTGATTTTTTTTTTTAATTATGAAATACTGAACTTTAGTTTGCAAAAGAATGCAGGAGACCTGAATAAAATTCTCTGACACAGAGAGACCCGATCAGATCCTTACTACAGAGAGGTTCAGCAATTCTGCAAAGCAGGAACTGGAGCAAAATCCCCACAGCCCAGGGTATAGGCCCGCTTTAGCACAGCCTATGAAGAGATTCTCTTCATGATACTCACCCTCACACGAAGAGGCTGCTTAGCCCAGTGACAAGTAATAAAGGAAGCAATTCATCCAGTTAACTTCAGAGCAGTGCAACTGCCCCAAGAAGAACATGGTAGGTGAGGTTTCCTTGTGTTTTCCCTTGAGTACCTCACTGCTGCCTACTGCAACAGCAAGAACACCACCTCACTGTGAAGTTTCTATGTACCACTGCCAAGTATTTAATTAAAATGGCTTAAGAATCCTAATTGTTCTAAGGTACCAGAACAAAGGTATAGAAGGAAAGACAAAAGTAAGAAAAACCAAGTTTCCTCCTGCACTGGCAACAGTGAGTGCCTCAAAAAATAACTACGAAAGCACTGTAATCCTAATTAACCAGAAGTTAGCTATACCCAATGGGTTAGAAAACTGTTTCAGACTTTCGAATGAAAGTTTGCACATAGATGCAAAATGCATTCAAACAATGCATTAATGCAAAAAAGCTCGTGCCACGAACTTACCTGCTTCATCTTGGGTATCAGGGTTAATAGCAGTTAATACTCCATATCTTCTTCCCCAGGATTTAACATCAAAATAAACATTGCCTAATACAAAAGAAACGTTTAGTTGCATAGCAAAGATGGGGCACATTGATGAGAACTTGGTAACATTTCCCCAAAAGCAAAACAAAGTGCTCTTCCACTCCCATTTGAAATTCTGATTTAGAAATTCAGAAATACTGCAAAAGTAGTAGCAGATGTTTCCATGTTATCCAGCTTTTCAGTAACCTCTGTGCACATGCTCATTCTGCCCATAGCATAACTCTGAATTCTGGAGATCTCCCAGGTTCTTCCTTACCCATGCACAATCAGCAATCCCCTCCCCTACTGCAGCTCAAGCTACACCTAGTCCAGTTACAATGCACTTGAATCCTTCTACAATCACCAGCTCTGCTAAAAAAGAAATCCACACGTTTTGCTTTGCAGACACATCTTTTTCAGCACAAAGGAGATACACAGCTCCTCTTCAGAGGTTTCCCGCAGCTTTCTTTAAGAAACCAGGCCAAGATTTCCCCAAGGAGTTTAGACAGCAGTTTATTACAGTAAACAATTATATTAAATAATGAGCTACATTTAACTTAGAAATTGAGTAATAGCTGTTCTGCCCATTCATGTCATCACAAACAAGTCACTCACAACCCCATTAAGCAACAGAAGGGAAGCCTGGCGCAAGGTATCTCATCTGATTCCAAAACAAGATTACTAAGAGCAGTGACTTCCTATATATGTGCTGAACAAGGAGTTACCTTGCTCAGTCTTACCTTGTGAGGTTGCATAAGCTTGTCCACTGGAAATTATTGTTTCTATAAAGGAAATTATTTGAGGAATATTGTCAGTCACCCTCATATATACTGTAGGAGGAAGGACCTTAAAGAAAGAGTAATATCGCATTAACACACTGCCAATGAGTTCCTTCACTCTAAGAAACAAACTAAAAAGCTAAATTTTATCTTTTAAAAAAAAGTTGCAAGTACCATAAAAAAATTCATAAGCAGTATTTAATACACAAACAGAAAAATATTTGAGGGGTGGCAAAGAAAAACCCTGATTTTCCCAGTGACTCACTCTCTGCTTCTGACAGAGAGAGACAAGAAGCAAAGTCACCTGAAATCAGTGAAAGAAGATTTTGTGTTCCCTGTGCTTTCAATCAGGCTATTTCTGCATTATTGTAAATATGCAATATCTGTGAATCAAGGATCTACTGAATATGGGAAAATACTGTTCCGAAGTTTCATTTATTCATTCCAAAGCTCAGGATTGCTTCTCCCCACATTTCTTTACTCAAAAGGTGTGCAGTTATCATTCCAGAAGAATGAAAAAGTAAATCAGCACTCAGTTTCCAAGCAACAAATTTATTTTTACAGATCAAACCCTCGAAACCAGATTCTTTACCAAAATAATTGCTTAGAAATACTCTTAAATTTAGAATCTTGAGTATTTGTACCTTTAAGGCAGCCATATCTTGTTTAAAGTCTTCTTCATAAATACGAGCAAGAGCTACTGGCGATATATTAATCTAAAAAAAAGAGAAGCAGATTAGCAAATCATAAGTCAGAGTAATGACATAAAATATGGCAATCTTTTCTCAGACAGCTAATAGCTAATTGGAAGACTTAGAGAGCCCTCAAGGTAAAGAGTCAGAAAGGCTTATTAATCTAACATTGACAGGGAGGAGATGTAAGTTATAAATAACTTAGAAGTAGTATTTCATTTATGTGTCTCAATTTCCAAAATATTGATATAGCTCTTTTAAGAGAAAGCAACCAAAGACTAAAATAATAAACTCCTTCCCTCTCTATTATTTTCCTCTTGAGAGAGTCATTCATTTCTAGTGACAAAATATACTACCATACACAGGACATAAAAACCATTCAACTTACTGACAGGAAACACCAATACCACCTACGTGCCAGAAAGACAGATCAGAGACTTGCAGAATGAGACAAGATATTAATTTTCAATGATTAAGAAAAATAAGCTATTTCAGCAGATCATGGGTACTCATAGATCTCAATATTGAAAGCCAGTTCCACGCTTTGCCAAGTCTGGCGTTTCTGAAGCACCTTCTCTACATTTCTCATTCATGGGACACAAACAGGTTCCTCTTGCAGAGGGGATGAGAAAATGCAACCCAAAAGGAAAGGAACTTGCACATGGTAAGGTACGTGTTCTCAAATATTCAGAAGAGGCCAGGGATTGAAAGATGCATGACAGCTGCCCTAGCAAGCAACAGCATGGTATCTAAGTGTTTCAAATGCATGCTTTTACATCTTATCTGAGAATAAACTACTGGGGAGAAGACAACATAATGTCAGTCTCTCCATCTTGCAGGTAACTGAATCATTAATAACATAAATCCCATTTCATCACTTCCAGTTCATTACTGGAGCATCTTTGTGGGTTCTGATTTTGAGAGAATAGGTGGGTACCACTGTTTGTACAAAGTCCTGGCCAAAGCAGGGGTTCTGGTGAAGACAGTCCAGATGTTCATGAAGCAATGAAATGAAGACAGTGCTCAGCACCAAAAAACAAAGACATGCTTCTGCCTACAGACCAGTGACTGGATTCATCTCCCTAGACAGCTCAGCTACTTCTTTGATCAAGAAAGAAACAAAGGTGCCTACAGAAAGAAGATAGAGAATTTCCTCCCATCCAGACGGATGTTCAACACGCAAAGAGATTCATCTCTCTCTCAAAGGACCACTTTGCAGCACATTCATCTTAAACTAGCACCAGCTTTCAGGTTTTCCCCAGATGAACCCCACCAGGGGATGAAGAACAAGCTTAGGCATGTCGATTCTACCACTGTAATGTTTCAGATGCACAGGTTCCAACAACAAAAGTAGGCTACTGAGGTAAAGGCCTTGGCCATCCAAACAAAAGGATTGACCAAACATTTCAAAAAGTCACCAAAAAAAAGAAAAAAAAAAAAAAAAAGCCAAGAAAAGATGACTTCATAGAACCAAAGAATGCAGTAAAGCAACACATCTTTCAAGAACATGTCATTTCCCCCCTCCTCAAACACAAAAGGTCTAAGATGTTCTCACAATAAGGAAAAATTTTAAAATGCAAACATGGATTTAAAATGCCTGAATTTTGGAGGAGGGTTGTTTGTTTTGGAATTGTTTATTGCCTTAGAAAACAGCAAGTAAATGGACTAAGGGAACAGACATATTTCTACATGAGTGGTGTGCTAGTATTCATTCTATTGCAGGGGCCTGTATTTAACTGAGAAAGTAACTGTTTACTTAAAGATAAGTAAAAGGAACAGCTGTCAAATTCTCTGGCTCCAAGAAACTATCTTAAAGCTTGCAACTGCAATTCAATCCAACACATTCACTTATGATCCCAAAGACATGAGTTATAGATTCTACAATCAAAATAAACAAAAAGACTTAAAATGCAGAATAAAAACACAGAATACACTCTTAGTGCTTCAGTGCTCAAAAAGTGGTTTTAAAACCATTAAAAAAAATTGCAGAAATTATTCACCAAGCTCATCTTGAAAAAAAAGGTCTGATTAAAATTCAACTGAGAACCACTTACAACCTCAGTCTTATCAAGACTTACCCCTAGACACAATGTTAACTTTCCTGTGGGTGACAGCCTCAGCCAGGCCTGGTGAAGCTTTCCAAGGTGCTGACACTGCAGCTAGATGGTGCTCAGCACCTTCCAGAACTGCCCTCCGCCCCACGTGGCAGTGCTCTATGTGCTGCCCTTCATGATCACTGCACACAACACTTCTCCAGAACTCACTCAGAACCCTTCTGGCTGCTAAGTTTTGGGATAATTTCACTGTGCTGAGGATTCACACAGGGCTTTTGCTCCCTGCTAGACTCTCATGCAGGGGGAGAGGGCAGGAGAATCCCAGCTGTGGGTGCTGTAAGGTAGCTCCCTCTCTGCCTCCCCCATCACACAGCTGTACCCATTCACCCCCACACAGCTCTGGACACTCAGCCCTCCTCACTCCCAGACCTATTACAGCCACACTAGGGGACCAGAAATCTCAACATTTATTATCTACTAATTAAAACAAACATAACTCAACAAAAGAACCCCAAACCCAGGTTAATTTTCCTATATAAGCTGCTTAGAAAATACCAAAAGGTTAGTCAAAGACTGCAGCAAACACCTACCTCATTGGCTCTTTTTATTATCTTGTCATCTATGTCTGTGATCCCCATCACCATGATAACTTCAATTCCAAAAAACCTTGTCATTATCCTTCGAATTATATCAAATCTAACATAGGAGCTGGAAAAGAAAGAAACACAAGCTTTTGAACATGCAGTAGTAAGAATAAAGTTAAACAAAAATAACCACCGGGACAATCTAATTAATCCCAACACTTGCAATGAAAACATCTTCAGTGCATAAGGTGTTTTTCCAAAACCAGTTGCTACCTGCACAAAAGTCAAGCAAATTTCCCTTGAACTGGCCTACCCTCTTCTGGCATTAGTGACACATTACATCAGATTTTCTGAGTGTTTTCTTTTGTTGCATCTCTTTATTCAAAGGATATCACAAGCTACAGGAGCCAGGAGACTCTTTCAAAGCCAACAGGACAAAATAAGACACAGAGATCAGATATTCTTGAAATACATCCCTTGGGCTTAGTACACCCTAACAGGTTTCCAAAAATCATGCAGCAGAAGAACAGGGAGAAATAAAGTAGGATTCAAATTAATTTTTCTTAGGGTTGAGTAACAACACATACCAGCCACCAATAAGGTATTTCATTCATACACGACCACAGATCTTTTCTGATAGCAAAGAGTAGATGCTCTATAGCTTATTCTGTTTTATTTACACTTGAGAATAAAAGTTATTCTGAAAATTATTCAGGGCTTTTGCCACAAAGCACAGTATTTAATGCTGATAGATTGATGATATACAAGCTGTATAGGGCTGTTGCAGCTCCTTCTGCTCACAGACTCTCCATTTGTAATTCTCAAAACACACTTTGACTGAGTTAAACCAAATTACTAGGTGGCATACTAGAAGGTGACTAAAAACTCTGTGTCTGTCCTGCAAGATGATGAGAATCCTCAGGCTTTCTGGGCTCTGTTTTCCCCAGGGCCAGCAAGGAGGTTCACAGACCTACAGGTTCCTATTTCACCCACAGCATCAAACAAACTGCAACTCCCATGGCCATCAGAACAAAGAAGTGTAAGCAACTACAGAAATGGAATTCCACCCTTCACTGCAGGTGCCAGGTAGCACTAAGGTACTGATTTATGGATGCATAATATCTTGATGAAGAAAAATACTTTTAGCTGTTGTTTGTGCCATGCCCATGCTGAAAAAAGACTTTCTGAAAGCCTTGCTGCCAGGGAGATAGTTTTTAATGAATAGCAGCTCACTGGGAGTAAGGTTGATCTAATGTGGTGACACGATTCCATAAGAATATTAAATTGGCCTTTGGATCCTGTTCAGAGGAACAACGCCAGCATCAAAAGCTTGATATTAGATTTAACAGCCCTGCAGTCACTGTTCCCAGAGCAGGCACAAATTTCACACTGTTCCCTCTCCTCTCATCTTCCAACTGAATTAATGGAAGAAACTCTGCAAGAACAAGAGCAGATTTCCTGATACCACAGGGACTTTACCACTTCAGGACTGACAAAAAAACCCAGCCAAAACAGACAGTCAAGATCAGGGGGTGGCAGAGCACGTGCAAGAGAAATCTCTCATGGTTAGTTTTACTCTTACTTCAAAGCATTCAGCCAGGAACCTGGAGGCCAACCAGGCTGCAGGTCAAACCAGTACAATCAAGTCAGACCCAGAACTGGGTAAAAAAAATTGTAATATTTGCCTGTCTTACTTTTTCCTCTATACAGAATGGGTGTTGAATGTCATATGGAGGCAGACAGAGCATCTGTTTTTAAGATTGGAAGCACAACATACTAGAGAATGTTAAATTTTTTAGAGGAACAAGAACTCCTTGTGGAATGGAAAGAGGACAGGAGAAAAATAATGCCATTATTTCCAAATTCTCCTCAAGGATCTCAAATTCATTTCCATTACTCATTTCTGCTTTATTACCTGCTCCATTTGTTGTGTTTGACACGAGTCAAATGTAAGACAGAGGGGAAAAAAAGGAATTCTAGTGAGAAGAGAACATGTGGCAGGAGTACAACAAAATGATAGTATTTAACAGGAGTAGCAGAGTAGCAACAGCCACCACTCCATTTGACTTTATGCTATTTCCCAGTGCCTCTCCTGGCCCCCAACAGCAGCATACATTTCAGCTGTTCTATGGTTGGACCTAGGTACTGGGGAAAAAAAGATACAATTTTTAAAATAAATAAATAGATAGAACCAGGAGCGCTCCACCATCCTGAATAAATCAGCTGAGCAACAGGATGTCAACACTGACATGTGTAAGACCAGAGATACTGGAAAGGAACAGCCAACTCCTCCCATGCCAGAGGGTTTAACTGATGAGGAAAGACAGCAAAAGGTCTTCAGTGCAGACACCTTGTCAGGCAACAGGAACAACACGTGAAGGTGCTTAAAGAGCTGCTAAAAGAGAGAATTATACCTGGTGTATCTGCATGATACAATATTCAGCGCTAACCATTCTTTCTTAAATTAGCATGTGAAGAGGTCAGACCCGGGTGACACAGATGTACAGCAAACCTCCACAGTGGGAAAGCTTGAAATTGCTAGTTTAGACATGGGTAAGAAAAGATGGGTAAAAAAACAGGCAAGTGTAAGCAAGGCCTTTCTACTCCCTCTTGTAATCAAGAAAGTCTGAGGGCAAGAGAACCACTGAAAAAAACAGACATTTAAAACCCACAAAGAACTGCAAGACCAAAGGGTGAAATTCTCCACCTCTATAAAACATTGTGGTCTAGATCAACCATACCCCTTAGGATAGAATTATCTCTACAATTCCCTTCCCTATTACACCATGTCAGGGAAGACAGGCCCTACCGCACTAGAGAATCTCAACTGAGGGATAAAGACAAGAAATTTATAACCATCTATTTTACACAGTTACTTTCAAATGATGATTTTAAATCATAATTATTTCAAGGTAAACTGTAATGGACCCTGTATCACAAAGAGCTGTAGATTTAAATACACAAATTACTATGACTTTCAAACAAAAATGTTCCCCTGAAAATACTAAGTACAAACAACAAGTCCAAGATATCATGTTCTTGATTTTTAGGTCACCAGTAAAAAGCTAGGTCAGTTTTCTGCTGAGACTTTACAAAAGCAAGGAGGAAAAAGACACCACAACATATACACAACAGTACAGTAGCATTAACATTAGCACTGACAACAGTACTTTCACATAACTGGTATTTTAATTCTTCCTTTTTACAGAACAAAGTAGCAGTTGTGCAGTTACTGTGATGGCTCAGTTCAACATGAGCAAGATTCAACACAAGTTTCTGAATGAAGCTGAGACAGGATGAGAAGCTGTGAAATCCCTTACATTGAACAGGAATTATTCAGTTACTGAAATGCACAATATCTGATCTTCATACAGATGGCAATTATCTGATAAACCCCTGCTCTTCCAAAGAGCCCTACACAACTTGCTCTTTAAGAACACAGAGACAGAACCTTAAGAGCAGCTTGAGCTGCTGCAACCCCCCTCAGTTTCACAGGAATAGCACACACCCTGCAAGCCTACTCAGCAGGTGTGTTGTTTTGAAACAAGTGCCAGCAACCTCTTCTGGTGTATTTAAAGTACTTTTTCAAAGTACTTTAATGAAGCCAACTTATTGTTCTAACAGTCCTAATGAACTACAGAGAAAAATCTATGATGATCTGGATTAATTTTTTGTTTTTAAACATAGTAAGCCACTGCAGTGTCACTCTGCAAAAAGGCCTTTAAGCTACCTGGACTTTCTGAGATTTAAGATGTGATGTGTTCATCTATGAACCTTGAAAGTACCTTTCTATTATCCAACCCTGCATGGCTTTTCCTTGGTGCCAACACAGTGTCCCAGCTAAACCCGAGGTGAAACTATCTTTTCACAGAGCTGAAAGGCTCTGCTCCAGGATCACAACTCCTCCATATGAGAGGTCACATTATGCTGATATGATTTGTAACAACTCACCCTACCCAAACAAACTGCACACATTCCTAATCCTTCTCCCCATGACACAGACACACACCGTCTCTGCCTCTGCCAGGCAGCAGAACCAACAGCCCCTTTACGGACTACCCCAGCCCAAGAGATAAAAGTACATAACAGACTTTTGCTCTTTGCACAGCACAGGAGGTGAAGGGCTGGGCCTTGTGTCACCAGTCACAGCTCTGTCACCAGGACACACACTGCAGCTGCATGTATCTGCCTGGATCCCCCAGCACCACTGGTGTGGGGGTGTCCAGCACTGTGTATCTGCCTGGATGGCCCACGCTGCAATCCACGACTCACCAGGCGTGCCCAAGGTGTGCGTGGTCATACACCGTCGGCCCACAGCTGTACCTGCAGAGAGGGGAGGCAGACAGAATCACAGAATTGTTAGGGTTGGAAGATCATCCAGTCCAAACCCCTGTCAAACCAGGGTCACCTACAGCAGGTGCCAAAGGAATGTGTGCAGGTAAGGTTTTGAATTTCTGCAGAGAGGGACTCTCCATGAGCCACCCGGACAGCCTGTCCCAATACTCTGCCACCCTCAACATAAAGAAGTTCTTTCCCATGTTGAGGTCAAACTTCTTGTGTTTTAGTTTATGGCCACTCCTACCACTAGGCAATGCCAAAAGGGGCCTAGCACCATCCTCCTGACACCCACCTTCGAGATACTTATATGTATTAATGAGATCCCCTCTCAGTCTTCTCTCTTCTAGACTAAACGGGCCCAGCTCCTACAGTCTCTCCTCCCAAGAGAGATGCTCCGATCCCCTAGTCACCTTTGTGACCCTTCTCTAGACCTCTTCCAGTAGCTCCATGTCTTTCGTGTACTGGAGCCCAGAACTGGACACAGGAGCTGTTTCCGGACACAAAGCGCTCCTGTCACCCCCGCCACCCCCACGCCCGCCCGCCGCGCCGCAAGGCGCTACCAGGTCGCCACTCCTTCCGTGGCCAGCACGAGCGGCTCCTTGCTCTGGCTCCGGCTGTTGTAAGCCACGATCCCGCTGTCGTGCCCCGCCGGAGGCGCCCACTGCCGCCGCCGCGCCGCGCCCGAGCACCGCCGTGCCCCCGCCTGCCCCCGGCCGGCACTGGGACCGGGACCGCGACCGAGACCGAGCCCGCCCCGCCGGGCCGCCGCCGCCGCCCCGCGCAGCATGGCCGGCACGTTTCGCGGCCGCGGGCGGGAGCGGGCACAACCCGCCGCGACAGCCGCGCCGCCTGTGCGCGACCCACAGGAGAGCGGGGCCGCCGCGGCCGGGGCGCAGGAAGGGGCCGGGCCTGCGGGCGGGGCCGGGCCTGCGGGCGGGGCCGGGCCGGGCGCTCCCGCCTCCCGCCGGGCCCGCGCCGCGGCCGCTCCGCCCCGGCCGCTCCCGGCGCGTTCTGCGGTGCTGTACGGTGCTGTGCTGTGCGGTGCTGTGCTGAGCCTGCGGTGCGGGGCTTGGGCCGGCCGGGTGCCGGTGGCGCGGCGCCTACCTAGCCTTGTGCTTCGGTATAACCCCAGCGCGGCTTCTTCTTAGCGAGGTTTCTAAGGGACATGTTTGTAGGAAATGTGTGACTGATTCAGCATAATGGTCTCCACTGTGTCAAGTCAATTCGGTCACTTTAGGGAGTGAATCTATTTTTGCATTGCCTTTCAGGTCAGAGAACGGCTGGCAGCATGTTAGCTCCTGAAAATAAAACATGGTATGACATTCCCAAACTGGACTTAATAAACCAGAGTCTCAGAAAACACTTAATGCACCCCTCTGACTCCCACATACTTGTATAAAGTGTTACCTGACCTAGACATTTTCAAAAATGACAGCAAGTGCTGCCGTGTACTTGGTGAGGTACCCTGGCCTTTAGCCCAGCTGACTATCAAGGTCTGCTTCCTCATTGGGGATTTTTTTTTTTTCTTTTCTTTCTTTCAGAGCATATCGAGGAAATGGAGCTTAACTGGCTGCAGTATTTTGAACCACTTGGGAAACTATAAGCTACTCAACTAGAATGAATAACAGTGTAATGGAACAGACATAAGGGTACCAAAAGTATTTTTAAACAAGTACCATGTTTCCAAAAGTGACTATGAGCAGGTACCAAGGAAACAAGTGAGAATTCTACAAGCTTATTATCACAAAGATGATCAGAGGGATGGAACAGGTATCCTATGAAGACAGGCTGAGAGAGTTGCGGTTGTTTAACCTGGAGAAGGCTCCAGGGAGACCTTACAACACTTTCCAGTACCTAAAGAGGACTTACAAAAAAAGGGAGAGAACGACTTTTTACATGTACAGATAGTGATAGGACAAGGGGGGAACGGTTTTGAACTCAGATTTAGGTAGATCTTAGGAAGAAATTCTTTACTCATAGGGTAGGGAGGTTTTGGAACAGGTTGCTCAGAGAAGCTGTGGATGCCTGATCCCTGGAAGAGTTCAAGGCCAGGTTGGATGGGGCTCTGAGCAACCTGGTCTAAGTGAAAGGTGTCTCTGCTTATGACAGAGGGGTTGAAACTGGATCATCCTTAAGGTCCCTTGCAACCCAAGCCTTTCTATGATTCTGTGAATATTTCCCCAGATATTTTTCCAGCTTCCAACCAGATGGCATCTTCAGCTGAATATCTTGTGATTTTTTTTTTTTGCCTCACCCCCCCCCCCCCCCAAGTTTTTGTACCCATCCTCATAGATTGCTGTACCATTAATTTCCCCATTCTCTGTGAACCCACATCAATCCCAGGCTTTGCCAAGGAGTACTGCAGGTCTAGTGCCATCTTTAGGAAGCACCCTCTTGGCATGTGTTGAACTCAAGGCCTGTGAACTCCAGTTGTGGCCACCCTTGCTCTTGTACAAGGGGAGTGAGTGAATTGCCAGTGCCAGCAGCACATTGTCTGTCCTGCTCCTGACTGTCTTCCACACAATCCTCTAAACAGGCTGTTCAGGACAGAGCCTTTTCAGGTCTCTCAGACCACTGTGTTACCTGCTAGGGCACCTTGCTGGCTTTTGGGAGGAAGGTAATACTGAATGTTCACAGCTTTTCTGGACTGGGTGTTGCAGGTTGCCTGTGGTGAGCTGCCTCACAGAAGTGTTTGTATTGTTTCCTCTTCTATCTGCCAGGAATGACTTTAATAGATTTTTCTCATAAGTAATAAGATCACTTAAAATTATTGCTTTTACATAATACTTGATGTGTCTACACCTTACTCAATTTTAGATCATATCAGATATAAAGCCCTACCAGTGGCAAATGTTTCCTTTTCCTTTTAATAGGTACTTTCCATAGAATTTGTCATTTAACAATCTGAACTTTTTGATCAAATAACAAACCTATTTTATGGGCTTGTTAATTTAAGACTACCTAGGATGAAATTCAGGATTCACAATAACCTTTGTAAATGTTTGCTTTGTATGTTTCTCAGGAAGCTTCACAAGCCAATTATTTCAGCTTCCATAATGAGCTGGTTTTGATGTCTTGCTGTTCAACACACATCTAGTTAAGGGTTGTCATTAACTCTGTTGTCTTCTTTGTTCTGTATGGTTCCAAGTACTTTTACGGAGTTCAAATCAATACTAAGTAACAATGGATGTTTTTTAGGCTTAATTCCAGGTTTAGCTATCATGGATGAAACTGCCAACAGATCAGAAGAATGCAAGAGCCTTTCCTTTCCCATTGGTTTCAGAAGGCTTAGTGTCTGTGCTAGCCAGACTGGCTTTTAGCATTTAGTTCCAAAACCTCTGTGTCCTGCTGTAAAATGTTATTTTCTGATGGTGGGAAAAGCCACAATTATTAAATGCCTGAAATAAATAGCTTACATCATTCATGCTTGAGATTTAATGCCATAGAATACATCCAGTGGAATTGTGGAAAGCGTTCCTCAAACACAGAAGTACAAAAAGAACCTAATTTCAAATAAAAGCAAAACTAATCCTGGTGGATAAAAACCAAAACATTCACGTTAAAAATACCAGCATTCTCAGAATCAATTTGTCTGTGGCTGTAAGCAAACCTCCACTTTATGCCACCTATGTACCCTTACTCCTGCTCTGGGACATGTGCAAGGACACAACAGTCATCTACCAGAAAGACAGAATAGCAGAAAAATATTTTATGCCATCAGGAGACCTTTGCTTCCACCTGGAGTAGAAGATGCCTTTGGAGGTTGTGAGTAGTTGGAGCCAAGGTACACATGATCAGTGCCAGGCCTGGGCCTGCTGTACTCCTGTTACTTCAGTACTTGCTGAATAGGCAGGAGGAAATGTGATCTGCAGAGCAGTACAGCTCTTAGTCACAATCCCACTGCAGCATGTCTGAGCTTCAGGTAAACTGTTGTTTCAAGAGGACACACATGGATTTAATATTGTCAGGTCATGTTCTCATGTTTTTCTTAGGAGTCATCAAGGCTAAAACTTCCTTTAAATCAAAAACTGAAACTCAGAGGTAAAGGGGTGACTCCTGAACACCTTAGAAGAGATCTCTATGTTTTCTGTTCCTTTATCTGTGTGTGTAAGAAGGCAATATGTACGTTTCTCCTCCATCCTTGATCAAGAAGGAAGTCTGTTAGAAGCACAGCTGTGTGTGCTGTCCACCAGCAGTGCTGGAAACATTTCTGTGGTGAGCAGGGAGGATCTCTGGGGATTTTGGCTCACCTGGCTTCTATATTTTCCAGCTTCCAGTCCCAGGAATACCCATAACATTTGGCCCCAGAGGTAAGATCCCAGAGCATGTTTTGTATTATACATGAATAAAGCTAAAAAAACAGTTTTCCATTTCCATGTAGCATTAGGAGACACATGCTTTGTAATTTTTTAGTTTTCCCTCATTACTAAAGGTGCTGTATTTTTTCTTCTAAAAAATTCATCCACACCAATTTAGAATTGTTGACAGAGGAAAAAGGTTGCATTTGCTGTGTTAAGCAAGAGCATGTTTCCAGTATCTATGGCCCTTCTCATCAAGTTCTAGTTCAGAAACCTGCAAGGAAGCTGAACAATTACAAACCAGAAGCAAAGATGAGCTAAATTCACTGCAGTGGACTGAACTTCTGTTGGTGCTCTGTAGTAATCTGTAATTACAGACACATTTTGACTTAACTTTTATAGTCTTTTTATTTTTACAAAGTCTAGGTGCTTATTGGTTTGTTTCAGAATCTTGTTTGATTTTTAAAAGGAGACTGAAAATTGCCTCAATCTTACTACAAATGCTTGGCTCAGAAATATTGTAAATGTTGAGTGGCCATTCCACAAAATATTTGCAAGGTGAAGAGTATGTTTTATAAGAGAGAAATCATCTTGAGAAACCTATTTGAAAAGAGTCATTCTGGGGACAGGGAGTAACACTGCAAGAGAAAACGTGGTGGTGGTGGGCATATATAACCAATTAAACTTTCTTGCTCTTACCAGAAGTCTATTAGCTTTTAGCACAACCTACTACTGTTCAGAAAACCTACCCACCAACTGCTCTGACATACACTGCTTGTTCTTCATCGGGAGTGTTTAGGTCCTGCACCACAGCTGACAGAAACAAGTCTGAGGGTTGGTATGAATTCAGTCAGTGGTTTCCAACTGCTGAGGTATATCTCTTGAATTCACTAAAGGAAATGTGAAGCCCACGGAATATGTTGCCCTTGATCTGTGTTCATTCCATTGACATTGGGACAACTCAGATGTATTTGCCTCGGACTTCTACTGCAATGCACATTTACTTGTTCCAGTCAAAATTTTGTGCTCACCTTTAATGTCAGTGTAATACTGTTTAAGCTCACTATGCTTTGGGAGTGCACCAGTGCAGCAGGTGCAAGTAAAAGAAGGCAGTAGCCAGGAAACAGGTGTGAGAAGAGGCAGTGAGTGCAACTGCCCTGGGGCAAGCAGAAGAGATGTGAAATACCTGATAGAAAAGGGGAGAAGTTTAGAATGGCAGGCCAATGTTAGGTAGGCATTTGGAAAGTTCATGAAGTTCTTGAGCCCTTACTGGGAAGCAGCAAAATGACAAACACAACTAGGTTTGTTTTCCAGATTTTAGAACCTATTCATCCAACATTATTTGGTGACATGAACAGGTATTTCTGGCCTAAATATCTGTAAACAGTATATACTATCCAGGGTACAGACAATGCATATTGCATGAGAGGGTGAGCCATGACTCTGATGGTCTTCGTACTTGCAAACCTCAGCCCTGCTCATCTTGCATGTTAATTGTTTGCACTTTTATTTCAAAACTTAAACCACAAGCAAAACGAACAGACTTGTAAAATTCTATTACCATCATCCACGTAAGCATGAATTTAGTCTCATAAAGAATAAAAAGACAAACAAGCAAGGAAAAACCCTCCAAGCATATGTAACTATAGAAGAGGGATTAAGCTATTAAATGGTGCAGAAACAGCAATTCATTAGGAGGAATAAACCCATCTGATTCGTCTGTACTATAAAGTATAATGACAAATGATCAGAAGACACTATCTTTTCTAATTAACAGAGACACAGCTGTAATGATTACAAAGTATTTCATATAGCAATATTCAGCTAAGGCAGAGAAGGAGAAAGCATGCAGCCAGAATTCCTCATATCAGCTACACAGTATGTGCATTTGTGGAACGTTTGGAGGTTTGGGATTTTATGTTCCTCATATTAAGTATTTTGAACTTTGTGCTGATTAGCTGGGATAACCATAATGAGTGGAACAACTATAATTACTAAAACACTTCTATTATATGAAGTATATTTTGTATATACACACATAGTATATATATGACACAATTATTGTTCAAGTTGTTGATCCGGTTGTAAGTTCCCATGATTCCAATTGATGTGAGTTTAGATCTGTAGTAAGGCAACAGCTTCAAGAAACTTCTGAAAATCTCAGATATTCGGGGTTCTAAATAGGAAATATTTCTTATAAACAGAGCAATGGGGCTTGGGAGCCAAAGGAGAAGAGATACATACTTTTATCCTCTAGTCAAATACAGGAAATAGGAAGAAAATGAAGCCCTAGAGTCTCTTCCTTCTTTGACACATGACATTCACTTCTACTTTTGATTTTTTCTCCAGGGTTAGAAATGGGCCCCTAATATGAAAAAAACATCTGAAACTCTATTCAAAATCTCCCATCTCTCACCTACTGTAGGTCAGAGGCAAGAGGCCAAAATAAGAAGAAAGCAGAGGAGAAGGAGAAAAAGCAGAGATGGGCAGTGGGCATCAGCTCCGTACCTTCTAAAACTTTCCACTCTAGAGTTGTACTCATACACCTGATTTTATCCTTCCCTCCCCTCCAACCCAGCTTCCTAAAACAATGGCTGACCTGCTGCTGAACTTAGAGGGGGGTGCAGAGAATTGATATTTCTGGGTACAGGTATGTATTTCATTACAGCACTATACAAAGCACTGAGCATCATCTTTAAGAGCTGCAAAAGAAGACCTTCATAGAGGATACCAAATGCATTTTCAAGGGAGCTCAGTCCCTTCCTGTCCCAAGGACTTGTGCAAAGTCCCATGATGGTTTTCTCTGTCACTCTTCTAGTAACATATGAGAAGCTAACAGAGGAGGATCTAGTAGACAGCACTTTTAAGAACCAAATGATAACAAGTTCTCTAAACTCAGCACATCTGAACTATCAATACTTTTGTTGAAAGATAGTATTGCTGCAACTTAGCAGGCTACTATTACACTTTAGCATTTCCCTTCCTAATTTTTCTTTTACTAAGAGGGGGGACAAAAGTTCCTGTTTAGTAAATTAGCAAGTACTTTTACAAAATAATTTCTTGTTCATATATGTAATTACTTGTGTGTGTCTAGAATAATGATTACCTTTTTTGCAAGAATGACTCTTTCGGACTCATCTGTATTCTTTTCAGATGTCTTGCCTCTACTGAGTCATAATTATTGGCTTGGATTCTTACACTACCCAGGGGACTGTTAACTACCTTTAATTGCTGACAGTGGCTCACCTTCTTGAAGGCAAGAGGGCTTTAACTACCAGATAGGTGTCAACAATCTAGAATTGGAATAGGAATACCTATTCCCAGGCCAGTGCAGCCATTAGACAACTCCCTCTCCATGCCACAGTAAACCAAAGCACACAGGTCTAGAAACACTGGCTTGGAGCACTGCCTAGATGCCATGGTGCTTCTAAGTTAAAAACCTGAGATCTTGTGTATGTGAGGTTTACTTCAGCAACTCATTTTTTTTTACAGCAACTCCTGGAAATAGAAAATGAGACGAAGAAAATAGCGGGAGAACTTACAGGGATCTGCAGAAAACAAGGAAGTGCCCTCTGACATCTGCCCAAAACAGCAGGTCGGTATCAGTTCAAAAAGTTTGGTCTGTGGTGTTGTCTCCACTCCTCAAAAGCTATGGGTGCATGTCTCCCACTGGAGGGTGGGAGGGAGGATACTGGAAGTATTGCTAAACAACTGCCTGTTCTTCCCTGAAAACCCCAGTTCTGGGCGTTCACACACCAAGCTGATGGCAGCAGCAGAACCATTTAACAGGGGCTGAGACGCTGAGGTGCCCAGCCAGGCCGCCGCTCCTGCAGCGAGCACAGCGTCAGGGCCTCACTGAGCAGCGACTGCACCAGCGAGTCTGGGCGCTCAGAAGTGATGACTCAGTCTCCCCTAAATTAGGGGATTGCCAGTGACGTCTCCTAAAAAAAAATACAAGAGGCAGAAAGCGCACGTTGTTTTGCTTCAGCAGAGCTGGGGTAGGTCTTTCCAGCCCCGCCCTCCCCGCTCCTCGATCCTGGCAGAGCCGGGTGCCTGCAGGCACCGGGACATGGCAGCGACTCCAGGACACAAAGGCAACGTTGACCGACAGCGGGGTTCATCGGCACGACTGCCCGGTCACTGTGGCGGGGAGAACGCGGGGAGAACGCGGGCAGCACAGGGCTGTACCCGGGCGCCCCTTCTGCTCCTCCTCGCCGGTAGTGAGCCCTTTCCGCCGGCAACCATGCGGGGCGGGGGCGTTCCGCCGCCGGCCTCCTCTACAACGCGGCCCCCGGCGGCGTTTCCCGGTGACCCTTCCCTCGCCACTGCGCGGGATAAAGGAGCCGCAGCAACCTCGCCCGGCCGGCCACCCTCCGTCCTTCCCTTTTCCTCCCCTCCCGCCTTCCAGCCAGCCCTGCCTCGCGCATGCGCAACCGCCCGGGGACCGCTGGGGAACGTAGTCGCGCTGCGTCCCTAACGGCTCCATTTTCTCCCCGTCGCCAGAGGAATCGCGCGTGCGCAGGCCCGCCCCCTCCCGTCGGGCGTTACCGCCCCCTCTGCCGCGGCGCGCGGTATCCCGGGCAGCGGTGTCACAGCGGGGATTGGCCGAGGGAGCCGCGGGGCGGGACGCGAGGGGCGCGCTGATTGGCTGGGGCGGCTGTCAGGCGCCGCGGGGTGATGGATGCGGGTGCCCGCTGAGGAGGGAGGGACGGAACGTTCCCCGTTTCCCCTCGGCGTCCGGCGCCGCGCCGGGCACAGCCCTGCCTGCAGCGCGGGGTGGCGTCGCATGGTTCTCGGTGTTCCCCTCTCCTAAGAAAGGCTTCGGAGCCGCTCCATCCCGGGGCGAGGTGGCAGGAGGCGAGACTCCTCCAAAGTCCCGGTACCCTACCGCAAAAGCATTCACTTGCCCCCGCGATCCCCCCAGCCTCCCCGCGGGCCGCTCGCCTCGCAGCCTCCGCACAACTTCACCGGAGCCTCCGCCTTCCCCGGGGCTTCCTTCATCCCACGCCCACGCCGGCCCTGCGCCGCCCGCCCCCTGGCTCGGCCCGCATCCCCGTCGCCTTCCCTCCCTCCCCAAACGTGAGTAAGGGAGGCGGGACGATGGATATGCGGAGGTTCCGGGCGGGGGAAGGGATTGAGTGTGTGCGGTGAGTGTGTGAGAGAGAGAGAGTGTGTGTCTGTGTGTGTGTACACAGCGCTGGGAGAGAGCGCATGCGCCCTGGCTGGCGGGGCCGAATGTTTCCCAAGTGTTTGAAACTGGTATTTGGGTTTTCCACGTTGGATCTAGCGCGGCGTATGGGAGAGAGGAGGCTGCGTTGATATCGCCGGGGAGCGGCGGCGGCGGCGGCGGTGAGGAGGAGAGCGGGGAAGGGGGGAGCGGAGGAGAAGCGGAGCAGAGCGGCGCTGGCGCAGGCAGAGGGGCTGCCGCTGCCTCTGACAGACACTTTGCAGAGCACATTTTGTTTCCAGATTGTTTCGGAGGAGCTGGTTTAAGCCCCCCTCCTTTCTCCTCCTCCTCCTCCCCCCCTCCCCTTCACACACACACACACACACACAAATCCCTCTGATTGTTCTTACCACCTCCTTCGTGAATTACCCACAACGACAGCCATTCAATCAGCTGCTGCTGGCTGTAGGGGACTAGCGGAGGGTGTGTGTGTGTGTCTCTCTCTCCCTCTTTTTCACACAAGACGAGTCAGATGTAGCTTCCCTCGTTTTTTTTGGGGGGAGCTACCGAGAGAGGTGGGCAGGGAGTGAGACCTTCATCGGGGTTACCGTCTTTGAAGGGAGCAGCACTTGCTCTCACACAGAGACGTGTGGGGAAGGATTTTTGTTTCTTTGCCGGATGAAAATGTTGAGTCCTGCAAACGGAGACCAGCTTCACCTAGTGAACTATGTGGAGGATTATCTGGACTCCATCGAGTCTATGCCCTTCGATCTGCAGAGAAATGTCTCCTTGATGAGGGAAATTGACGCCAAATATCAAGGTAAGTGTTTTCTATATATGTGTGTGTCCGTGTGTGTGGTTTGGGGCTCAGGGGGGAAGGGTGTCTTTCCCTTTCTTTTCTTTAGAGCTGAGCCTCGGCTCCGTTTGCCCCTCTGCACCCCACAGGGATGGTAGCTTTATTTTTGGGAGGTAAAAGGAGGAAGAAAGCCGGGAGGAAAGATCCGAGGAGAGAGAGGGACTGATCTGCAGCGTTAGCTCTT